>NC_090935.1:1231346-1537307 GCF_040938575.1 Ambystoma mexicanum
GCTGCTTCAGGGCCAGGTATCTGGAGACTTGGTATTGCTTCAAAGCCAGGTATCTGGAGACTTTGTGTCGCTTCAGGGCCAGGTATCTGGATACTTGGTGCCGCTTCATGGCCAGGTATTTGGATACTTGCTACCATTTAGGGGCAAGGTATCTGGAGACTTGGTGCCGCTTCAAGATCAGGTATCTGGAGATTTGGTACCGATTCAAGGCCAGGTATCTGGAGACTTGGTGCCTCTTCAGGTCCAGGTATCTGGATACTTGGTGCCGCTTCAGGGCCAGGTATCTGGATTCTTGGTGCTGCTTCAGGGCCAGGTATCTGGATACTTGGTGCCGCTTCAGGGCCAGGTATCTGGATTCTTGGTGCTGCTTCAGGGCCAGGTATCTGGAGACTTAGTGCCCCTTCAGGGCGCGGTATCTGGATACTTGCTGCCGCTTCAGGGCAAGGTATCTGGAGACTTGGTGCTGCTTCAAGGCCAGGTATCTGGATACTTGCTGCCGCTTCAGGACCAGGTATCTGAAGACTTGGTACCGATTCAAGGCCAGGTATCTGGAGACTTGGTGCCTCTTCAGGTCCAGGTATCTGGTTACTTGTTGCCGCTTCAGGGCCAGGTATCTGGATTCTTGGTGCTGCTTCAGGGCCAGGTATCTGGAGACTTAGTGCCGCTTCAGGGCCAGGTATATGGAGACTTGGTGCCGCTTCAGGGCCAGGTATCTGGAGACTTGGTTCCATTTCAGGACCAGGTATCTGGAGACTTGGTTCCGCTTCAGGGCCAGGTATTTGGATACTTGGTGCCGCTTCAAGGCCAGGTATCTGGAGACTTTGTGCCTCTTCAGGGCCAGGTATCTGGATACTTGGTGCCGCTTCAGGGCCAGGTATCTGGAGACTTGGTTCCATTTCAGGACCAGGTATCTGGAGACTTGGTTCCGCTTCAGGGCCAGGTATTTGGATACTTGGTGCCGCTTCAAGGCCAGGTATCTGGAGACTTTGTGCCTCTTCAGGGCCAGGTGTCTGGATACTTGGTGCCGCTTCAAGGCCAGGTATCTGGAGACTTGGTGCTGCTTCAGGGCCAGGTATCTGGAGACTTGGTGTCGCTTCAGGGCCAGGTATCTGGAGACTTCCTTCCGCTTCAGGACCAGGTATCTGGAGACTTGGTTCTGCTTCAGGGCCAGGTATCTGGATACTTGGTGCCGCTTCAGGGCCAGGTATCTGGAGACTTGGTAACTCTCAGGGCCAGGTATCTGGATACTTGGTGCCACATCAGGGCCAGGTATCTGGCTACTTGGTGCTGCTTCAGGGCCAGGTATCTGGAGACTTGCTGCCACTTCAGGGCAAGGTATCTGGATACTTGGTGCCTCTTCAGGTCCAGGTATCTGGAGACTTAGTGCCGCTTCAGGGCCAGGTATCTGGAGACTTGGTGCCACTTCAGGGCCAGGTATCTGGAGACTTGGTTCCACTCCAGGACCAGGTATCTGTAGACTTGGTTCTGCTTCGGGCCAGGTATCTGGATACTTGGTCTTGCTTCAAGGCCAGGTATCTGGAGACCTGGTACCTCTTCAGGGCCAGTTATCTGGATACTTGGTGCCCCTTCAGGGCCAGGTATCTGGATACTCGGTGCTGCTTCAGGGCCAGGTATCTGGAGACTTGGTGTCGCTTCAAGGCCAGGTATCTGGAGACTTGGTGAAGCTTCAGGGCCAGGTATCTGGATACTTGGTGCCGGTTCATGGGCAGGTATATGGTTACTCGGTGCCACTTCAGGGCCAGGTATCTGGATGCTGGGTGCTGCTTCAGGGCCAGGTATCTGGATACTTGCTGCCGCTTCAGGGCAAGGTATCTGGAGACTTGGTGCCGCTTCAAGGTCAGGTATCTGGATACTTGCTGCCGCTTCAGGACCAGGTATCTGGAGACTTGGTACCGATTCAAGGCCAGGTATCTGGAGACTTGGTGCCTCTTCAGGTCCAGGTATCTGGATACTTGGTGCCGCTTCAGGGCCAGGTATCTGGATTCTTGGTGCTGCTTCAGGGCCAGGTATCTGGAGACTCGGTGCCGCTTCAGGGCCAGGTATCTGGATCCTCGGTGCCGCTTCAGGGACAGGTATCTGGATACATGCTGCTGCTTCAGGGCAAGGTATCTGGAGACTTGGTGCCGCTTCAAGGCCAGATATCTGGAGACTTGGTGTCGCTTCAAGGCCAGGTATCTGGATACTTGATGCCGCTTCAGGGCCAGGTATCTGGAGACTTGGTGCTGCTTCAGTGCCAGGTGTCTGAATACTTGGTGCCGCTTCAAGGACAGGTATCTGGATACTTGGTGCCACTTCAGGGACAGGTATCTGGAGACTTAGTGCCCCTTCAGGGCGCGGTATCTGGAGACTTGGTGCTGCTTCAGGGCCAGGTATCTGGATTCTTGGTGCTGCTTCAGGGCCAGGTATCTGGAGACTTGGTGCCGCTTCAGGGCCAGGTATTTGGAGACTTGGTTCCATTTCAGGACCAGGTATCTGGAGACTTGGTTCGGCTTCAGGGTCAGGTATTTGGATACTTGGTGCCGCTTCAAGGCCAGGTATCTGGAGACTTAGTGCCCCTTCAGGGCGCGGTATCTGGAGACTTGGTGTCGCTTCAGGGCCAGGTATCTGGAGACTTGGTTCCGCTTCAGGACCAGGTATCTGGACACTTGGTTCCGCTTCAATGCCAGGTATCTGGATACTTGGTGCCACTTCAAGGCCAGGTATCTGGAGACTTGGTGCCTCTTCAGGGCCAGCTATCTAGATACCTGGTGCCGCGTCAGGGCTAGGTATCTGGATACTCGGTGCTGCTTCAGGGCCAGGTATCTGGAGACTTGGTGCCGCTTCAAAGCCAGGTATCTGGAGACTTTGTGTCGCTTCAGGGTCAGGTATCTGGATACTTGGTGCCGCTTCATGGCCAGGTATTTGGATACTTGCTGCCATTTCAGGGCAAGGTATCTGGAGACTTGGTGCCGCTTCAAGACCAGGTATCTGGAGATTTGGTACCGATTCAAGGCCAGGTATCTGGAGACTTGGTGCCTCTTCAGGTCCATGTATCTGGAGACTTGGTGCCGCTTCAGGGACAGGTATCTGGAGACTTGATGCAACTTCAAAGCCAGGTATCTGGATACTTACTGCCACTTCAGGACCAGGTATCTATAGACTTGGTATCGATTCAAGGCCATGTATCTGGAGACTTGGTACCTCTTCAGGTCCAGGTATCTCGATACTTGGTGCCGCTTCAGGGCCAGGTATCTGGATTCTTGGTACTGCTTCAGGGCAAGTTATCTGGAGACTCAGTGCCGCTTCAGGGCCAGGTATCTGGAGACTTGGTGCCGCTTCAGGGCCAGGTATCTGGAGACTTGGTTCCGCTTCAGGACCAGGTATCTGGAGACTTGGTTCCGCTTCAATGCCAGGTATCTGGATACTTGGTGCCACTTCAAGGCCAGGTATCTGGAGACTTGGTGCCTCTTCAGGGCCAGGTATCTAGATACTTGGTGCCGCTTCAAGGCCAGGTATCTAGAGACTTGGTGCCTCTTCAGGACCAGGTATCTGGATTCTTGGTGCTGCTTCAGGGCCAGGTATCTGGATTCTTGGTGCTGCTTCAGGGCCAGGTATCTGGAGACTTAGTGCCACTTCAGGGCCAGGTATCTGGAGACTTGGTGCCGCTTCAGGGCCAGGTATCTGGAGACTTGGTTCCATTTCAGGACCAGGTATCTGGGGACTTGGTTCCGCTTCAGGGCCAGGTATTTGGATACTTGGTGCTGCTTCAAGACCAGGTATCTGGAGACTTAGTGCCCCCCTCAGGGCACGTTATCTGGAGACTTGGTGTCGCTTCAGGGCCAGGTATCTGGAGACTTGGTTCCGCTTCAGGACCAGGTATCTGGACACTTGGTTCCGCTTCAATGCCAGGTATCTGGATACTTGGTGCCACTTCAAGACCAGGTATCTGGAGACTTGGTGCCTCTTCAGGGCCAGCTATCTAGATACTTGGTGCCGCGTCAGGGCCAGGTATCTGGATACTCGGTGCTGCTTCAGGGCCAGGTATCTGGAGACTTGGTGCCGCTTCAAAGCCAGGTATCTGGAGACTTTGTGTCGCTTCAGGGCCAGGTATCTGGATACTTGGTGCCGCTTCATGGCCAGGTATTTGGATACTTGCTGCCATTTCAGGGCAAGGTATCTGGAGACTTGGTGCTGCTTCAAGACCAGGTATCTGGAGATTTGGTACCGATTCAAGGCCAGGTATCTGGTGGCTTGGTGCCTCTTCAGGTCCAGGTATCTGGAGACTTGGTGCCGCTTCAGGGACAGGTATCTGGAGACTTGGTGCTGCTTCAGGGCCAGTTATCTGGAGACTTGATGCAACTTCAAGGCCAGGTATCTGGATACTTACTGCCACTTCAGGACCAGGTATCTATAGACTTGGGATCGATTCAAGGCCATGTATCTGGAGACTTGGTACGTCTTCAGGTCCAGGTATCTCGATACTTGGTGCCGCTTCAGGGCCAGGTATCTGGATTCTTGGTGCTGCTTCAGGGCCAGGTATCTGGAGACTCAGTGCCGCTTCAGGGCCAGGTATCTGGAACCTTGGTGCCGCTTCAAGGCCAGGTATCTGGAGACTTGGTTCTGCTTCAGGACCAGGTATCTGGAGACTTGGTTCCGCTTCAATGCCAGGTATCTGGATACTTGGTGCCACTTCAAGGCCAGGTATCTGGAGACTTGGTGCCTCTTCAGGGCCAAGTATCTAGATACTTGGTGCCGCATCAGGGCCAGGTATCTGGATACTCGGTGCTGCTTCAGGGCCAGGTATCTGGAGACTTGGTACCGCTTCAAAGCCAGGTATCTGGAGACTTTGTGTCGCTTCAGGGCCAGGTATCTGGATACTTGGTGCCGCTTCATGGCCAGGTATTTGGATACTTGCTACCATTTAGGGGCAAGGTATCTGGAGACTTGGTGCCGCTTCAAGGTCAGGTATCTGGAGATTTGGTACCGATTCAAGGCCAGGTATCTGGAGACTTGGTGCCTCTTCAGGTCCAGGTATCTGGATACTTGGTGCCGCTTCAGGGCGAGGTATCTGGATTCTTGGTGCTGCTTCAGGGCCAGGTATCTGGATACTTGGTGCCGCTTCAGGGCCAGGTATCTGGATTCTTGGTGCTGCTTCAGGGCCAGGTATCTGGAGACTTAGTGCCCCTTCAGGGCGCGGTATCTGGATACTTGCTGCCGCTTCAGGGCAAGGTATCTGGAGACTTGGTGCTGCTTCAAGGCCAGGTATCTGGATACTTGCTGCCGCTTCAGGACCAGGTATCTGAAGACTTGGTACCGATTCAAGGCCAGGTATCTGGATTCTTGGTGCTGCTTCAGGGCCAGGTATCTGGAGACTTGGTGACGCTTCAGGGCCAGGCATCTGGATAATTGGTGCTGCTTCATGGCCAGGTATCTGGATACTCGGTGCCGCTTCAGGGCCAGGTATCTGGATACTCGGTGCTGCTTGAGGGCCAGGTATCTGGATTCTTGGTGCTGCTTCAGGGCCAGGTATCTGGAGACTTGGTGACGCTTCAGGGCCAGGTATCTGGATAATTGGTGCTGCTTCATGGCCAGGTATCTTGATACTCGGTGCCGCTTCAGGGCCAGGTATCTGGATACTCGGTGCTGCTTGAGGGCCAGGTATCTGGAGACTTGGTGTCGCTTCAGGGCCAGGTATCTGGATACTTGGTGCCACTTCAGGGCCAGGTATCTGGAGACTTGGTGTCGCTTCAGGGCCAGGTATCTGGATACTTGGTGCCACTTCAGGGCCAGGTATCTGGAGACTTGGTGCCGCTTCAGGGCCAGGTGTCTGGATACTTGGTGCCGCTTCAAGGCCAGGTATCTGGAGACTTGGTGCTGCTTCAGGGCCAGGTATCTGGAGACTTGGTGTTGCTTCAGGGCCAGGTATCTGGAGACTTCCTTCTGCTTCAGGACCAGGTATCTAGAAACTTGGTTCTGCTTCAGGGCCAGGTATCTGGATACTTGGTGCCGCTTCAGGGCCAGGTATCTGGAGACTTGGTAACTCTCAGGGCCAGGTATCTGGATACTTGGTGCCACTTCAGGGCCAGGAATCTGGAGACTTGGTGCTGCTTCAGGGCCAGGTGTCTGGATACTTGGTGCCGCTTCAAGGCCAGGTATCTGGAGACTTGGTGCTGCTTCAGGGCCAGGTATCTGGAGACTTGGTGCCACATCAGTGCCAGGTATCTGGAGACTTGGTGCTGCTTCAGGGCCAGGTATCTGGAGACTTGGTGCCGCTTCAAAGCCAGGTATCTGGAGACTTTGTGTCGCTTCAGGGCCAGGTATCTGGATACTTGGTGCCGCTTCATGGCCAGGTATTTGGATACTTGCTGCCATTTCAGGGCAAGGTATCTGGAGACTTGGTGCTGCTTCAAGACCAGGTATCTGGAGATTTGGTACCGATTCAAGGCCAGGTATCTGGTGGCTTGGTGCCTCTTCAGGTCCAGGTATCTGGAGACTTGGTGCCGCTTCAGGGACAGGTATCTGGAGACTTGGTGCTGCTTCAGGGCCAGTTATCTGGAGACTTGATGCAACTTCAAGGCCAGGTATCTGGATACTTACTGCCACTTCAGGACCAGGTATCTATAGACTTGGTATCGATTCAAGGCCATGTATCTGGAGACTTGGTACCTCTTCAGGTCCAGGTATCTCGATACTTGGTGCCGCTTCAGGGCCAGGTATCTGGATTCTTGGTGCTGCTTCAGGGCCAGGTATCTGGAGACTCAGTGCCGCTTCAGGGCCAGGTATCTGGAACCTTGGTGCCGCTTCAAGGCCAGGTATCTGGAGACTTGGTTCTGCTTCAGGACCAGGTATCTGGAGACTTGGTTCCGCTTCAATGCCAGGTATCTGGATACTTGGTGCCACTTCAAGGCCAGGTATCTGGAGACTTGGTGCCTCTTCAGGGCCAGGTATCTAGATACTTGGTGCCGCGTCAGGGCCAGGTATCTGGATACTCGGTGCTGCTTCAGGGCCAGGTATCTGGAGACTTGGTACCGCTTCAAAGCCAGGTATCTGGAGACTTTGTGTCGCTTCAGGGCCAGGTATCTGGATACTTGGTGCCGCTTCATGGCCAGGTATTTGGATACTTGCTACCATTTAGGGGCAAGGTATCTGGAGACTTGGTGCCGCTTCAAGGTCAGGTATCTGGAGATTTGGTACCGATTCAAGGCCAGGTATCTGGAGACTTGGTGCCTCTTCAGGTCCAGGTATCTGGATACTTGGTGCCGCTTCAGGGCCAGGTATCTGGATTCTTGGTGCTGCTTCAGGGCCAGGTATCTGGATACTTGGTGCCGCTTCAGGGCCAGGTATCTGGATTCTTGGTGCTGCTTCAGGGCCAGGTATCTGGAGACTTAGTGCCCCTTCAGGGCGCGGTATCTGGATACTTGGTGCCGCTTCAGGGCAAGGTATCTGGAGACTTGGTGCTGCTTCAAGGCAAGGTATCTGGATACTTGCTGCCGCTTCAGGACCAGGTATCTGAAGACTTGGTACCGATTCAAGGCCAGGTATCTGGATTCTTGGTGCTGCTTCAGGGCCAGGTATCTGGAGACTTGGTGACGCTTCAGGGCCAGGTATCTGGATAATTGGTGCTGCTTCATGGCCAGGTATCTGGATACTCGGTGCCGCTTCAGGGCCAGGTATCTGGATACTCGGTGCTGCTTGAGGGCCAGGTATCTGGATTCTTGGTGCTGCTTCAGGGCCAGGTATCTGGAGACTTGGTGACGCTTCAGGGCCAGGTATCTGGATAATTGGTGCTGCTTCATGGCCAGGTATCTGGATACTCGGTGCCGCTTCAGGGCCAGGTATCTGGATACTCGGTGCTGCTTGAGGGCCAGGTATCTGGAGACTTGGTGTCGCTTCAGGGCCAGGTATCTGGATACTTGGTGCCACTTCAGGGCCAGGTATCTGGAGACTTGGTGTCGCTTCAGGGCCAGGTATCTGGATACTTGGTGCCACTTCAGGGCCAGGTATCTGGAGACTTGGTGCTGCTTCAGGGCCAGGTGTCTGGATACTTGGTGCCGCTTCAAGGCCAGGTATCTGGAGACTTGGTGCTGCTTCAGGGCCAGGTATCTGGAGACTTGGTGTCGCTTCAGGGCCAGGTATCTGGAGACTTCCTTCCGCTTCAGGACCAGGTATCTAGAAACTTGGTTCTGCTTCAGGGCCAGGTATCTGGATACTTGGTGCCGCTTCAGGGCCAGGTATCTGGAGACTTGGTAACTCTCAGGGCCAGGTATCTGGATACTTGGTGCCACTTCAGGGCCAGGTATCTGGAGACTTGGTGCTGCTTCAGGGCCAGGTGTCTGGATACTTGGTGCCGCTTCAAGGCCAGGTATCTGGAGACTTGGTGCTGCTTCAGGGCCAGGTATCTGGAGACTTGGTGCCACTTCAGTGCCAGGTATCTGGAGACTTGGTGCTGCTTCAGGGCCAGGTGTCTGGATACTTGGTGCCGCTTCAAGGCCAGGTATCTGGAGACTTGGTGCTGCTTCAGGGCCAGGTATCTGGAGACTTGGTGCCGCTTCAAGGCCAGGTATCTGGAGACTTGGTGTCGCTTCAGGGCCAGGTATCTGGATACTTGGTGCCACTTCAGGGCCAGGTATCTGGAGACTTGGTGCTGCTTCAGGGCCAGGTGTCTGGATACTTGGTGCCGCTTCAAGGCCAGGTATCTGGAGACTTGGTGCTGCTTCAGGGCCAGGTATCTGGAGACTTGGTGTCGCTTCAGGGCCAGGTATCTGGAGACTTCCTTCCGCTTCAGGACCAGGTATCTGGAGACTTGGTTCTGCTTCAGGGCCAGGTATCTGGATACTTGGTGCCGCTTCAGGGCCAGGTATCTGGAGACTTGGTAACTCTCAGGGCCAGGTATCTGGATACTTGGTGCCACATCAGGGCCAGGTATCTGGCTACTTGGTGCTGCTTCAGGGCCAGGTATCTGGAGACTTGCTGCCACTTCAGGACCAGGTATCTGTAGACTTGGTTCCGCTTCGGGCCAGGTATCTGGATACTTGGTCTTGCTTCAAGGCCAGGTATCTGGAGACCTGGTACCTCTTCAGGGCCAGTTATCTGGATACTTGGTGCCCCTTCAGGGCCAGGTATCTGGATACTCGGTGCTGCTTCAGGGCCAGGTATCTGGAGACTTGGTGTCGCTTCAAGGCCAGGTATCTGGAGACTTGGTGAAGCTTCAGGGCCAGGTATCTGGATACTTGGTGCCGGTTCATGGGCAGGTATATGGTTACTCGGTGCCACTTCAGGGCCAGGTATCTGGATGCTGGGTGCTGCTTCAGGGCCAGGTATCTGGATACTTGCTGCCGCTTCAGGGCAAGGTATCTGGAGACTTGGTGCCGCTTCAAGGTCAGGTATCTGGATACTTGCTGCCGCTTCAGGACCAGGTATCTGGAGACTTGGTACCGATTCAAGGCCAGGTATCTGGAGACTTGGTGCCTCTTCAGGTCCAGGTATCTGGATACTTGGTGCCGCTTCAGGGCCAGGTATCTGGATTCTTGGTGCTGCTTCAGGGCCAGGTATCTGGAGACTCAGTGCCGCTTCAGGGCCAGGTATCTGGATCCTCGGTGCCGCTTCAGGGACAGGTATCTGGATACATGCTGCTGCTTCAGGGCAAGGTATCTGGAGACTTGGTGCCGCTTCAAGGCCAGATATCTGGAGACTTGGTGTCGCTTCAAGGCCAGGTATCTGGATACTTGATGCCGCTTCAGGGCCAGGTATCTGGAGACTTGGTGCTGCTTCAGTGCCAGGTGTCTGAATACTTGGTGCCGCTTCAAGGACAGGTATCTGGAGACTTGGTGCCACTTCAGGGACAGGTATCTGGAGACTTAGTGCCCCTTCAGGGCGCGGTATCTGGAGACTTGGTGCTGCTTCAGGGCCAGGTATCTGGATTCTTGGTGCTGCTTCAGGGCCAGGTATCTGGAGACTTGGTGCCGCTTCAGGGCCAGGTATTTGGAGACTTGGTTCCATTTCAGGACCAGGTATCTGGAGACTTGGTTCCGCTTCAGGGTCAGGTATTTGGATACTTGGTGCCGCTTCAAGGCCAGGTATCTGGAGACTTAGTGCCCCTTCAGGGCGCGGTATCTGGAGACTTGGTGTCGCTTCAGGGCCAGGTATCTGGAGACTTGGTTCCGCTTCAGGACCAGGTATCTGGACACTTGGTTCCGCTTCAATGCCAGGTATCTGGATACTTGGTGCCACTTCAAGGCCAGGTATCTGGAGACTTGGTGCCTCTTCAGGGCCAGCTATCTAGATACCTGGTGCCGCGTCAGGGCTAGGTATCTGGATACTCGGTGCTGCTTCAGGGCCAGGTATCTGGAGACTTGGTGCCGCTTCAAAGCCAGGTATCTGGAGACTTTGTGTCGCTTCAGGGCCAGGTATCTGGATACTTGGTGCCGCTTCATGGCCAGGTATTTGGATACTTGCTGCCATTTCAGGGCAAGGTATCTGGAGACTTGGTGCCGCTTCAAGACCAGGTATCTGGAGATTTGGTACCGATTCAAGGCCAGGTATCTGGAGACTTGGTGCCTCTTCAGGTCCATGTATCTGGAGACTTGGTGCCGCTTCAGGGACAGGTATCTGGAGACTTGGTGCTGCTTCAGGGCCAGGTATCTGGAGACTTGATGCAACTTCAAAGCCAGGTATCTGGATACTTACTGCCACTTCAGGACCAGGTATCTATAGACTTGGTATCGATTCAAGGCCATGTATCTGGAGACTTGGTACCTCTTCAGGTCCAGGTATCTCGATACTTGGTGCCGCTTCAGGGCCAGGTATCTGGATTCTTGGTACTGCTTCAGGGCCAGTTATCTGGAGACTCAGTGCCGCTTCAGGGCCAGGTATCTGGAGACTTGGTGCCGCTTCAGGGCCAGGTATCTGGAGACTTGGTTCCGCTTCAGGACCAGGTATCTGGAGACTTGGTTCCGCTTCAGGGCCAGGTATCTGGATACTTGGTGCCACTTCAAGACCAGGTATCTGGAGACTTGGTGCCTCTTCAGGGCCAGGTATCTAGATACTTGGTGCCGCTTCAAGGCCAGGTATCTAGAGACTTGGTGCCTCTTCAGGACCAGGTATCTGGATACTTGGTGCCGCTTCAGGGCCAGGTATCTGGATACTCGGTGCTGCTTCAGGGCCAGGTATCTGGAGACTTGGTGCTGCTTCAAGGCCAGGTATCTGGAGACTTGGTGATGCTTCAGGGCCAGGTATCTGGATAATTGGTGCTGCTTCATGGCCAGGTATCTGGATACTCGGTGCCGCTTCAGGGCCAGGTATCTGGATACTCGGTGCCGCTTCAGGGACAGGTATCTGGATACATGCTGCTGCTTCAGGGCAAGGTATCTGGAGACTTGGTGCCGCTTCAAGGCCAGATATCTGGAGACTTGATGCCGCTTCAGGGCCAGGTATCTGGAGACTTGGTGCTGCTTCAGTGCCAGGTGTCTGAATACTTGGTGCCGCTTCAAGGACAGGTTTCTGGAGACTTGGTGCCGCTTCAGGGACAGGTATCTGGAGACTTAGTGCCCCTTCAGGGCGCGGTATCTGGAGACTTGGTGCTGCTTCAGGGCCAGGTATCTGGATTCTTGGTGCTAATTCAGGGCCAGGTATCTGGAGACTTAGTGCCGCTTCAGGGCCAGGTATCTGGAGACTTGGTGCCGCTTCAGGGCCAGGTATCTGGAGACTTGGTTCCATTTCAGGACCAGGTATCTGGAGACTTGGTTCCGCTTCAGGGCCAGGTATTTGGATACTTGGTGCCGCTTCAAGGCCAGGTATCTGGAGACTTAGTGCCCCCCTCAGGGCGCGTTATCTGGAGACTTGGTGTCGCTTCAGGGCCAGGTATCTGGAGACTTGGTTCCGCTTCAGGACCAGGTATCTGGACACTTGGTTCCGCTTCAATGCCAGGTATCTGGATACTTGGTGCCACTTCAAGACCAGGTATCTGGAGACTTGGTGCCTCTTCAGGGCCAGCTATCTAGATACTTGGTGCCGCGTCAGGGCCAGGTATCTGGATACTCGGTGCTGCTTCAGGGCCAGGTATCTGGAGACTTGGTGCCGCTTCAAAGCCAGGTATCTGGAGACTTTGTGTCGCTTCAGGGCCAGGTATCTGGATACTTGGTGCCGCTTCATGGCCAGGTATTTGGATACTTGCTGCCATTTCAGGGCAAGGTATCTGGAGACTTGGTGCTGCTTCAAGACCAGGTATCTGGAGATTTGGTACCGATTCAAGGCCAGGTATCTGGTGGCTTGGTGCCTCTTCAGGTCCAGGTATCTGGAGACTTGGTGCCGCTTCAGGGACAGGTATCTGGAGACTTGGTGCTGCTTCAGGGCCAGTTATCTGGAGACTTGATGCAACTTCAAGGCCAGGTATCTGGATACTTACTGCCACTTCAGGACCAGGTATCTATAGACTTGGTATCGATTCAAGGCCATGTATCTGGAGACTTGGTACCTCTTCAGGTCCAGGTATCTCGATACTTGGTGCCGCTTCAGGGCCAGGTATCTGGATTCTTGGTGCTGCTTCAGGGCCAGGTATCTGGAGACTCAGTGCCGCTTCAGGGCCAGGTATCTGGAACCTTGGTGCCGCTTCAATGCCAGGTATCTGGATACTTGGTGCCACTTCAAGGCCAGGTATCTGGAGACTTGGTGCCTCTTCAGGGCCAGGTATCTAGATACTTGGTGCCGCGTCAGGGCCAGGTATCTGGATACTCGGTGCTGCTTCAGGGCCAGGTATCTGGAGACTTGGTATTGCTTCAAAGCCAGGTATCTGGAGACTTTGTGTCGCTTCAGGGCCAGGTATCTGGATACTTGGTGCCGCTTCATGGCCAGGTATTTGGATACTTGCTACCATTTAGGGGCAAGGTATCTGGAGACTTGGTGCCGCTTCAAGATCAGGTATCTGGAGATTTGGTACCGATTCAAGGCCAGGTATCTGGAGACTTGGTGCCTCTTCAGGTCCAGGTATCTGGATACTTGGTGCCGCTTCAGGGCCAGGTATCTGGATTCTTGGTGCTGCTTCAGGGCCAGGTATCTGGATACTTGGTGCCGCTTCAGGGCCAGGTATCTGGATTCTTGGTGCTGCTTCAGGGCCAGGTATCTGGAGACTTAGTGCCCCTTCAGGGCGCGGTATCTGGATACTTGCTGCCGCTTCAGGGCAAGGTATCTGGAGACTTGGTGCTGCTTCAAGGCCAGGTATCTGGATACTTGCTGCCGCTTCAGGACCAGGTATCTGAAGACTTGGTACCGATTCAAGGCCAGGTATCTGGAGACTTGGTGCCTCTTCAGGTCCAGGTATCTGGTTACTTGTTGCCGCTTCAGGGCCAGGTATCTGGATTCTTGGTGCTGCTTCAGGGCCAGGTATCTGGAGACTTAGTGCCGCTTCAGGGCCAGGTATATGGAGACTTGGTGCCGCTTCAGGGCCAGGTATCTGGAGACTTGGTTCCATTTCAGGACCAGGTATCTGGAGACTTGGTTCCGCTTCAGGGCCAGGTATTTGGATACTTGGTGCCGCTTCAAGGCCAGGTATCTGGAGACTTTGTGCCTCTTCAGGGCCAGGTATCTGGATACTTGGTGCCGCTTCAGGGCCAGGTATCTGGAGACTTGGTTCCATTTCAGGACCAGGTATCTGGAGACTTGGTTCCGCTTCAGGGCCAGGTATTTGGATACTTGGTGCCGCTTCAAGGCCAGGTATCTGGAGACTTTGTGCCTCTTCAGGGCCAGGTGTCTGGATACTTGGTGCCGCTTCAAGGCCAGGTATCTGGAGACTTGGTGCTGCTTCAGGGCCAGGTATCTGGAGACTTGGTGTCGCTTCAGGGCCAGGTATCTGGAGACTTCCTTCCGCTTCAGGACCAGGTATCTGGAGACTTGGTTCTGCTTCAGGGCCAGGTATCTGGATACTTGGTGCCGCTTCAGGGCCAGGTATCTGGAGACTTGGTAACTCTCAGGGCCAGGTATCTGGATACTTGGTGCCACATCAGGGCCAGGTATCTGGCTACTTGGTGCTGCTTCAGGGCCAGGTATCTGGAGACTTGCTGCCACTTCAGGGCAAGGTATCTGGATACTTGGTGCCTCTTCAGGTCCAGGTATCTGGAGACTTAGTGCCGCTTCAGGGCCAGGTATCTGGAGACTTGGTGCCACTTCAGGGCCAAGTATCTGGAGACTTGGTTCCACTCCAGGACCAGGTATCTGTAGACTTGGTTCCGCTTCGGGCCAGGTATCTGGATACTTGGTCTTGCTTCAAGGCCAGGTATCTGGAGACCTGGTACCTCTTCAGGGCCAGTTATCTGGATACTTGGTGCCCCTTCAGGGCCAGGTATCTGGATACTCGGTGCTGCTTCAGGGCCAGGTATCTGGAGACTTGGTGTCGCTTCAAGGCCAGGTATCTGGAGACTTGGTGAAGCTTCAGGGCCAGGTATCTGGATACTTGGTGCCGGTTCATGGGCAGGTATATGGTTACTCGGTGCCACTTCAGGGCCAGGTATCTGGATGCTGGGTGCTGCTTCAGGGCCAGGTATCTGGATACTTGCTGCCGCTTCAGGGCAAGGTATCTGGAGACTTGGTGCCGCTTCAAGGTCAGGTATCTGGATACTTGCTGCCGCTTCAGGACCAGGTATCTGGAGACTTGGTACCGATTCAAGGCCAGGTATTTGGAGACTTGGTGCCTCTTCAGGTCCAGGTATCTGGATACTTGGTGCCGCTTCAGGGCCAGGTATCTGGATTCTTGGTGCTGCTTCAGGGCCAGGTATCTGGAGACTCGGTGCCGCTTCAGGGCCAGGTATCTGGATCCTCGGTGCCGCTTCAGGGACAGGTATCTGGATACATGCTGCTGCTTCAGGGCAAGGTATCTGGAGACTTGGTGCCGCTTCAAGGCCAGATATCTGGAGACTTGGTGTCGCTTCAAGGCCAGGTATCTGGATACTTGATGCCGCTTCAGGGCCAGGTATCTGGAGACTTGGTGCTGCTTCAGTGCCAGGTGTCTGAATACTTGGTGCCGCTTCAAGGACAGGTATCTGGATACTTGGTGCCACTTCAGGGACAGGTATCTGGAGACTTAGTGCCCCTTCAGGGCGCGGTATCTGGAGACTTGGTGCTGCTTCAGGGCCAGGTATCTGGATTCTTGGTGCTGCTTCAGGGCCAGGTATCTGGAGACTTGGTGCCGCTTCAGGGCCAGGTATTTGGAGACTTGGTTCCATTTCAGGACCAGGTATCTGGAGACTTGGTTCGGCTTCAGGGTCAGGTATTTGGATACTTGGTGCCGCTTCAAGGCCAGGTATCTGGAGACTTAGTGCCCCTTCAGGGCGCGGTATCTGGAGACTTGGTGTCGCTTCAGGGCCAGGTATCTGGAGACTTGGTTCCGCTTCAGGACCAGGTATCTGGACACTTGGTTCCGCTTCAATGCCAGGTATCTGGATACTTGGTGCCACTTCAAGGCCAGGTATCTGGAGACTTGGTGCCTCTTCAGGGCCAGCTATCTAGATACCTGGTGCCGCGTCAGGGCTAGGTATCTGGATACTCGGTGCTGCTTCAGGGCCAGGTATCTGGAGACTTGGTGCCGCTTCAAAGCCAGGTATCTGGAGACTTTGTGTCGCTTCAGGGTCAGGTATCTGGATACTTGGTGCCGCTTCATGGCCAGGTATTTGGATACTTGCTGCCATTTCAGGGCAAGGTATCTGGAGACTTGGTGCCGCTTCAAGACCAGGTATCTGGAGATTTGGTACCGATTCAAGGCCAGGTATCTGGAGACTTGGTGCCTCTTCAGGTCCATGTATCTGGAGACTTGGTGCCGCTTCAGGGACAGGTATCTGGAGACTTGATGCAACTTCAAAGCCAGGTATCTGGATACTTACTGCCACTTCAGGACCAGGTATCTATAGACTTGGTATCGATTCAAGGCCATGTATCTGGAGACTTGGTACCTCTTCAGGTCCAGGTATCTCGATACTTGGTGCCGCTTCAGGGCCAGGTATCTGGATTCTTGGTACTGCTTCAGGGCCAGTTATCTGGAGACTCAGTGCCGCTTCAGGGCCAGGTATCTGGAGACTTGGTGCCGCTTCAGGGCCAGGTATCTGGAGACTTGGTTCCGCTTCAGGACCAGGTATCTGGAGACTTGGTTCCGCTTCAATGCCAGGTATCTGGATACTTGGTGCCACTTCAAGGCCAGGTATCTGGAGACTTGGTGCCTCTTCAGGGCCAGGTATCTAGATACTTGGTGCCGCTTCAAGGCCAGGTATCTAGAGACTTGGTGCCTCTTCAGGACCAGGTATCTGGATACTTGGTGCCGCTTCAGGGCCAGGTATCTGGATACTCGGTGCTGCTTCAGGGCCAGGTATCTGGAGACTTGGTGCTGCTTCAAGGCCAGGTATCTGGAGACTTGGTGATGCTTCAGGGCCAGGTATCTGGATAATTGGTGCTGCTTCATGGCCAGGTATCTGGATACTCGGTGCCGCTTCAGGGCCAGGTATCTGGATACTCGGTGCCGCTTCAGGGACAGGTATCTGGATACATGCTGCTGCTTCAGGGCAAGGTATCTGGAGACTTGGTGCCGCTTCAAGGCCAGATATCTGGAGACTTGATGCCGCTTCAGGGCCAGGTATCTGGAGACTTGGTGCTGCTTCAGTGCCAGGTGTCTGAATACTTGGTGCCGCTTCAAGGACAGGTTTCTGGAGACTTGGTGCCGCTTCAGGGACAGGTATCTGGAGACTTAGTGCCCCTTCAGGGTGCGGTATCTGGAGACTTGGTGCTGCTTCAGGGCCAGGTATCTGGATTCTTGGTGCTGCTTCAGGGCCAGGTATCTGGAGACTTAGTGCCGCTTCAGGGCCAGGTATCTGGAGACTTGGTGCCGCTTCAGGGCCAGGTATCTGGAGACTTGGTTCCATTTCAGGACCAGGTATCTGGAGACTTGGTTCCGCTTCAGGGCCAGGTATTTGGATACTTGGTGCCGCTTCAAGGCCAGGTATCTGTAGACTTGGTGCCTCTTCAGGGCCAGGTATCTGGATACTTGGTGCCGCTTCAGGGCCAGGTATCTGGATACTCGGTGCTGCTTCAGGGCCAGGTATCTGGAGACTTGGTGCTGCTTCAAGGCCAGGTATCTGGAGACTTGGTGACGCTTCAGGGCAGATATCTGGAGACTTGGTGCCACTTCAGGGCCAGGTATCTGGAGACTTGGTTCCACTTCAGGACCAGGTATCTGGAGACTTGGTTCCACTTCAGGGCCAGGTATCTGGAGACTTGGTGCCGCTTCAAGGCCAGGTATCTGGAGACTTGGTGCTGCTTCAGGGCCAGGTATCTGGAGACTTGGTGCCGCTTCAGGGCCAGGTATCTGGACACTTGGTTCCGCTTCAATGCCAGGTATCTGGATACTTGGTGCCACTTCAAGACCAGGTATCTGGAGACTTGGTGCCTCTTCAAGGTCAGCTATCTAGATACTTGGTGCCGCGTCAGGGCCAGGTATCTGGATACTCGGTGCTGCTTCAGGGCCAGGTATCTGGAGACTTGGTGCCGCTTCAAAGCCAGGTATCTGGAGACTTTGTGTCGCTTCAGGGCCAGGTATCTGGATACTTGGTGCCGCTTCATGGCCAGGTATTTGGATACTTGCTGCCATTTCAGGGCAAGGTATCTGGAGACTTGGTGCTGCTTCAAGACCAGGTATCTGGAGATTTGGTACCGATTCAAGGCCAGGTATCTGGTGGCTTGGTGCCTCTTCAGGTCCACGTATCTGGAGACTTGGTGCCGCTTCAGGGACAGGTATCTGGAGACTTGGTGCTGCTTCAGGGCCAGTTATCTGGAGATTTGATGCAACTTCAAGGCCAGGTATCTGGATACTTACTGCCACTTCAGGACCAGGTATCTATAGACTTGGTATCGATTCAAGGCCATGTATCTGGAGACTTGGTACCTCTTCAGGTCCAGGTATCTCGATACTTGGTGCCGCTTCAGGGCCAGGTATCTGGATTCTTGGTGCTGCTTCAGGGCCAGGTATCTGGAGACTCAGTGCCGCTTCAGGGCCAGGTATCTGGAACCTTGGTGCCGCTTCAAGGCCAGGTATCTGGAGACTTGGTTCTGCTTCAGGACCAGGTATCTGGAGACTTGGTTCCGCTTCAATGCCAGGTATCTGGATACTTGGTGCCACTTCAAGGCCAGGTATCTGGAGACTTGGTGCCTCTTCAGGGCCAGGTATCTAGATACTTGGTGCCGCGTCAGGGCCAGGTATCTGGATACTCGGTGCTGCTTCAGAGCCAGGTATCTGGAGACTTGGTATTGCTTCAAAGCCAGGTATCTGGAGACTTTGTGTCGCTTCAGGGCCAGGTATCTGGATACTTGCTGCCGCTTCAGGACCAGGTATCTGAAGACTTGGTACCGATTCAAGGCCAGGTATCTGGAGACTTGGTGCCTCTTCAGGTCCAGGTATCTGGTTACTTGTTGCCGCTTCAGGGCCAGGTATCTGGATTCTTGGTGCTGCTTCAGGGCCAGGTATCTGGAGACTTAGTGCCGCTTCAGGGCCAGGTATATGGAGACTTGGTGCCGCTTCAGGGCCAGGTATCTGGAGACTTGGTTCCATTTCAGGACCAGGTATCTGGAGACTTGGTTCCGCTTCAGGGCCAGGTATTTGGATACTTGGTGCCGCTTCAAGGCCAGGTATCTGGAGACTTTGTGCCTCTTCAGGGCCAGGTATCTGGATACTTGGTGCCGCTTCAGGGCCAGGTATCTGGATACTTGGTGCTGCTTCAGGGCCAGGTATCTGGAGACTTGGTGCCGCTTCAAGGCCAGGTATCTGGAGACTTGGTGACGCTTCAGGGCCAGGTATCTGGATAATTGGTGCTGCTTAATGGCCAGGTATCTGGATACTCGGTGCTGCTTCAGGGCCAGGTATCTGGATACTCGGTGCTGCTTGAGGGCCAGGTATCTGGAGACTTGGTGTCGCTTCAGGGCCAGGTATCTGGATACTTGGTGCCACTTCAGGACCAGGTATCTGGAGACTTGGTGTCGCTTCAGGGCCAGGTATCGATACTTGGTGCCGCTTCAGGGCCAGGTGTCTGGATACTTGGTGCCGCTTCAAGGCCAGGTATCTGGAGACTTGGTGCTGCTTCAGGGCCAGGTATCTGGAGACTTGGTGTCGCTTCAGGGCCAGGTATCTGGAGACTTCCTTCCGCTTCAGGACCAGGTATCTAGAAACTTGGTTCTGCTTCAGGGCCAGGTATCTGGATACTTGGTGCCGCTTCAGGGCCAGGTATCTGGAGACTTGATAACTCTCAGGGCCAGGTATATGGATACTTGGTGCCACTTCAGGGCCAGGTATCTGGAGACTTGGTGCTGCTTCAGGGCCAGGTGTCTGGATACTTGGTGCCGCTTCAAGGCCAAGTATCTGGAGACTTGGTGCTGCTTCAGGGCCAGGTATCTGGAGACTTGGTGCCGCTTCAGTGCCAGGTATCTGGAGACTTGGTGCTGCTTCAGGGCCAGGTGTCTGGATACTTGGTGCCGCTTCAAGGCCAGGTATCTGGAGACTTGGTGCTGCTTCAGGGCCAGGTATCTGGAGACTTGGTGCCGCTTCAAGGCCAGGTATCTGGAGACTTGGTGTCGCTTCAGGGCCAGGTATCTGGATACTTGGTGCCACTTCAGGGCCAGGTATCTGGAGACTTGGTGCTGCTTCAGGGCCAGGTGTCTGGATACTTGGTGCCGCTTCAAGGCCAGGTATCTGGAGACTTGGTGCTGCTTCAGGGCCAGGTATCTGGAGACTTGGTGTCGCTTCAGGGCCAGGTATCTGGAGACTTCCTTCCGCTTCAGGACCAGGTATCTGGAGACTTGGTTCTGCTTCAGGGCCAGGTATCTGGATACTTGGTGCCGCTTCAGGGCCAGGTATCTGGAGACTTGGTAACTCTCAGGGCCAGGTATCTGGATACTTGGTGCCACATCAGGGCCAGGTATCTGGCTACTTGGTGCTGCTTCAGGGCCAGGTATCTGGAGACTTGCTGCCACTTCAGGGCAAGGTATCTGGATACTTGGTGCCTCTTCAGGTCCAGGTATCTGGAGACTTAGTGCCGCTTCAGGGCCAGGTATCTGGAGACTTGGTGCCGCTTCAGGGCCAGGTATCTGGAGACTTGGTTCCACTCCAGGACCAGGTATCTGTAGACTTGGTTCCGCTTCGGGCCAGGTATCTGGATACTCGGTGCTGCTTCAGGGCCAGGTATCTGGAGACTTGGTGTCGCTTCAAGGCCAGGTATCTGGAGACTTGGTGAAGCTTCAGGGCCAGGTATCTGGATACTTGGTGCCGGTTCATGGGCAGGTATATGGTTACTCGGTGCCACTTCAGGGCCAGGTATCTGGATGATGGGTGCTGCTTCAGGGCCAGGTATCTGGATACTTGCTGCCGCTTCAGGGCAAGGTATCTGGAGACTTGGTGCCGCTTCAAGGCCAGGTATCTGGATACTTGCTGCCGCTTCAGGACCAGGTATCTGGAGACTTGGTACCGATTCAAGGCCAGGTATCTGGAGACTTGGTGCCTCTTCAGGTCCAGGTATCTGGATACTTGGTGCCGCTTCAGGGCCAGGTATCTGGATTCTTGGTGCTGCTTCAGTGCCAGGTATCTGGAGACTAGGTGCCGCTTCAAGGCCAGGTATCTGGAGACTTGGTGCCGCTTCAGGGCCAGGTATCTGGAGACTTGGTTCCACTTCAGGACCAGGTATCTGGAGACTTGGTTCCGCTTCAGGGCCAGGTATTTGGATACTTGGTGCCGCTTCAAGGCCAGGTATCTGGAGACTTGGTGCCTCTTCAGGGCCAGGTATCTGGATACTTGGTGCCGCTTCAGGGCCAGGTATCTGGATACTCGGTGCTGCTTCAGGGCCAGGTATCTGGAGACTTGGTGCCGCTTCAAGGCCAGGTATCTGGAGACTTGGTGACGCTTCAGGGCCAGGTATCTGGATAATTGGTGCCGCTTCATGGCCAGGTATCTGGATACTCAGTGCTGCTTCAGGGCCAGGTATCTGGAGACTTGGTGCTGCTTCAGGGCCAGGTATCTGGAGACTTGATGCAACTTCAAGGCCAGGTATCTGGATACTTACTGCCACTTCAGGACCAGGTATTGGAGACTTGGTATCGATTCAAGGCCATGTATCTGGAGACTTGGTACCTCTTCAGGTCCAGGTATCTGGATACTTGGTGCCACTTCAGGGCCAGGTATCTGGATTCTTGGTGCTGCTTCAGGGCCAGGTATCTGGAGACTCAATGGCGCTTCAGGGCCAGGTATCTGGAGACTTGGTGCCGCTTCAGGGCCATGTATCTGGAGACTTGGTTCCGCTTCAGGACCAGGTATCTGGAGACTTGGTTCCGCTTCAATGCCAGGTATCTGGATACTTGGTGCCACTTCAAGGCCAGGTATCTGGAGACTTGGTGCCTCTTCAGGGCCAGGTATCTAGATACTTGGTACCGCATCAGCGCCAGGTATCTGGATACTCAGTGCTGCTTCAGGGCTAGGTATCTGGAGACTTGGTGCCGCTTCAAAGCCAGGTATCTGGAGACTTTGTGTCGCTTCATGGCCAGGTATTTGGATTCTTGCTGCCATTTCAGGGCAAGGTATCTGGAGACTTGGTGCTGCTTCAGGGCCAGGTATCTGGAGACTTGATGCAACTTCAAGGCCAGGTATCTGGATACTTACTGCCACTTCAGGACCAGGTATCTATAGACTTGGTATCGATTCAAGGCCATGTATCTGGAGACTTGGTACCTCTTCAGGTCCAGGTATCTGGATACTTGGTGCCGCTTCAGGGCCAGGTATCTGGATTCTTGGTGCTGCTTCAGGGCCAGGAATCTGGGGACTCAGTGCCGCTTCAGGGCCAGGTATCTGGAGACTTGGTACCAATTCAAGGCCAGGTATCTGGAGACTTGGTGCCTCTTCAGGTCCAGGTATCTGGATACTTGGTGCCGCTTCAGGGCCAGGTATCTGGATTCTTGGTGCTGCTTCAGGGCCAGGTATCTGGATAATTGGTGCCGCTTCATGGCCAGGTATCTGGATACTCGGTGCCGCTTCAGGGCCAGGTATCTGGATACTTGGTGCTGCTTCAGGGCCAGGTATCTGGATACATGCTGCTGCTTCAGGGCAAGGTATCTGGATACTTGGTGCCGCTTCAAGGCCAGGTATCTGGAGACTTGGTGTCGCTTCTCGGCCAGGTATCTGGATACTTGGTGCCACTTCAGGGCCAGGTATCTGGAGACTTGGTGCTGCTTCAGGGCCAGGTGTCTGGATACTTGGTGCTGCTTCAAGGCCAGGTATCTAGAGACTTGGTGCTGCTTCAGGGCCAGGTATCTGGAGACTTGGTGTCGCTTCAGGGCCAGGTATCTGGATATTCAGTGCCGCTTCAGGGCCAGGTATCTGGATACTCGGTGCCGCTTCAGGGCCAGGTATCTGGATACATGCTGTTGCTTCAGGGCAAGGTATCTGGAGACTTGGTGCCTCTTCAAGGCCAGGAATCTGGAGACTTGGTGTCGCTTCAGGGTCAGGTATCTGGATACTTGGTGCCGCTTCAGGGCCAGGTATCTGAAGACTTGTTGCTGCTTCAGGGCCAGGTGTCTGGATACTTGGTGCCGCTTCAGGGACAGGTATCTGTAGACTTGGTGCCGCTTCAGGGACAGGTATCTGGAGACTTGGTGCTGCTTCAGGGCCAGGTATTTGGAGACTTGGTGCAACTTCAAGGCCAGGTATCTGGATACTTACTGCCACTTCAGAACCAGGTATCTGGAGACTTGGTATCGATTCAAGGCCATGTATCTGGAGACTTGGTACCTCTTCAGGTCCAGGTATCTGGATACTTGGTGCCACTTCACGGCCAGGTATCTGGATTCTTGGTGCTGCTTCAGGGCCAGGTATCTGGAGACTCAGTGCCGCTTCAGGGCCAGGTATCTGGAGACTTGGTGCCGCTTCAGGGCCAGGTATCTGGAGACTTGGTTCCGCTTCAGGACCAGGTATCTGGAGACTTGGTTCCGCTTCAAGGCCAGGTATCTGGATACTTGGTGCCACTTCAAGGCAAGGTATCTGGAGACTTGGTGCCTCTTGAGGGCCAGGTATCTAGATACTTGGTGCCGCGTCAGGGCCAGGTATCTGGATACTCGGTGCTGCTTCAGGGACAGGTATCTGGAGACTTGGTGCCGCTTCAAAGCCAGGTATCTGGAGACTTTGTGTCGCTTCAGGGCCAGGTATCTGGATACTTGGTGCCGCTTCATGGCCAGGTATTTGGATACTTGCTGCCATTTCCGGGCAAGGTATCTGGAGACTTGGTGCCGCTTCAAGGTCAGGTATCTGGAGATTTGGTACCGATTCAAGGCCAGGTATCTGGAGACTTGGTGCCTCTTCAGGTCCAGGTATCTGGATACTTGGTGCCGCTTCAGGGCCAGGTATCTGGATACTTGGTGCCGCTTCAAGGCCAGGTATCTGGAGACTTGGTGTCGCTTCTCGGCCAGGTATCTGGATACTTGGTGCCACTTCAGGGCCAGGTATCTGGAGACTTGGTGCTGCTTCAGGGCCAGGTGTCTGGATACTTGGTGCCACTTCAAGGCCAGGTATCTGGAGACTTGGTGCTGCTTCAGGGCCAGGTATCTGGAGACTTGGTGTCGCTTCAGGGCCAGGTATCTGGATATTCAGTGCCGCTTCAGGGCCAGGTATCTGGATACTCGGTGCCGCTTCAGGGCCAGGTATCTGGATACATGCTGCTGCTTCAGGGCAAGGTATCTGGAGACTTGGTGCCTCTTCAAGGCCAGGTATCTGGAGACTTGGTGTCGCTTCAGGGTCAGGTATCTGGATACTTGGTGCCGCTTCAGGGCCAGGTATCTGAAGACTTGTTGCTGCTTCAGGGCCAGGTGTCTGGATACTTGGTACCGCTTCAGGGACAGGTATATGTAGACTTGGTGCCGCTTCAGGGACAGGTATCTGGAGACTTGGTGCTGCTTCAGGGCCAGGTATTTGGAGACTTGGTGCAACTTCAAGGCCAGGTATCTGGATACTTACTGCCACTTCAGAACCAGGTATCTGGAGACTTGGTATCGATTCAAGGCCATGTATCTGGAGACTTGGTACCTCTTCAGGTCCAGGTATCTGGATACTTGGTGCCACTTCACGGCCAGGTATTTGGATTCTTGGTGCTGCTTCAGGGCCAGGTATCTGGAGACTCAGTGCCGCTTCAGGGCCAGGTATCTGGAGACTTGGTGCCGCTTCAGGGCCAGGTATCTGGAGACTTGGTTCCGCTTCAGGACCAGGTATCTGGAGACTTGGTTCCGCTTCAAGGCCAGGTATCTGGATACTTGGTGCCACTTCAAGGCAAGGTATCTGGAGACTTGGTGCCTCTTGAGGGCCAGGTATCTAGATACTTGGTGCCGCGTCAGGGCCAGGTATCTGGATACTCGGTGCTGCTTCAGGGACAGGTATCTGGAGACTTGGTGCCGCTTCAAAGCCAGGTATCTGGAGACTTTGTGTCGCTTCAGGGCCAGGTATCTGGATACTTGGTGCTGCTTCATGGCCAGGTATTTGGATACTTGCTGCCATTTCCGGGCAAGGTATCTGGAGACTTGGTGCCGCTTCAAGGTCAGGTATCTGGAGATTTGGTACTGATTCAAGGCCAGGTATCTGGAGACTTGGTGCCTCTTCAGGTCCAGGTATCTGGATACTTGGTGCCGCTTCAGGGCCAGGTATCTGGATACTTGGTGCCACTTCAAGGCCAGGTATCTGGAGACTTGGTGCCTCTTCAGGGACAGGTATCTGGATACTTGTTGCCGCATCAGGGCCAGGTATCTGGATACTCGGTGCTGCTTCAGGGCCAGGTATCTGGAGACTTGGTGCTGCTTCAAGTCCAGGTATCTGGAGACTTGGTGACGCTTCAGGGCCAGGTATCTGGATAATTGGTGCTGCTTCATGGCCAGGTATCTGGATACTCGGTGCCGCTTCAGGGCCAGGTATCTGGATACTCGGTGCCGCTTCAGGGACAGGTATCTGGATACATGCTGCTGCTTCAGGGCAAGGTATCTGGAGACTTGGTGCCGCTTCAAGGCCAGATATCTGGAGACTTGGTGTCGCTTCAGGGCCAGGTATCTGGATACTTGATGTCGCTTCAGGGCCAGGTATCTGGAGACTTGGTGCTGCTTCAGTGCCAGGTGTCTGAATACTTGGTGCCGCTTCAAGGACAGGTATCTGGAGACTTGGTGCCACTTCAGGGACAGGTATCTGGAGACTTAGTGCCCCTTCAGGGCGCGGTATCTGGAGACTTGGTGCTGCTTCAGGGCCAGGTATCTGGATTCTTGGTGCTGCTTCAGGGCCAGGTATCTGGAGACTTAGTGCCGCTTCAGGGCCAGGTATCTGGAGCGTTGGTGCCGCTTCAGGGCCAGGTATTTGGAGACTTGGTTCCATTTCAGGACCAGGTATCTGGAGACTTGGTTCCGCTTCAGGGTCAGGTATTTGGATACTTGGTGCCGCTTCAAGGCCAGGTATCTGGAGACTTAGTGCCCCTTCAGGGCCCGGTATCTGGAGACTTGGTGTCGCTTCAGGGCCAGGTATCTGGAGACTTGGTTCCGCTTCAGGACCAGGTATCTGGACACTTGGTTCCCCTTCAATGCCAGGTATCTGGATACTTGGTGCCACTTCAAGGCCAGGTATCTGGAGACTTGGTGCCTCTTCAGGGCCAGCTATCTAGATACCTGGTGCCGCGTCAGGGCCAGGTATCTGGATACTCGGTGATGCTTCAGGGCCAGGTATCTGGAGACTTGGTGCCGCTTCAAAGCCAGGTATCTGGAGACTTTGTGTCGCTTCAGGGCCAGGTATCTGGATATTTGGTGCCGCTTCATGGCCAGGTATTTGGATACTTGCTGCCATTTCAGGGCAAGGTATCTGGAGACTTGGTGCCACTTCAAGACCAGGTATCTGGAGATTTGGTACCGATTCAAGGCCAGGTATCTGGAGACTTGGTGCCTCTTCAGGTCCATGTATCTGGAGACTTGGTGCTGCTTCAGGGCCAGGTATCTGGAGACTTGATGCAACTTCAAGGCCAGATATCTGGATACTTACTGCCACTTCAGGACCAGGTATCTATAGACTTGGTATTGATTCAAGGCCATGTATCTGGAGACTTGGTACCTCTTCAGGTCCAGGTATCTCGATACTTGGTGCCGCTTCAGGGCCAGGTATCTGGATTCTTGGTGCTGCTTGAGGGCCAGTTATCTGGAGACTCAGTGCCGCTTCAGGGCCAGGTATCAGGAGACTTCGTTCCGCTTCAGGGCCAGGTATCTGGAGACTTGGTTCCGCTTCAGGACCAGGTATCTGGAGACTTGGTTCCGCTTCAATGCCAGGTATCTGGATACTTGGTGCCACTTCAAGGCCAGGTATCTGGAGACATGGTGCCTCTTCAGGGCCAGGTATCTAGATACTTGGTGCCGCTTCAAGGCCAGGTATCTAGAGACTTGGTGCCTCTTCAGGACCAGGTATCTGGATACTTGGTGCCGCTTCAGGGCCAGGTATCTGGATACTCGGTGCTGCTTCAGGGCCAGGTATCTGGAGACTTGGTGCTGCTTCAAGGCCAGGTATCTGGAGACTTGGTGATGCTTCAGGGCCAGGTATCTGGATAATTGGTGCCGCTTCATGGCCAGGTATCTGGATACTCGGTGCCACTTCAGGGCCAGGTATCTGGATACTCGGTGCCGCTTCAGGGACAGGTATCTGGATACATGCTGCTGCTTCAGGGCAAGGTATCTGGAGACTTGGTGCCGCTTCAAGGCCAGATATCTGGAGACTTGGTGTCGCTTCAGGGCCAGGTATCTGGATACTTGATGCCGCTTCAGGGCCAGGTATCTGGAGACTTGGTGCTGCTTCAGTGCCAGGTGTCTGAATACTTGGTGCCGCTTCAAGGACAGGTATCTGGAGACTTGGTGCCGCTTCAGGGACAGGTATCTGGAGACTTAGTGCCCCTTCAGGGCGCGGTATCTGGAGACTTGGTGCTGCTTCAGGGCCAGGTATCTGGATTCTTGGTGCTGCTTCAGGGCCAGGTATCTGGAGACTTAGTGCCACTTCAGGGCCAGGTATCTGGAGACTTGGTGCCGCTTCAGGGCCAGGTATCTGGAGACTTGGTTCCATTTCAGGACCAGGTATCTGGAGACTTGGTTCCGCTTCAGGGCCAGGTATTTGGATACTTGGTGCCGCTTCGAGGCCAGGTATCTGGAGACTTAGTGCCCCCCTCAGGGCGCGTTATCTGGAGACTTGGTGTCGCTTCAGGGCCAGGTATCTGGAGACTTGGTTCTGCTTCAGGACCAGGTATCTGGACACTTGGTTCTGCTTCAATGCCAGGTATCTGGATACTTGGTGCCACTTCAAGACCAGGTATCTGGAGACTTGGTGCCTCTTCAGGGCCAGCTATCTAGATACTTGGTGCCGCGTCAGGGCCTGGTATCTGGATACTCGGTGCTGCTTCAGGGCCAGGTATCTGGAGACTTGGTGCCGCTTCAAAGCCAGGTATCTGGAGACTTTGTGTCGCTTCAGGGCCAGGTATCTGGATACTTGGTGCCGCTTCATGGCCAGGTATTTGGATACTTGCTGCCATTTCAGGGCAAGGTATCTGGAGACTTGGTGCCGCTTCAAGACCAGGTATCTGGAGATTTGGTACCGATTCAAGGCCAGGTATCTGGAGGCTTGGTGCCTCTTCAGGTCCAGGTATCTGGAGACTTGGTGCCGCTTCAGGGACAGGTATCTGGAGACTTGGTGCTGCTTCAGGGCCAGGTATCTGGAGACTTGATGCAACTTCAAGGCCAGGTATCTGGATACTTACTGCCACTTCAGGACCAGGTATCTATAGACTTGGTATCGATTCAAGGCCATGTATCTGGAGACTTGGTACCTCTTCAGGTCCAGGTATCTCGATACTTGGTGCCGCTTCAGGGCCAGGTATCTGGATTCTTGGTGCTGCTTCAGGGCCAGGTATCTGGAGACTCAGTGCCGCTTCAGGGCCAGGTATCTGGAACCTTGGTGCCGCTTCAGGGCCAGGTATCTGGAGACTTGGTTCTGCTTCAGGACCAGGTATCTGGAGACTTGGTTCCGCTTCAATGCCAGGTATCTGGATACTTGGTGCCACTTCAAGGCCAGGTATCTGGAGACTTGGTGCCTCTTCAGGGCCAGGTATCTAGATACTTGGTGCCGCGTCAGGGCCAGGTATCTGGATACTCGGTGCTGCTTCAGGGCCAGGTATCTGTAGACTTGGTACCGCTTCAAAGCCAGGTATCTGGAGACTTTGTGTCGCTTCAGGGCCAGGTATCTGGAGACTTGGTGCTGCTTCAGGGCCAGGTGTCTGGATACTTGGTGCCGCTTCAAGGCCAGGTATCTAGAGACTTGGTGCTGCTTCAGGGCCAGGTATCTGGAGACTTGGTGTCGCTTCAGGGCCAGGTATCTGGATATTCAGTGCCGCTTCAGGGCCAGGTATCTGGATACTCGGTGCCGCTTCAGGGCCAGGTATCTGGATACATGCTGCTGCTTCAGGGCAAGGTATCTGGAGACTTGGTGCCTCTTCAAGGCCAGGTATCTGGAGACTTAGTGTCGCTTCAGGGTCAGGTATCTGGATACTTGGTGCCGCTTCAGGGCCAGGTATCTGAAGACTTGTTGCTGCTTCAGGGCCAGGTGTCTGGATACTTGGTGCCGCTTCAGGGACAGGTATCTGTAGACTTGGTGCCGCTTCAGGGACAGGTATCTGGAGACTTGGTGCTGCTTCAGGGCCAGGTATTTGGAGACTTGGTGCAACTTCAAGGCCAGGTATCTGGATACTTACTGCCACTTCAGAACCAGGTATCTGGAGACTTGGTATCGATTCAAGGCCATGTATCTGGAGACTTGGTACCTCTTCAGGTCCAGGTATCTGGATACTTGGTGCCACTTCACGGCCAGGTATCTGGATTCTTGGTGCTGCTTCAGGGCCAGGTATCTGGAGACTCAGTGCCGCTTCAGGGCCAGGTATCTGGAGACTTGGTGCCGCTTCAGGTCCAGGTATCTGGAGACTTGGTTCCGCTTCAGGACCAGGTATCTGGAGACTTGGTTCCGCTTCAAGGCCAGGTATCTGGATACTTGGTGCCACATCAGGGCCAGGTATCTGGCTACTTGGTGCTGCTTCAGGGCCAGGTATCTGGAGACTTGCTGCCACTTCAGGGCAAGGTATCTGGATACTTGGTGCCTCTTCAGGTCCAGGTATCTGGAGACTTAGTGCCGCTTCAGGGCCAGGTATCTGGAGACTTGGTGCCGCTTCAGGGCCAGGTATCTGGAGACTTGGTTCCACTCCAGGACCAGGTATCTGTAGACTTGGTTCCGCTTCGGGCCAGGTATCTGGATACTCGGTGCTGCTTCAGGGCCAGGTATCTGGAGACTTGGTGTCGCTTCAAGGCCAGGTATCTGGAGACTTGGTGAAGCTTCAGGGCCAGGTATCTGGATACTTGGTGCCGGTTCATGGGCAGGTATATGGTTACTCGGTGCCACTTCAGGGCCAGGTATCTGGATGATGGGTGCTGCTTCAGGGCCAGGTATCTGGATACTTGCTGCCGCTTCAGGGCAAGGTATCTGGAGACTTGGTGCCGCTTCAAGGCCAGGTATCTGGATACTTGCTGCCGCTTCAGGACCAGGTATCTGGAGACTTGGTACCGATTCAAGGCCAGGTATCTGGAGACTTGGTGCCTCTTCAGGTCCAGGTATCTGGATACTTGGTGCCGCTTCAGGGCCAGGTATCTGGATTCTTGGTGCTGCTTCAGTGCCAGGTATCTGGAGACTAGGTGCCGCTTCAAGGCGAGGTATCTGGAGACTTGGTGCCGCTTCAGGGCCAGGTATCTGGAGACTTGGTTCCACTTCAGGACCAGGTATCTGGAGACTTGGTTCCGCTTCAGGGCCAGGTATTTGGATACTTGGTGCCGCTTCAAGGCCAGGTATCTGGAGACTTGGTGCCTCTTTGCAGCCAGGTATCTGGATACTTGGTGCCGCTTCAGGGCCAGGTATCTGGATACTCGGTGCTGCTTCAGGGCCAGGTATCTGGAGACTTGGTGCCGCTTCAAGGCCAGGTATCTGGAGACTTGGTGACGCTTCAGGGCCAGGTATCTGGATAATTGGTGCCGCTTCATGGCCAGGTATCTGGATACTCAGTGCTGCTTCAGGGCCAGGTATCTGGAGACTTGGTGCTGCTTCAGGGCCAGGTATCTGGAGACTTGATGCAACTTCAAGGCCAGGTATCTGGATACTTACTGCCACTTCAGGACCAGGTATTGGAGACTTGGTATCGATTCAAGGCCATGTATCTGGAGACTTGGTACCTCTTCAGGTCCAGGTATCTGGATACTTGGTGCCACTTCAGGGCCAGGTATCTGGATTCTTGGTGCTGCTTCAGGGCCAGGTATCTGGAGACTCAATGGCGCTTCAGGGCCAGGTATCTGGAGACTTGGTGCCGCTTCAGGGCCATGTATCTGGAGACTTGATTCCGCTTCAGGACCAGGTATCTGGAGACTTGGTTCCGCTTCAATGCCAGGTATCTGGATACTTGGTGCCACTTCAAGGCCAGGTATCTGGAGACTTGGTGCCTCTTCAGGGCCAGGTATCTAGATACTTGGTACCGCATCAGCGCCAGGTATCTGGATACTCAGTGCTGCTTCAGGGCTAGGTATCTGGAGACTTGGTGCCGCTTCAAAGCCAGGTATCTGGAGACTTTGTGTCGCTTCATGGCCAGGTATTTGGATTCTTGCTGCCATTTCAGGGCAAGGTATCTGGAGACTTGGTGCTGCTTCAGGGCCAGGTATCTGGAGACTTGATGCAACTTCAAGGCCAGGTATCTGGATACTTACTGCCACTTCAGGACCAGGTATCTATAGACTTGGTATCGATTCAAGGCCATGTATCTGGAGACTTGGTACCTCTTCAGGTCCAGGTATCTGGATACTTGGTGCCGCTTCAGGGCCAGGTATCTGGAGACTTGGTGCCGCTTCAGGGCCAGGTATCTGGAGACTTGGTTCCGCTTCAGGACCAGGTATCTGGAGACTTGGTTCCGCTTCAAGGCCAGGTATCTGGATACTTGGTGCCACTTCAAGGCAAGGTATCTGGAGACTTGGTGCCTCTTGAGGGCCAGGTATCTAGATACTTGGTGCCGCGTCAGGGCCAGGTATCTGGATACTCGGTGCTGCTTCAGGGACAGGTATCTGGAGACTTGGTGCCGCTTCAAAGCCAGGTATCTGGAGACTTTGTGTCGCTTCAGGGCCAGGTATCTGGATACTTGGTGCCGCTTCATGGCCAGGTATTTGGATACTTGCTGCCATTTCCGGGCAAGGTATCTGGAGACTTGGTGCCGCTTCAAGGTCAGGTATCTGGAGATTTGGTACCGATTCAAGGCCAGGTATCTGGAGACTTGGTGCCTCTTCAGGTCCAGGTATCTGGATACTTGGTGCCGCTTCAGGGCCAGGTATCTGGATACTTGGTGCCGCTTCAAGGCCAGGTATCTGGAGACTTGGTGTCGCTTCTCGGCCAGGTATCTGGATACTTGGTGCCACTTCAGGGCCAGGTATCTGGAGACTTGGTGCTGCTTCAGGGCCAGGTGTCTGGATACTTGGTGCCACTTCAAGGCCAGGTATCTGGAGACTTGGTGCTGCTTCAGGGCCAGGTATCTGGAGACTTGGTGTCGCTTCAGGGCCAGGTATCTGGATATTCAGTGCCGCTTCAGGGCCAGGTATCTGGATACTCGGTGCCGCTTCAGGGCCAGGTATCTGGATACATGCTGCTGCTTCAGGGCAAGGTATCTGGAGACTTGGTGCCTCTTCAAGGCCAGGTATCTGGAGACTTGGTGTCGCTTCAGGGTCAGGTATCTGGATACTTGGTGCCGCTTCAGGGCCAGGTATCTGAAGACTTGTTGCTGCTTCAGGGCCAGGTGTCTGGATACTTGGTACCGCTTCAGGGACAGGTATCTGTAGACTTGGTGCCGCTTCAGGGACAGGTATCTGGAGACTTGGTGCTGCTTCAGGGCCAGGTATTTGGAGACTTGGTGCAACTTCAAGGCCAGGTATCTGGATACTTACTGCCACTTCAGAACCAGGTATCTGGAGACTTGGTATCGATTCAAGGCCATGTATCTGGAGACTTGGTACCTCTTCAGGTCCAGGTATCTGGATACTTGGTGCCACTTCACGGCCAGGTATTTGGATTCTTGGTGCTGCTTCAGGGCCAGGTATCTGGAGACTCAGTGCCGCTTCAGGGCCAGGTATCTGGAGACTTGGTGCCGCTTCAGGGCCAGGTATCTGGAGACTTGGTTCCGCTTCAGGACCAGGTATCTGGAGACTTGGTTCCGCTTCAAGGCCAGGTATCTGGATACTTGGTGCCACTTCAAGGCAAGGTATCTGGAGACTTGGTGCCTCTTGAGGGCCAGGTATCTAGATACTTGGTGCCGCGTCAGGGCCAGGTATCTGGATACTTGGTGCTGCTTCAGGGACAGGTATCTGGAGACTTGGTGCCGCTTCAAAGCCAGGTATCTGGAGACTTTGTGTCGCTTCAGGGCCAGGTATCTGGATACTTGGTGCTGCTTCATGGCCAGGTATTTGGATACTTGCTGCCATTTCCGGGCAAGGTATCTGGAGACTTGGTGCCGCTTCAAGGTCAGGTATCTGGAGATTTGGTACCGATTCAAGGCCAGGTATCTGGAGACTTGGTGCCTCTTCAGGTCCAGGTATCTGGATACTTGGTGCCGCTTCAGGGCCAGGTATCTGGATACTTGGTGCCACTTCAAGGCCAGGTATCTGGAGACTTGGTGCCTCTTCAGGGACAGGTATCTGGATACTTGTTGCCGCATCAGGGCCAGGTATCTGGATACTCGGTGCTGCTTCAGGGCCAGGTATCTGGAGACTTGGTGCTGCTTCAAGTCCAGGTATCTGGAGACTTGGTGACGCTTCAGGGCCAGGTATCTGGATAATTGGTGCTGCTTCATGGCCAGGTATCTGGATACTCGGTGCCGCTTCAGGGCCAGGTATCTGGATACTCGGTGCCGCTTCAGGGACAGGTATCTGGATACATGCTGCTGCTTCAGGGCAAGGTATCTGGAGACTTGGTGCCGCTTCAAGGCCAGATATCTGGAGACTTGGTGTCGCTTCAGGGCCAGTTATCTGGATACTTGATGTCGCTTCAGGGCCAGGTATCTGGAGACTTGGTGCTGCTTCAGTGCCAGGTGTCTGAATACTTGGTGCCGCTTCAAGGACAGGTATCTGGAGACTTGGTGCCACTTCAGGGACAGGTATCTGGAGACTTAGTGCCCCTTCAGGGCGCGGTATCTGGAGACTTGGTGCTGCTTCAGGGCCAGGTATCTGGATTCTTGGTGCTGCTTCAGGGCCAGGTATCTGGAGACTTAGTGCCGCTTCAGGGCCAGGTATCTGGAGCGTTGGTGCCGCTTCAGGGCCAGGTATTTGGAGACTTGGTTCCATTTCAGGACCAGGTATCTGGAGACTTGGTTCCGCTTCAGGGTCAGGTATTTGGATACTTGGTGCCGCTTCAAGGCCAGGTATCTGGAGACTTAGTGCCCCTTCAGGGCCCGGTATCTGGAGACTTGGTGTCGCTTCAGGGCCAGGTATCTGGAGACTTGGTTCCGCTTCAGGACCAGGTATCTGGACACTTGGTTCCCCTTCAATGCCAGGTATCTGGATACTTGGTGCCACTTCAAGGCCAGGTATCTGGAGACTTGGTGCCTCTTCAGGGCCAGCTATCTAGATACCTGGTGCCGCGTCAGGGCCAGGTATCTGGATACTCGGTGCTGCTTCAGGGCCAGGTATCTGGAGACTTGGTGCCGCTTCAAAGCCAGGTATCTGGAGACTTTGTGTCGCTTCAGGGCCAGGTATCTGGATATTTGGTGCCGCTTCATGGCCAGGTATTTGGATACTTGCTGCCATTTCAGGGCAAGGTATCTGGAGACTTGGTGCCACTTCAAGACCAGGTATCTGGAGATTTGGTACCGATTCAAGGCCAGGTATCTGGAGACTTGGTGCCTCTTCAGGTCCATGTATCTGGAGACTTGGTGCCGCTTCAGGGACAGGTATCTGGAGACTTGGTGCTGCTTCAGGGCCAGGTATCTGGAGACTTGATGCAACTTCAAGGCCAGATATCTGGATACTTACTGCCACTTCAGGACCAGGTATCTATAGACTTGGTATTGATTCAAGGCCATGTATCTGGAGACTTGGTACCTCTTCAGGTCCAGGTATCTCGATACTTGGTGCCGCTTCAGGGCCAGGTATCTGGATTCTTGGTGCTGCTTGAGGGCCAGTTATCTGGAGACTCAGTGCCGCTTCAGGGCCAGGTATCAGGAGACTTCGTTCCGCTTCAGGGCCAGGTATCTGGAGACTTGGTTCCGCTTCAGGACCAGGTATCTGGAGACTTGGTTCCGCTTCAATGCCAGGTATCTGGATACTTGGTGCCACTTCAAGGCCAGGTATCTGGAGACATGGTGCCTCTTCAGGGCCAGGTATCTAGATACTTGGTGCCGCTTCAAGGCCAGGTATCTAGAGACTTGGTGCCTCTTCAGGACCAGGTATCTGGATACTTGGTGCCGCTTCAGGGCCAGGTATCTGGATACTCGGTGCTGCTTCAGGGCCAGGTATCTGGAGACTTGGTGCTGCTTCAAGGCCAGGTATCTGGAGACTTGGTGATGCTTCAGGGCCAGGTATCTGGATAATTGGTGCCGCTTCATGGCCAGGTATCTGGATACTCGGTGCCACTTCAGGGCCAGGTATCTGGATACTCGGTGCCGCTTCAGGGACAGGTATCTGGATACATGCTGCTGCTTCAGGGCAAGGTATCTGGAGACTTGGTGCCGCTTCAAGGCCAGATATCTGGAGACTTGGTGTCGCTTCAGGGCCAGGTATCTGGATACTTGATGCCGCTTCAGGGCCAGGTATCTGGAGACTTGGTGCTGCTTCAGTGCCAGGTGTCTGAATACTTGGTGCCGCTTCAAGGACAGGTATCTGGAGACTTGGTGCCGCTTCAGGGACAGGTATCTGGAGACTTAGTGCCCCTTCAGGGCGCGGTATCTGGAGACTTGGTGCTGCTTCAGGGCCAGGTATCTGGATTCTTGGTGCTGCTTCAGGGCCAGGTATCTGGAGACTTAGTGCCACTTCAGGGCCAGGTATCTGGAGACTTGGTGCCGCTTCAGGGCCAGGTATCTGGAGACTTGGTTCCATTTCAGGACCAGGTATCTGGAGACTTGGTTCCGCTTCAGGGCCAGGTATTTGGATACTTGGTGCCGCTTCGAGGCCAGGTATCTGGAGACTTAGTGCCCCCCTCAGGGCGCGTTATCTGGAGACTTGGTGTCGCTTCAAGGCCAGGTATCTGGAGACTTGGTTCTGCTTCAGGACCAGGTATCTGGACACTTGGTTCTGCTTCAATGCCAGGTATCTGGATACTTGGTGCCACTTCAAAACCAGGTATCTGGAGACTTGGTGCCTCTTCAGGGCCAGCTATCTAGATACTTGGTGCCGCGTCAGGGCCTGGTATCTGGATACTCGGTGCTGCTTCAGGGCCAGGTATCTGGAGACTTGGTGCCGCTTCAAAGCCAGGTATCTGGAGACTTTGTGTCGCTTCAGGGCCAGGTATCTGGATACTTGGTGCCGCTTCATGGCCAGGTATTTGGATACTTGCTGCCATTTCAGGGCAAGGTATCTGGAGACTTGGTGCCGCTTCAAGACCAGGTATCTGGAGATTTGGTACCGATTCAAGGCCAGGTATCTGGAGGCTTGGTGCCTCTTCAGGTCCAGGTATCTGGAGACTTGGTGCCGCTTCAGGGACAGGTATCTGGAGACTTGGTGCTGCTTCAGGGCCAGGTATCTGGAGACTTGATGCAACTTCAAGGCCAGGTATCTGGATACTTACTGCCACTTCAGGACCAGGTATCTATAGACTTGGTATCGATTCAAGGCCATGTATCTGGAGACTTGGTACCTCTTCAGGTCCAGGTATCTCGATACTTGGTGCCGCTTCAGGGCCAGGTATCTGGATTCTTGGTGCTGCTTCAGGGCCAGGTATCTGGAGACTCAGTGCCGCTTCAGGGCCAGGTATCTGGAACCTTGGTGCCGCTTCAGGGCCAGGTATCTGGAGACTTGGTTCTGCTTCAGGACCAGGTATCTGGAGACTTGGTTCCGCTTCAATGCCAGGTATCTGGATACTTGGTGCCACTTCAAGGCCAGGTATCTGGAGACTTGGTGCCTCTTCAGGGCCAGGTATCTAGATACTTGGTGCCGCGTCAGGGCCAGGTATCTGGATACTCGGTGCTGCTTCAGGGCCAGGTATCTGTAGACTTGGTACCGCTTCAAAGCCAGGTATCTGGAGACTTTGTGTCGCTTCAGGGCCAGGTATCTGGAGACTTGGTGCTGCTTCAGGGCCAGGTGTCTGGATACTTGGTGCCGCTTCAAGGCCAGGTATCTAGAGACTTGGTGCTGCTTCAGGGCCAGGTATCTGGAGACTTGGTGTCGCTTCAGGGCCAGGTATCTGGATATTCAGTGCCGCTTCAGGGCCAGGTATCTGGATACTCGGTGCCGCTTCAGGGCCAGGTATCTGGATACATGCTGCTGCTTCAGGGCAAGGTATCTGGAGACTTGGTGCCTCTTCAAGGCCAGGTATCTGGAGACTTAGTGTCGCTTCAGGGTCAGGTATCTGGATACTTGGTGCCGCTTCAGGGCCAGGTATCTGAAGACTTGTTGCTGCTTCAGGGCCAGGTGTCTGGATACTTGGTGCCGCTTCAGGGACAGGTATCTGTAGACTTGGTGCCGCTTCAGGGACAGGTATCTGGAGACTTGGTGCTGCTTCAGGGCCAGGTATTTGGAGACTTGGTGCAACTTCAAGGCCAGGTATCTGGATACTTACTGCCACTTCAGAACCAGGTATCTGGAGACTTGGTATCGATTCAAGGCCATGTATCTGGAGACTTGGTACCTCTTCAGGTCCAGGTATCTGGATACTTGGTGCCACTTCACGGCCAGGTATCTGGATTCTTGGTGCTGCTTCAGGGCCAGGTATCTGGAGACTCAGTGCCGCTTCAGGGCCAGGTATCTGGAGACTTGGTGCCGCTTCAGGTCCAGGTATCTGGAGACTTGGTTCCGCTTCAGGACCAGGTATCTGGAGACTTGGTTCCGCTTCAAGGCCAGGTATCTGGATACTTGGTGCCACATCAGGGCCAGGTATCTGGCTACTTGGTGCTGCTTCAGGGCCAGGTATCTGGAGACTTGCTGCCACTTCAGGGCAAGGTATCTGGATACTTGGTGCCTCTTCAGGTCCAGGTATCTGGAGACTTAGTGCCGCTTCAGGGCCAGGTATCTGGAGACTTGGTGCCGCTTCAGGGCCAGGTATCTGGAGACTTGGTTCCACTCCAGGACCAGGTATCTGTAGACTTGGTTCCGCTTCGGGCCAGGTATCTGGATACTCGGTGCTGCTTCAGGGCCAGGTATCTGGAGACTTGGTGTCGCTTCAAGGCCAGGTATCTGGAGACTTGGTGAAGCTTCAGGGCCAGGTATCTGGATACTTGGTGCCGGTTCATGGGCAGGTATATGGTTACTCGGTGCCACTTCAGGGCCAGGTATCTGGATGATGGGTGCTGCTTCAGGGCCAGGTATCTGGATACTTGCTGCCGCTTCAGGGCAAGGTATCTGGAGACTTGGTGCCGCTTCAAGGCCAGGTATCTGGAGACTTGGTGCCTCTTCAGGTCCAGGTATCTGGATACTTGGTGCCGCTTCAGGGCCAGGTATCTGGATTCTTGGTGCTGCTTCAGTGCCAGGTATCTGGAGACTAGGTGCCGCTTCAAGGCCAGGTATCTGGAGACTTGGTGCCGCTTCAGGGCCAGGTATCTGGAGACTTGGTTCCACTTCAGGACCAGGTATCTGGAGACTTGGTTCCGCTTCAGGGCCAGGTATTTGGATACTTGGTGCCGCTTCAAGGCCAGGTATCTGGAGACTTGGTGCCTCTTCAGGGCCAGGTATCTGGATACTTGGTGCCGCTTCAGGGCCAGGTATCTGGATACTCGGTGCTGCTTCAGGGCCAGGTATCTGGAGACTTGGTGCCGCTTCAAGGCCAGGTATCTGGAGACTTGGTGACGCTTCAGGGCCAGGTATCTGGATAATTGGTGCCGCTTCATGGCCAGGTATCTGGATACTCAGTGCTGCTTCAGGGCCAGGTATCTGGAGACTTGGTGCTGCTTCAGGGCCAGGTATCTGGAGACTTGATGCAACTTCAAGGCCAGGTATCTGGATACTTACTGCCACTTCAGGACCAGGTATTGGAGACTTGGTATCGATTCAAGGCCATGTATCTGGAGACTTGGTACCTCTTCAGGTCCAGGTATCTGGATACTTGGTGCCACTTCAGGGCCAGGTATCTGGATTCTTGGTGCTGCTTCAGGGCCAGGTATCTGGAGACTCAATGGCGCTTCAGGGCCAGGTATCTGGAGACTTGGTGCCGCTTCAGGGCCATGTATCTGGAGACTTGATTCCGCTTCAGGACCAGGTATCTGGAGACTTGGTTCCGCTTCAATGCCAGGTATCTGGATACTTGGTGCCACTTCAAGGCCAGGTATCTGGAGACTTGGTGCCTCTTCAGGGCCAGGTATCTAGATACTTGGTACCGCATCAGCGCCAGGTATCTGGATACTCAGTGCTGCTTCAGGGCTAGGTATCTGGAGACTTGGTGCCGCTTCAAAGCCAGGTATCTGGAGACTTTGTGTCGCTTCATGGCCAGGTATTTGGATTCTTGCTGCCATTTCAGGGCAAGGTATCTGGAGACTTGGTGCTGCTTCAGGGCCAGGTATCTGGAGACTTGATGCAACTTCAAGGCCAGGTATCTGGATACTTACTGCCACTTCAGGACCAGGTATCTATAGACTTGGTATCGATTCAAGGCCATGTATCTGGAGACTTGGTACCTCTTCAGGTCCAGGTATCTAGATACTTGGTGCCGCTTCAGGGCCAGGTATCTGGATTCTTGGTGCTGCTTCAGGGCCAGGAATCTGGGGACTCAGTGCCGCTTCAGGGCCAGGTATCTGGAGACTTGGTACCAATTCAAGGCCAGGTATCTGGAGACTTGGTGCCTCTTCAGGTCCAGGTATCTGGATACTTGGTGCCGCTTCAGGGCCAGGTATCTGGATTCTTGGTGCTGCTTCAGGGCCAGGTATCTGGATAATTGGTGCCGCTTCATGGCCAGGTATCTGGATACTCGGTGCCGCTTCAGGGCCAGGTATCTGGATACTTGGTGCTGCTTCAGGGCCAGGTATCTGGATACATGCTGCTGCTTCAGGGCAAGGTATCTGGATACTTGGTGCCGCTTCAAGGCCAGGTATCTGGAGACTTGGTGTCGCTTCTCGGCCAGGTATCTGGATACTTGGTGCCACTTCAGGGCCAGGTATCTGGAGACTTGGTGCTGCTTCAGGGCCAGGTGTCTGGATACTTGGTGCTGCTTCAAGGCCAGGTATCTAGAGACTTGGTGCTGCTTCAGGGCCAGGTATCTGGAGACTTGGTGTCGCTTCAGGGCCAGGTATCTGGATATTCAGTGCCGCTTCAGGGCCAGGTATCTGGATACTCGGTGCCGCTTCAGGGCCAGGTATCTGGATACATGCTGCTGCTTCAGGGCAAGGTATCTGGAGACTTGGTGCCTCTTCAAGGCCAGGTATCTGGAGACTTGGTGTCGCTTCAGGGTCAGGTATCTGGATACTTGGTGCCGCTTCAGGGCCAGGTATCTGAAGACTTGTTGCTGCTTCAGGGCCAGGTGTCTGGATACTTGGTGCCGCTTCAGGGACAGGTATCTGTAGACTTGGTGCCGCTTCAGGGACAGGTATCTGGAGACTTGGTGCTGCTTCAGGGCCAGGTATTTGGAGACTTGGTGCAACTTCAAGGCCAGGTATCTGGATACTTACTGCCACTTCAGAACCAGGTATCTGGAGACTTGGTATCGATTCAAGGCCATGTATCTGGAGACTTGGTACCTCTTCAGGTCCAGGTATCTGGATACTTGGTGCCACTTCACGGCCAGGTATCTGGATTCTTGGTGCTGCTTCAGGGCCAGGTATCTGGAGACTCAGTGCCGCTTCAGGGCCAGGTATCTGGAGACTTGGTGCCGCTTCAGGGCCAGGTATCTGGAGACTTGGTTCCGCTTCAGGACCAGGTATCTGGAGACTTGGTTCCGCTTCAAGGCCAGGTATCTGGATACTTGGTGCCACTTCAAGGCAAGGTATCTGGAGACTTGGTGCCTCTTGAGGGCCAGGTATCTAGATACTTGGTGCCGCGTCAGGGCCAGGTATCTGGATACTCGGTGCTGCTTCAGGGACAGGTATCTGGAGACTTGGTGCCGCTTCAAAGCCAGGTATCTGGAGACTTTGTGTCGCTTCAGGGCCAGGTATCTGGATACTTGGTGCCGCTTCATGGCCAGGTATTTGGATACTTGCTGCCATTTCCGGGCAAGGTATCTGGAGACTTGGTGCCGCTTCAAGGTCAGGTATCTGGAGATTTGGTACCGATTCAAGGCCAGGTATCTGGAGACTTGGTGCCTCTTCAGGTCCAGGTATCTGGATACTTGGTGCCGCTTCAGGGCCAGGTATCTGGATACTTGGTGCCGCTTCAAGGCCAGGTATCTGGAGACTTGGTGTCGCTTCTCGGCCAGGTATCTGGATACTTGGTGCCACTTCAGGGCCAGGTATCTGGAGACTTGGTGCTGCTTCAGGGCCAGGTGTCTGGATACTTGGTGCCACTTCAAGGCCAGGTATCTGGAGACTTGGTGCTGCTTCAGGGCCAGGTATCTGGAGACTTGGTGTCGCTTCAGGGCCAGGTATCTGGATATTCAGTGCCGCTTCAGGGCCAGGTATCTGGATACTCGGTGCCGCTTCAGGGCCAGGTATCTGGATACATGCTGCTGCTTCAGGGCAAGGTATCTGGAGACTTGGTGCCTCTTCAAGGCCAGGTATCTGGAGACTTGGTGTCGCTTCAGGGTCAGGTATCTGGATACTTGGTGCCGCTTCAGGGCCAGGTATCTGAAGACTTGTTGCTGCTTCAGGGCCAGGTGTCTGGATACTTGGTACCGCTTCAGGGACAGGTATCTGTAGACTTGGTGCCGCTTCAGGGACAGGTATCTGGAGACTTGGTGCTGCTTCAGGGCCAGGTATTTGGAGACTTGGTGCAACTTCAAGGCCAGGTATCTGGATACTTACTGCCACTTCAGAACCAGGTATCTGGAGACTTGGTATCGATTCAAGGCCATGTATCTGGAGACTTGGTACCTCTTCAGGTCCAGGTATCTGGATACTTGGTGCCACTTCACGGCCAGGTATTTGGATTCTTGGTGCTGCTTCAGGGCCAGGTATCTGGAGACTCAGTGCCGCTTCAGGGCCAGGTATCTGGAGACTTGGTGCCGCTTCAGGGCCAGGTATCTGGAGACTTGGTTCCGCTTCAGGACCAGGTATCTGGAGACTTGGTTCCGCTTCAAGGCCAGGTATCTGGATACTTGGTGCCACTTCAAGGCAAGGTATCTGGAGACTTGGTGCCTCTTGAGGGCCAGGTATCTGGATACTTGGTGCCGCTTCATGGCCAGGTATTTGGATACTTGCTGCCATTTCCGGGCAAGGTATCTGGAGACTTGGTGCCGCTTCAAGGTCAGGTATCTGGAGATTTGGTACCGATTCAAGGCCAGGTATCTGGAGACTTGGTGCCTCTTCAGGTCCAGGTATCTGGATACTTGGTGCCACTTCAAGGCCAGGTATCTGGAGACTTGGTGCCTCTTCAGGGACAGGTATCTGGATACTTGTTGCCGCATCAGGGCCAGGTATCTGGATACTCGGTGCTGCTTCAGGGCCAGGTATCTGGAGACTTGGTGCTGCTTCAAGTCCAGGTATCTGGAGACTTGGTGACGCTTCAGGGCCAGGTATCTGGATAATTGGTGCTGCTTCATGGCCAGGTATCTGGATACTCGGTGCCGCTTCAGGGCCAGGTATCTGGATACTCGGTGCCGCTTCAGGGACAGGTATCTGGATACATGCTGCTGCTTCAGGGCAAGGTATCTGGAGACTTGGTGCCGCTTCAAGGCCAGATATCTGGAGACTTGGTGTCGCTTCAGGGCCAGGTATCTGGATACTTGATGTCGCTTCAGGGCCAGGTATCTGGAGACTTGGTGCTGCTTCAGTGCCAGGTGTCTGAATACTTGGTGCCGCTTCAAGGACAGGTATCTGGAGACTTGGTGCCACTTCAGGGATAGGTATCTGGAGACTTAGTGCCCCTTCAGGGCGCGGTATCTGGAGACTTGGTGCTGCTTCAGGGCCAGGTATCTGGATTCTTGGTGCTGCTTCAGGGCCAGGTATCTGGAGACTTAGTGCCGCTTCAGGGCCAGGTATCTGGAGCGTTGGTGCCGCTTCAGGGCCAGGTATTTGGAGACTTGGTTCCATTTCAGGACCAGGTATCTGGAGACTTGGTTCCGCTTCAGGGTCAGGTATTTGGATACTTGGTGCCGCTTCAAGGCCAGGTATCTGGAGACTTAGTGCCCCTTCAGGGCCCGGTATCTGGAGACTTGGTGTCGCTTCAGGGCCAGGTATCTGGAGACTTGGTTCCGCTTCAGGACCAGGTATCTGGACACTTGGTTCCCCTTCAATGCCAGGTATCTGGATACTTGGTGCCACTTCAAGGCCAGGTATCTGGAGACTTGGTGCCTCTTCAGGGCCAGCTATCTAGATACCTGGTGCCGCGTCAGGGCCAGGTATCTGGATACTTGGTGCTGCTTCAGGGCCAGGTATCTGGAGACTTGGTGCCGCTTCAAAGCCAGGTATCTGGAGACTTTGTGTCGCTTCAGGGCCAGGTATCTGGATATTTGGTGCCGCTTCATGGCCAGGTATTTGGATACTTGCTGCCATTTCAGGGCAAGGTATCTGGAGACTTGGTGCCACTTCAAGACCAGGTATCTGGAGATTTGGTACCGATTCAAGGCCAGGTATCTGGAGACTTGGTGCCTCTTCAGGTCCATGTATCTGGAGACTTGGTGCCGCTTCAGGGACAGGTATCTGGAGACTTGGTGCTGCTTCAGGGCCAGGTATCTGGAGACTTGATGCAACTTCAAGGCCAGATATCTGGATACTTACTGCCACTTCAGGACCAGGTATCTATAGACTTGGTATTGATTCAAGGCCATGTATCTGGAGACTTGGTACCTCTTCAGGTCCAGGTATCTCGATACTTGGTGCCGCTTCAGGGCCAGGTATCTGGATTCTTGGTGCTGCTTGAGGGCCAGTTATCTGGAGACTCAGTGCCGCTTCAGGGCCAGGTATCAGGAGACTTCGTTCCGCTTCAGGGCCAGGTATCTGGAGACTTGGTTCCGCTTCAGGACCAGGTATCTGGAGACTTGGTTCCGCTTCAATGCCAGGTATCTGGATACTTGGTGCCACTTCAAGGCCAGGTATCTGGAGACATGGTGCCTCTTCAGGGCCAGGTATCTAGATACTTGGTGCCGCTTCAAGGCCAGGTATCTAGAGACTTGGTGCCTCTTCAGGACCAGGTATCTGGATACTTGGTGCCGCTTCAGGGCCAGGTATCTGGATACTCGGTGCTGCTTCAGGGCCAGGTATCTGGAGACTTGGTGCTGCTTCAAGGCCAGGTATCTGGAGACTTGGTGATGCTTCAGGGCCAGGTATCTGGATAATTGGTGCCGCTTCATGGCCAGGTATCTGGATACTCGGTGCCACTTCAGGGCCAGGTATCTGGATACTCGGTGCCGCTTCAGGGACAGGTATCTGGATACATGCTGCTGCTTCAGGGCAAGGTATCTGGAGACTTGGTGCCGCTTCAAGGCCAGATATCTGGAGACTTGGTGTCGCTTCAGGGCCAGGTATCTGGATACTTGATGCCGCTTCAGGGCCAGGTATCTGGAGACTTGGTGCTGCTTCAGTGCCAGGTGTCTGAATACTTGGTGCCGCTTCAAGGACAGGTATCTGGAGACTTGGTGCCGCTTCAGGGACAGGTATCTGGAGACTTAGTGCCCCTTCAGGGCGCGGTATCTGGAGACTTGGTGCTGCTTCAGGGCCAGGTATCTGGATTCTTGGTGCTGCTTCAGGGCCAGGTATCTGGAGACTTAGTGCCACTTCAGGGCCAGGTATCTGGAGACTTGGTGCCGCTTCAGGGCCAGGTATCTGGAGACTTGGTTCCATTTCAGGACCAGGTATCTGGAGACTTGGTTCCGCTTCAGGGCCAGGTATTTGGATACTTGGTGCCGCTTCGAGGCCAGGTATCTGGAGACTTAGTGCCCCCCTCAGGGCGCGTTATCTGGAGACTTGGTGTCGCTTCAGGGCCAGGTATCTGGAGACTTGGATCTGCTTCAGGACCAGGTATCTGGACACTTGGTTCTGCTTCAATGCCAGGTATCTGGATACTTGGTGCCACTTCAAGACCAGGTATCTGGAGACTTGGTGCCTCTTCAGGGCCAGCTATCTAGATACTTGGTGCCGCGTCAGGGCCTGGTATCTGGATACTCGGTGCTGCTTCAGGGCCAGGTATCTGGAGACTTGGTGCCGCTTCAAAGCCAGGTATCTGGAGACTTTGTGTCGCTTCAGGGCCAGGTATCTGGATACTTGGTGCCGCTTCATGGCCAGGTATTTGGATACTTGCTGCCATTTCAGGGCAAGGTATCTGGAGACTTGGTGCCGCTTCAAGACCAGGTATCTGGAGATTTGGTACCGATTCAAGGCCAGGTATCTGGAGGCTTGGTGCCTCTTCAGGTCCAGGTATCTGGAGACTTGGTGCCGCTTCAGGGACAGGTATCTGGAGACTTGGTGCTGCTTCAGGGCCAGGTATCTGGAGACTTGATGCAACTTCAAGGCCAGGTATCTGGATACTTACTGCCACTTCAGGACCAGGTATCTATAGACTTGGTATCGATTCAAGGCCATGTATCTGGAGACTTGGTACCTCTTCAGGTCCAGGTATCTCGATACTTGGTGCCGCTTCAGGGCCAGGTATCTGGATTCTTGGTGCTGCTTCAGGGCCAGGTATCTGGAGACTCAGTGCCGCTTCAGGGCCAGGTATCTGGAACCTTGGTGCCGCTTCAGGGCCAGGTATCTGGAGACTTGGTTCTGCTTCAGGACCAGGTATCTGGAGACTTGGTTCCGCTTCAATGCCAGGTATCTGGATACTTGGTGCCACTTCAAGGCCAGGTATCTGGAGACTTGGTGCCTCTTCAGGGCCAGGTATCTAGATACTTGGTGCCGCGTCAGGGCCAGGTATCTGGATACTCGGTGCTGCTTCAGGGCCAGGTATCTGTAGACTTGGTACCGCTTCAAAGCCAGGTATCTGGAGACTTTGTGTCGCTTCAGGGCCAGGTATCTGGAGACTTGGTGCTGCTTCAGGGCCAGGTGTCTGGATACTTGGTGCCGCTTCAAGGCCAGGTATCTAGAGACTTGGTGCTGCTTCAGGGCCAGGTATCTGGAGACTTGGTGTCGCTTCAGGGCCAGGTATCTGGATATTCAGTGCCGCTTCAGGGCCAGGTATCTGGATACTCGGTGCCGCTTCAGGGCCAGGTATCTGGATACATGCTGCTGCTTCAGGGCAAGGTATCTGGAGACTTGGTGCCTCTTCAAGGCCAGGTATCTGGAGACTTAGTGTCGCTTCAGGGTCAGGTATCTGGATACTTGGTGCCGCTTCAGGGCCAGGTATCTGAAGACTTGTTGCTGCTTCAGGGCCAGGTGTCTGGATACTTGGTGCCGCTTCAGGGACAGGTATCTGTAGACTTGGTGCCGCTTCAGGGACAGGTATCTGGATACTCGGTGCTGCTTCAGGGCCAGGTATCTGGAGACTTGGTGCTGCTTCAAGTCCAGGTATCTGGAGACTTGGTGACGCTTCAGGGCCAGGTATCTGGATAATTGGTGCTGCTTCATGGCCAGGTATCTGGATACTCGGTGCCGCTTCAGGGCCAGGTATCTGGATACTCGGTGCCGCTTCAGGGACAGGTATCTGGATACATGCTGCGGCTTCAGGGCAAGGTATCTGGAGACTTGGTGCCGCTTCAAGGCCAGATATCTGGAGACTTGGTGTCGCTTCAGGGCCAGGTATCTGGATACTTGATGTCGCTTCAGGGCCAGGTATCTGGAGACTTGGTGCTGCTTCAGTGCCAGGTGTCTGAATACTTGGTGCCGCTTCAAGGACAGGTATCTGGAGACTTGGTGCCACTTCAGGGACAGGTATCTGGAGACTTAGTGCCCCTTCAGGGCGCGGTATCTGGAGACTTGGTGCTGCTTCAGGGCCAGGTATCTGGATTCTTGGTGCTGCTTCAGGGCCAGGTATCTGGAGACTTAGTGCCGCTTCAGGGCCAGGTATCTGGAGCGTTGGTGCCGCTTCAGGGCCAGGTATTTGGAGACTTGGTTCCATTTCAGGACCAGGTATCTGGAGACTTGGTTCCGCTTCAGGGTCAGGTATTTGGATACTTGGTGCCGCTTCAAGGCCAGGTATCTGGAGACTTAGTGCCCCTTCAGGGCCCGGTATCTGGAGACTTGGTGTCGCTTCAGGGCCAGGTATCTGGAGACTTGGTTCCGCTTCAGGACCAGGTATCTGGACACTTGGTTCCCCTTCAATGCCAGGTATCTGGATACTTGGTGCCACTTCAAGGCCAGGTATCTGGAGACTTGGTGCCTCTTCAGGGCCAGCTATCTAGATACCTGGTGCCCCGTCAGGGCCAGGTATCTGGATACTCGGTGCTGCTTCAGGGCCAGGTATCTGGAGACTTGGTGCCGCTTCAAAGCCAGGTATCTGGAGACTTTGTGTCGCTTCAGGGCCAGGTATCTGGATATTTGGTGCCGCTTCATGGCCAGGTATTTGGATACTTGCTGCCATTTCAGGGCAAGGTATCTGGAGACTTGGTGCCACTTCAAGACCAGGTATCTGGAGATTTGGTACCGATTCAAGGCCAGGTATCTGGAGACTTGGTGCCTCTTCAGGTCCATGTATCTGGAGACTTGGTGCCGCTTCAGGGACAGGTATCTGGAGACTTGGTGCTGCTTCAGGGCCAGGTATCTGGAGACTTGATGCAACTTCAAGGCCAGATATCTGGATACTTACTGCCACTTCAGGACCAGGTATCTATAGACTTGGTATTGATTCAAGGCCATGTATCTGGAGACTTGGTACCTCTTCAGGTCCAGGTATCTCGATACTTGGTGCCGCTTCAGGGCCAGGTATCTGGATTCTTGGTGCTGCTTGAGGGCCAGTTATCTGGAGACTCAGTGCCGCTTCAGGGCCAGGTATCAGGAGACTTCGTTCCGCTTCAGGGCCAGGTATCTGGAGACTTGGTTCCGCTTCAGGACCAGGTATCTGGAGACTTGGTTCCGCTTCAATGCCAGGTATCTGGATACTTGGTGCCACTTCAAGGCCAGGTATCTGGAGACATGGTGCCTCTTCAGGGCCAGGTATCTAGATACTTGGTGCCGCTTCAAGGCCAGGTATCTAGAGACTTGGTGCCTCTTCAGGACCAGGTATCTGGATACTTGGTGCCGCTTCAGGGCCAGGTATCTGGATACTCGGTGCTGCTTCAGGGCCAGGTATCTGGAGACTTGGTGCTGCTTCAAGGCCAGGTATCTGGAGACTTGGTGATGCTTCAGGGCCAGGTATCTGGATAATTGGTGCCGCTTCATGGCCAGGTATCTGGATACTCGGTGCCACTTCAGGGCCAGGTATCTGGATACTCGGTGCCGCTTCAGGGACAGGTATCTGGATACATGCTGCTGCTTCAGGGCAAGGTATCTGGAGACTTGGTGCCGCTTCAAGGCCAGATATCTGGAGACTTGGTGTCGCTTCAGGGCCAGGTATCTGGATACTTGATGCCGCTTCAGGGCCAGGTATCTGGAGACTTGGTGCTGCTTCAGTGCCAGGTGTCTGAATACTTGGTGCCGCTTCAAGGACAGGTATCTGGAGACTTGGTGCCGCTTCAGGGACAGGTATCTGGAGACTTAGTGCCCCTTCAGGGCGCGGTATCTGGAGACTTGGTGCTGCTTCAGGGCCAGGTATCTGGATTCTTGGTGCTGCTTCAGGGCCAGGTATCTGGAGACTTAGTGCCACTTCAGGGCCAGGTATCTGGAGACTTGGTGCCGCTTCAGGGCCAGGTGTCTGGAGACTTGGTTCCATTTCAGGACCAGGTATCTGGAGACTTGGTTCCGCTTCAGGGCCAGGTATTTGGATACTTGGTGCCGCTTCGAGGCCAGGTATCTGGAGACTTAGTGCCCCCCTCAGTGCGCATTATCTGGAGACTTGGTGTCGCTTCAGGGCCAGGTATCTGGAGACTTGGATCTGCTTCAGGACCAGGTATCTGGACACTTGGTTCTGCTTCAATGCCAGGTATCTGGATACTTGGTGCCACTTCAAGACCAGGTATCTGGAGACTTGGTGCCTCTTCAGGGCCAGCTATCTAGATACTTGGTGCCGCGTCAGGGCTTGGTATCTGGATACTCGGTGCTGCTTCAGGGCCAGGTATCTGGAGACTTGGTGCCGCTTCAAAGCCAGGTATCTGGAGACTTTGTGTCGCTTCAGGGCCAGGTATCTGGATACTTGGTGCCGCTTCATGGCCAGGTATTTGGATACTTGCTGCCATTTCAGGGCAAGGTATCTGGAGACTTGGTGCCGCTTCAAGACCAGGTATCTGGAGATTTGGTACCGATTCAAGGCCAGGTATCTGGAGGCTTGGTGCCTCTTCAGGTCCAGGTATCTGGAGACTTGGTGCCGCTTCAGGGACAGGTATCTGGAGACTTGGTGCTGCTTCAGGGCCAGGTATCTGGAGACTTGATGCAACTTCAAGGCCAGGTATCTGGATACTTACTGCCACTTCAGGACCAGGTATCTATAGACTTGGTATCGATTCAAGGCCATGTATCTGGAGACTTGGTACCTCTTCAGGTCCAGGTATCTCGATACTTGGTGCCGCTTCAGGGCCAGGTATCTGGATTCTTGGTGCTGCTTCAGGGCCAGGTATCTGGAGACTCAGTGCCGCTTCAGGGCCAGGTATCTGGAACCTTGGTGACGCTTCAGGGCCAGGTATCTGGAGACTTGGTTCTGCTTCAGGACCAGGTATCTGGAGACTTGGTTCCGCTTCAATGCCAGGTATCTGGATACTTGGTGCCACTTCAAGGCCAGGTATCTGGAGACTTGGTGCCTCTTCAGGGCCAGGTATCTAGATACTTGGTGCCGCGTCAGGGCCAGGTATCTGGATACTCGGTGCTGCTTCAGGGCCAGGTATCTGTAGACTTGGTACCGCTTCAAAGCCAGGTATCTGGAGACTTTGTGTCGCTTCAGGGCCAGGTATCTGGAGACTTGGTGCTGCTTCAGGGCCAGGTGTCTGGATACTTGGTGCCGCTTCAAGGCCAGGTATCTAGAGACTTGGTGCTGCTTCAGGGCCAGGTATCTGGAGACTTGGTGTCGCTTCAGGGCCAGGTATCTGGATATTCAGTGCCGCTTCAGGGCCAGGTATCTGGATACTCGGTGCCGCTTCAGGGCCAGGTATCTGGATACATGCTGCTGCTTCAGGGCAAGGTATCTGGAGACTTGGTGCCTCTTCAAGGCCAGGTATCTGGAGACTTAGTGTCGCTTCAGGGTCAGGTATCTGGATACTTACTGCCACTTCAGAACCAGGTATCTGGAGACTTGGTATCGATTCAAGGCCATGTATCTGGAGACTTGGTACCTCTTCAGGTCCAGGTATCTGGATACTTGGTGCCACTTCACGGCCAGGTATCTGGATTCTTGGTGCTGCTTCAGGGCCAGGTATCTGGAGACTCAGTGCCGCTTCAGGGCCAGGTATCTGGAGACTTGGTGCCGCTTCAGGTCCAGGTATCTGGAGACTTGGTTCCGCTTCAGGACCAGGTATCTGGAGACTTGGTTCCGCTTCAAGGCCAGGTATCTGGATACTTGGTGCCACTTCAAGGCAAGGTATCTGGAGACTTGGTGCCTCTTGAGGGCCAGGTATCTAGATACTTGGTGCCGCGTCAGGGCCAGGTATCTGGATACTCGGTGCTGCTTCAGGGACAGGTATCTGGAGACTTGGTGCCGCTTCAAAGCCAGGTATCTGGAGACTTTGTGTCGCTTCAGGGCCAGGTATCTGGATACTTGGTGCCGCTTCATGGCCAGGTATTTGGATACTTGCTGCCATTTCCGGGCAAGGTATCTGGAGACTTGGTGCCGCTTCAAGGTCAGGTATCTGGAGATTTGGTACCGATTCAAGGCCAGGTATCTGGAGACTTGGTGCCTCTTCAGGTCCAGGTATCTGGATACTTGGTGCCGCTTCAGGGCCAGGTATCTGGATACTTGGTGCCACTTCAAGGCCAGGTATCTGGAGACTTGGTGCCTCTTCAGGGACAGGTATCTGGATACTTGGTGCCGCATCAGGGCCAGGTATCTGGATACTCGGTGCTGCTTCAGGGCCAGGTATCTGGAGACTTGGTGCTGCTTCAAGTCCAGGTATCTGGAGACTTGGTGACGCTTCAGGGCCAGGTATCTGGATAATTGGTGCTGCTTCATGGCCAGGTATCTGGATACTCGGTGCCGCTTCAGGGCCAGGTATCTGGATACTCGGTGCCGCTTCAGGGACAGGTATCTGGATACATGCTGCGGCTTCAGGGCAAGGTATCTGGAGACTTGGTGCCGCTTCAAGGCCAGATATCTGGAGACTTGGTGTCGCTTCAGGGCCAGGTATCTGGATACTTGATGTCGCTTCAGGGCCAGGTATCTGGAGACTTGGTGCTGCTTCAGTGCCAGGTGTCTGAATACTTGGTGCCGCTTCAAGGACAGGTATCTGGAGACTTGGTAGAACCAAAAAAGGCTAGATAAAATATCTAGTCAAACAGCCGCTCTCCGTACATACCCTGTACGGGTGATATAGTTTAAACTTAGATTGAAATGTAAGTACTTTTCTTCTTATGCATAAGTTCAAAGAAGAGACACTTGATTGAAAGTAGTAGTGAGAGTAATATGTTTATCAAAAACATATATTTCGAACACTGAAGAAAAGGAAAAAGTCACTAATTCTGTCTTAGTGAGGATACAGCTGCCACTTCTCATATTTTAAATAGACTTTGTGTACCAATGCATTTCGGAGCAAATAGCTCCTTCATCAGGGTGAGTCTAATGAGAAGTGTTTGGCCTCGTAGAAACAAAAATCTACAGTCACAGGCAGAAATGTGAACTGTTGTCGGTAACAGCAGCGTACAGAATGCAGCCAATTCGAAAAAGCTAGAAGACATTCAGGGTCAATGCCGGCCAGAACGCCGTTCCGCATCGCTGTAAGCTTACTGCCTGTGACTGTAGATTTTTGTTTCTACGAGGCCAAACACTTCTCATTAGACTCACCCTGATGAAGGAGCTATTTGCTCCGAAATGCATTGGTGCCGCTTCAAAGCCAGGTATCTGGAGACTTTGTGTCGCTTCAGGGCCAGGTATCTGGATACTTGGTGCCGCTTCATGGCCAGGTATTTGGATACTTGCTGCCATTTCAGGGCAAGGTATCTGGAGACTTGGTGCCGCTTCAAGACCAGGTATCTGGAGATTTGGTACCGATTCAAGGCCAGGTATCTGGAGACTTGGTGCCGCTTCAGGGACAGGTATCTGGAGACTTGGTGCTGCTTCAGGGCCAGGTATCTGGAGACTTGATGCAACTTCAAGGCCAGGTATCTGGATACTTACTGCCACTTCAGGACCAGGTATCTATAGACTTGGTATTGATTTAAGGCCATGTATCTGGAGACTTGGTACCTCTTCAGGTCCAGGTATCTCGATACTTGCTGCCGCTTCAGGGCCAGGTATCTGGATTCTTGGTGCTGCTTCAGGGCCAGTTATCTGGAGACTCAGTGCCGCTTCAGGGCCAGGGATCAGGAGACTTCGTTCCGCTTCAGGGCCAGGTATCTGGAGACTTGGTTCCGCTTCAGGACCAGGTATCTGGAGACTTGGTTCCGCTTCAATGCCAGGTATCTGGATACTTGGTGCCACTTCAAGGCCAGGTATCTAGAGACTTGGTGCCTCTTCAGGACCAGGTATCTGGATACTTGGTGCCGCTTCAGGGCCAGGTATCTGGATACTCGGTGCTGCTTCAGGGCCAGGTATCTGGAGACTTGGTGCTGCTTCAAGGCCAGGTATCTGGAGACTTGGTGATGCTTCAGGGCCAGGTATCTGGATAATTGGTGCCGCTTCATGGCCAGGTATCTGGATACTCGGTGCCACTTCAGGGCCAGGTATCTGGATACTCGGTGCCGCTTCAGGGACAGGTATCTGGATACATGCTGCTGCTTCAGGGCAAGGTATCTGGAGACTTGGTGCCGCTTCAAGGCCAGATATCTGGAGACTTGGTGTCGCTTCAGGGCCAGGTATCTGGATACTTGATGCCGCTTCAGGGCCAGGTATCTGGAGACTTGGTGCTGCTTCAGTGCCAGGTGTCTGAATACTTGGTGCCGCTTCAAGGACAGGTATCTGGAGACTTGGTGCCGCTTCAGGGACAGGTATCTGGAGACTTAGTGCCCCTTCAGGGCGCGGTATCTGGAGACTTGGTGCTGCTTCAGGGCCAGGTATCTGGATTCTTGGTGCTGCTTCAGGGCCAGGTATCTGGAGACTTAGTGCCACTTCAGGGCCAGGTATCTGGAGACTTGGTGCCGCTTCAGGGCCAGGTATCTGGAGACTTGGTTCCATTTCAGGACCAGGTATCTGGAGACTTGGTTCCACTTCAGGGCCAGGTATTTGGATACTTGGTGCCGCTTCGAGGCCAGGTATCTGGAGACTTAGTGCCCCCCTCAGGGCGCGTTATCTGGAGACTTGGTGTCGCTTCAGGGCCAGGTATCTGGAGACTTGGTTCCGCTTCAGGACCAGGTATCTGGACACTTGGTTCCGCTTCAATGCCAGGTATCTGGATACTTGGTGCCACTTCAAGACCAGGTATCTGGAGACTTGGTGCCTCTTCAGGGCCAGCTATCTAGATACTTGGTGCCGCGTCAGGGCCAGGTATCTGGATACTCGGTGCTGCTTCAGGGCCAGGTATCTGGAGACTTGGTGCCGCTTCAAAGCCAGGTATCTGGAGACTTTGTGTCGCTTCAGGACCAGGTATCTGGATACTTGGTGCCGCTTCATGGCCAGGTATTTGGATACTTGCTGCCATTTCAGGGCAAGGTATCTGGAGACTTGGTGCCGCTTCAAGACCAGGTATCTGGAGATTTGGTACCGATTCAAGGCCAGGTATCTGGAGGCTTGGTGCCTCTTCAGGTCCAGGTATCTGGAGACTTGGTGCCGCTTCAGGGACAGGTATCTGGAGACTTGGTGCTGCTTCAGGGCCAGGTATCTGGAGACTTGATGCAACTTCAAGGCCAGGTATCTGGATACTTACTGCCACTTCAGGACCAGGTATCTATAGACTTGGTATCGATTCAAGGCCATGTATCTGGAGACTTGGTACCTCTTCAGGTCCAGGTATCTCGATACTTGGTGCCGCTTCAGGGCAAGGTATCTGGATTCTTGGTGCTGTTTCAGGGCCAGGTATCTGGAGACTCAGTGCCACTTCAGGGCCAGGTATCTGGAACCTTGGTGCCGCTTCAGGGCCAGGTATCTGGAGACTTGGTTCTGCTTCAGGACCAGGTATCTGGAGACTTGGTTCCGCTTCAATGCCAGGTATCTGGATACTTGGTGCCACTTCAAGGCCAGGTATCTGGAGACTTGGTGCCTCTTCAGGGCCAGGTATCTAGATACTTGGTGCCGCGTCAGGGCCAGGTATCTGGATACTCGGTGCTGCTTCAGGGCCAGGTATCTGGAGACTTGGTACCGCTTCAAAGCCAGGTATCTGGAGACTTTGTGTCGCTTCAGGGCCAGGTATCTGGATACTTGGTGCCGCTTCATGGCCAGGTATTTGGATACTTGCTGCCATTTAGGGGCAAGATATCTGGAGACTTGGTGCCGCTTCAAGGTCAGGTATCTGGAGATTTGGTACCGATTCAAGGCCAGGTATCTGGAGACTTGGTGCCTCTTCAGGTCCAGGTATCTGGATACTTGGTGCCGCTTCAGGGCCAGGTATCTGGATTCTTGGTGCTGCTTCAGGGCCAGGTATCTGGATTCTTGGTGCTGCTTCAGGGCCAGGTATCTGGAGACTTAGTGCCCCTTCAGGGCGCGGTATCTGGATACTTACTGCCGCTTCAGGGCAAGGTATCTGGAGACTTGGTGCTGCTTCAAGGCCAGGTATCTGGATACTTGCTGCCGCTTCAGGACCAGGTATCTGAAGACTTGGTACCGATTCAAGGCCAGGTATCTGGAGACTTGGTGCCTCTTCAGGTCCAGGTATCTGGTTACTTGGTGCCGCTTCAGGGCCAGGTATCTGGATTCTTGGTGCTGCTTCAGGGCCAGGTATCTGGAGACTTAGTGCCGCTTCAGGGCCAGTTATATGGAGACTTGGTGCCGCTTCAGGGCCAGGTATCTGGAGACTTGGTTCCATTTCAGGACCAGGTATCTGGAGACTTGGTTCCGCTTCAGGGCCAGGTATTTGGATACTTGGTGCCGCTTCAATGCCAGGTATCTGGAGACTTTGTGCCTCTTCAGGGCCAGGTATCTGGATACTCGGTGCCGCTTCAGGGCCAGGTATCTGGATACTCGGTGCTGCTTCAGGGCCATGTATCTGGAGACTTGGTGCCGCTTCAAGGCCAGGTATCTGGAGACTTGGTGACGCTTCAGGGCCAGGTATCTGGATAATTGGTGCTGCTTCTTGGCCAGGTATCTGGATACTCGGTGCCGCTTCAGGGCCAGGTATCTGGATACTCGGTGCTGCTTCAGGGCCAGGTATCTGGAGACTTGGTGTCGCTTCAGGGCCAGGTATCTGGATACTTGGTGCCACTTCAGGGCCAGGTATCTGGAGACTTGGTGTCGCTTCAGGGCCAGGTATCTGGATACTTGGTGCCACTTCAGGGCCAGGTATCTGGAGACTTGGTGCTGCTTCAGGGCCAGCTATCTGGATACTTGGTGCCGCTTCAAGGCCAGGTATCTGGAGACTTGGTGCTGCTTCAGGGCCAGGTATCTGGAGACTTGGTGTCGCTTCAGGGCCAGGTATCTGGAGACTTTCTTCCGCATCAGGACCAGGTATCTAGAGACTTGGTTCTGCTTCAGGGCCAGGTATCTGGATACTTGGTGCCGCTTCAGGGCCAGGTATCTGGAGACTTGGTAACTCTCAGGGCCAGGTATCTGGATACTTGGTGCCACTTCAGGGCCAGGTATCTGGAGACTTGGTGCTGCTTCAGGGCCAGGTGTCTGGATACTTGGTGCCGCTTCAAGGCCAGGTATCTGGAGACTTGGTGCTGCTTCAGGGCCAGGTATCTGGAGACTTGGTGCCACTTCAGTGCCAGGTATCTGGAGACTTGGTGCTGCTTCAGGGCCAGGTGTCTGGATACTTGGTGCCGCTTCAAGGCCAGGTATCTGGAGACTTGGTGCTGCTTCAGGGCCAGGTATCTGGAGACTTGGTGCCGTTTCAAGGCCAGGTATCTGGAGACTTGGTGTCGCTTCAGGGCCAGGTATCTGGATACTTGGTGCCACTTCAGGGCCAGGTATCTGGAGACTTGGTGCTGCTTCAGGGCCAGGTGTCTGGATACTTGGTGCCGCTTCAAGGCCAGGTATCTGGAGACTTGGTGCTGCTTCAGCGCCAGGTATCTGGAGACTTGGTGTCGCTTCAGGGCCAGGTATCTGGAGACTTCCTTCCGCTTCAGGACCAGGTATCTGGAGACTTGGTTCTGCTTCAGGGCCAGGTATCTGGATACTTGGTGCCGCTTCAGGGACAGGTATCTGGAGACTTGGTAACTCTCAGGGCCAGGTATCTGGATACTTGGTGCCACATCAGGGCCAGGTATCTGGCTACTTGGTGCTGCTTCAGGGCCAGGTATCTGGAGACTTGCTGCCACTTCAGGGCAAGGTATCTGGATACTTGGTGCCTCTTCAGGTCCAGGTATCTGGAGACTTAGTGCCGCTTCAGGGCCAGGTATCTGGAGACTTGGTGCCGCTTCAGGGCCAGGTATCTGGAGACTTGGTTCCACTCCAGGACCAGGTATCTGTAGACTTGGTTCCGCTTCGGGCCAGGTATCTGGATACTTGGTCTCGCTTCAAGGCCAGGTATCTGGAGACCTGGTGCCTCTTCAGGGCCAGTTATCTGGATACTTGTGCCCCTTCAGGGCCAGGTATCTGGATACTCGGTGCTGCTTCAGGGCCAGGTATCTGGAGACTTGGTGTCGCTTCAAGGCCAGGTATCTGGAGACTTGGTGAAGCTTCAGGGCCAGGTATCTGGATACTTGGTGCCAGTTCATGGGCAGGTATATGGTTACTCGGTGCCACTTCAGGGCCAGGTATCTGGATGCTGGGTGCTGCTTCAGGGCCAGGTATCTGGATACTTGCTGCCGCTTCAGGGCAAGGTATCTGGAGACTTGGTGCCGCTTCAAGGCCAGGTATCTGGATACTTACTGCCGCTTCAGGACCAGGTATCTGGAGACTTGGTACCGATTCAAGGCCAGGTATCTGGAGACTTGGTGCCTCTTCAGGTCCAGGTATCTGGATACTTGGTGCCGCTTCAGGGCCAGGTATCTGGATTCTTGGTGCTGCTTCAGGGCCAGGTATCTGGAGACTTGGTGCCGCTTCAAGGCCAGGTATCTGGAGACTTGGTGCCGCTTCAGGACCAGGTATCTGGAGACTTGGTTCCGCTTCAGGGCCAGGTATTTGGATACTTGGTGCCGCTTCAAGGCCAGGTATCTGGAGACTTGGTGCCTCTTCAGGGCCAGGTATCTGGATACTTGGTGCCGCTTCAGGGCCAGGTATCTGGATACTCGGTGCTGCTTCAGGGCCAGGTATCTGGAGACTTGGTGCCGCTTCAAGGCCAGGTATCTGGAGACTTGGTGACGCTTCAGGGCCAGGTATCTGGATAATTGGTGCCGCTTCATGGCCAGGTATCTGGATACTCAGTGCTGCTTCAGGGCCAGGTATCTGGATACTCGGTGCCGCTTCAGGGCCAGGTATCTGGATACATGCTGCTGCTTCAGGGCAAGGTATCTGGAGACTTGGTGCCTCTTCAAGGCCAGGTATCTGGAGACTTGGTGTCGCTTCAGGGCCAGGTATCTGGATACTTGGTGCTGCTTCAGGGCCAGGTATCTGAAGACTTGTTGCTGCTTCAGGGCCAGGTGTCTGGATACTTGGTGCCGCTTCAGGGACAGGTATCTGGAGACTTGGTGCTGCTTCAGGGACAGGTATCTGGAGACTTGGTGCTGCTTCAGGGCCAGGTATCTGGAGACTTGATGCAACTTCAAGGCCAGGTATCTGGATACTTACTGCCACTTCAGGACCAGGTATCTGGAGACTTGGTATCGATTCAAGGCCATGTATCTGGAGACTTGGTACCTCTTCAGGTCCAAGTATCTGGATACTTGGTGCCACTTCAGGGCCAGGTATCTGGATTCTTGGTGCTGCTTCAGGGCCAGGTATCTGGAGACTCAATGCCGCTTCAGGGCCAGGTATCTGCAGACTTGGTGCCGCTTCAGGGCCATGTATCTGGAGACTTGGTTCCGCTTCAGGACCAGGTATCTGGAGACTTGGTTCCGCTTCAATGCCAGGTATCTGGATACTTGGTGCCACTTCAAGGCCAGGTATCTGGAGACTTGGTGCCTCTTCAGGGCCAGGTATCTAGATACTTGGTGCCGCGTCAGGGCCAGGTATCTGGATAATCGGTGCTGCTTCAGGGCCAGGTATCTGGAGACTTGGTGCCGCTTCAAAGCCAGGTATCTGGAGACTTTGTGTCGCTTCAGGGCCAGGTATCTGGATACTTGGTGCAGCTTCATGGCCAGGTATTTGGATTCTTGCTGCCATTTCAGGGCAAGGTATCTGGAGACTTGGTGCTGCTTCAGGGCCAGGTATCTGGAGACTTGATGCAACTTCAAGGCCAGGTATCTGGATACTTACTGCCACTTCAGGACCAGGTATCTATAGACTTGGTATCAATTCAAGGCCATGTATCTGGAGACTTGGTACCTCTTCAGGTCCAGGTATCTGGATACTTGGTGCCGCTTCAGGGCCAGGTATCTGGATTCTTGGTGCTGCTTCAGGGCCAGGAATCTGGGGACTCAGTTCCGCTTCAGGGCCAGGTATCTGGAGACTTGGTACCAATTCAAGGCCAGGTATCTGGAGACTTGGTGCCTCTTCAGGTCCAGGTATCTGGATACTTGGTGCCGCTTCAGGGCCAGGTATCTGGATTCTTGGTGCTGCTTCAGGGCCAGGTATCTGGATAATTGGTGCCGCTTCATGGCCAGGTATCTGGATACTCGGTGCCGCTTCAGGGCCAGGTATCTGGATACTCGGTGCTGCTTCAGGGCCAGGTATCTGGATACATGCTGCTGCTTCAGGGCAAGGTATCTGGAGACTTGGTGCCACTTCAAGGCCAGGTATCTGGAGACCTGGTGTCGCTTCTCAGCCAGGTATCTGGATACTTGGTGCCACTTCAGGGCCAGGTATCTGGAGACTTGGTGCTGCTTATGGGCCAGGTGTCTGGATACTTGGTGCCGCTTCAAGGCCAGGTATCTGGAGACTTGGTGCTGCTTCAGGGCCAGGTATCTGGAGACTTGGTGTCGCTTCAGGGCCAGGTATCTGGATATTCAGTGCCGCTTCAGGGCCAGGTATCTGGATACTCGGTGCCGCTTCAGGGCCAGGTATCTGGATACATGCTGCTGCTTCAGGGCAAGGTATCTGGAGACTTGGTGCCTCTTCAAGGCCAGGTATCTGGAGACTTGGTGTCGCTTCAGGGCCAGGTATCTGGATACTTGGTGCCGCTTCAGGGCCAGGTATCTGAAGACTTGTTGCTGCTTCAGGGCCAGGTGTCTGGATACTTGGTGCCGCTTCAGGGACAGGTATCTGGAGACTTGGTGCCGCTTCAGGGACAGGTATCTGGAGACTTGGTGCTGCTTCAGGGCCAGGTATTTGAAGACTTGGTGCAACTTCAAGGCCAGGTATCTGGATACTTACTGCCACTTCAGAACCAGGTATCTGGAGACTTGGTATCAATTCAAGGCCATGTATCTGGAGACTTGGTACCTCTTCAGGTCCAGGTATCTGGATACTTGGTGCCACTTCACGGCCAGGTATCTGGATTCTTGGTGCTGCTTCAGGGCCAGGTATCTGGAGACTCAGTGCCGCTTCAGGGCCAGGTATCTGGAGACTTGGTGCCGCTTCAGGGCCATGTATCTGGAGACTTGGTTCCGCTTCAGGACCAGGTATCTGGAGACTTGGTTCCGCTTCAATGCCAGGTATCTGGATACTTGGTGCCACTTCAAGGCCAGGTATCTGGAGACTTGGTGCCTCTTCAGGGCCAGGTATCTAGATACTTGGTGCCGCGTCAGGGCCAGGTATCTGGATACTCGGTGCTGCTTCAGGGCCAGGTATCTGGAGACTTGGTGCCGCTTCAAAGCCAGGTATCTGGAGACTTTGTGTCGCTTCAGGACCAGGTATCTGGATACTTGGTGCCGCTTCATGGCCAGGTATTTGGATACTTGCTGCCATTTCAGGGCAAGGTATCTGGAGACTTGGTGCCGCTTCAAGACCAGGTATCTGGAGATTTGGTACCGATTCAAGGCCAGGTATCTGGAGACTTGGTGCCTCTTCAGGTCCAGGTATCTGGATACTTGGTGCCGCTTCAGGGCCAGGTATCTGGATTCTTGGTGCTGCTTCAGGGCCAGGTATCTGGATACTTGGTGCCGCTTCAGGGCCAGGTATCTGGATTATTGGTGCTGCTTCAGGGACAGGTATCTGGAGACTTAGTGCCCCTTCATGGTGCGGTATCTCGAGACTTGGTGCCGCTTCAGGGCCAGGTATCTCGAGACTTGGTTCCGCTTCAGGACCAGGTATCTGGAGACTTGGTTCCGCTTCAATGCCAGGTATCTGGATACTTGGTGCCACTTCAAGGTCAGGTATCTGGAGACTTGGTGCCTCTTCAGGGCCAGGTATCTAGATACTTGGTGCCGCGTCAGGGCCAGGTATCTGGATACTCGGTGCTGCTTCAGGGCCAGGTATCTGGAAACTTGGTGCCGCTTCAAAGCCAGGTATCTGGAGACTTTGTGTTGCTTCAGGGCCAGGTATCTGGATACTTGGTGCCGCTTCATGGCCAGGTATTTGGATACTTGCTGCCATTTCAGGGCAAGGTATCTGGAGACTTGGTGCTGCTTCAAGACCAGGTATCTGGAGATTTGGTACCGATTCAAGGCCAGGTATCTCGAGACTTGGTGCCTCTTCAGGTCCAGGTATCTGGAGACTTGGTGCCGCTTCAGGGACAGGTATCTGGAGACTTGGTGCTGCTTCAGGGCCAGGTATCTGGAGACTTGATGCAACTTCAAGGCCAGGTATCTGGATACTTACTGCCACTTCAGGACAAGGTATCTATAGACTTGGTATCGATTCAAGGCCATGTATCTGGAGACTTGGTACCTCTTCAGGTCCAGGTATCTGGATACTTGGTGCCGCTTCAGGGCCAGGTATCTGGATTCTTGGTGCTGCTTCAGGGCCAGGTATCTGGAGACTCAGTGCCGCTTCAGGGCCAGGTATCTGGAGACTTGGTACCGCTTCAGGGCCAGGTATCTGGAGACTTGGTTCTGCTTCAGGACCAGGTATCTGGAGACTTGGTTCCGCTTCAATGCCAGGTATCTGGATACTTGGTGTCACTTCAAGGCCAGGTATCTGGAGACTTGGTGCCTCTTCAGGGCAAGGTATCTAGATACTTGGTGCCGCTTCAGGGCCAGGTATCTGGATTCTTGGTGCTGCTTCAGAGCCAGGAATCTGGGGACTCAGTGCCGCTTCAGGGCCAGGTATCTGGAGACTTGGTACCAATTCAAGGCCAGGTATCTGGAGACTTGGTGCCTCTTCAGGTCCAGGTATCTGGATACTTGGTGCCGCTTCAGGGCCAGGTATCTGGATTCTTGGTGCTGCTTCAGGGCCAGGTATCTGGATAATTGGTGCCGCTTCATGGCCAGGTATCTGGATACTCGGTGCCGCTTCAGGGCCAGGTATCTGGATACTCGGTGCTGCTTCAGGGCCAGGTATCTGGATACATGCTGCTGCTTCAGGGCAAGGTATCTGGAGACTTGGTGCCGCTTTAAGGCCAGGTATCTGGAGACTTGGTGTCGCTTCAGGGCCAGATATCTGGAGACTTGGTTCCACTTCAGGACCAGGTATCTGGTGACTTTGTTCCGCTTCGGGCCAGGTATCTGGATACTTGGTTTCGCTTCAAGGCCAGGTATCTGGAGACTTGGTGCCTCTTCAGGGCCAGTTATCTGGATACTTGGTGCCCCTTCAGGGCCAGGTATCTGGATACTCGGTGCTGCTTCAGGGCCAGGTATCTGGAGACTTGGTGCCGCTTCAAGGCCAGGTATCTGGAGACTTGGTGAACCTTCAGGGCCAGGTATCTGGATACTTGCTGCCACTTCAGGGCAAGGTATCTGGAGACTTGGTTCCGCTTAAAGGCCAGGTATGTGGAGACTCGGTGTCGCTTCAGGCCAGGTATCTGGATACTTGCTGCTGCTTCAGGGCCAGGTATCTGGAGACTTGGTGCTGCATCAGGGCCAGGTGTCTGGATACTTGGTGCTGTTCAAGGACAGGTATCTGGAGACTTGGTGCCACTTCAGGGCCAGGTATCTGGAGACTTGGTGCCACTTCAGGGCCAGGTATCTGGAGATTTGGTTCCGCTTCAAGGCCAGGTATCTGGACACTTGGTGCTGCTTCAGGGCCAAGTGTCTGGATACTTGGTGCCGCTTCAAGGCCAGGTATCTGGAGACTTGGTGCTGCTTCAGGGCCAGGTATCTGGAGACTTGGTGCCGCTTCAGGGCCATGTATCTGGAGACTTCCTTCTGCTTCAGGACCAGGTATCTGGAGACTTGGTTCTGCTTCATGGCGAGGTATCTGGATATTTGGTGCCACTTCAGGGCCAGGTATCTGAAGACTTCGTAACTCTCAGGGCCAGGTATCTGGATACTTGGTGCCGCTTCAGGGCCAGGTATCTGGAGACTTGCTGCCATTTCAGGGCAAGGTATCTGGATACTTGGTGCCTGTTCAGGTCCAGGTACCTGGAGACTTAGTGCCACTTAAGGGCCAGGTATCTGGAGACTTGGTGCCGCTTCAGGGCCAGGTATCTGGAGACTTGGTTCTGCTTCGGGCCAGGTATCTGGATACTTGGTTTTGCTTCAAGGCCAGGTATCTGGAGACTTGGTGCCTCTTCAGGGCCAGTTATCTGGATACTTGGTGCCCCTTCAGGGCCAGGTATCTGGATACTCGGTGCTGCTTCAGGGCCAGGTATCTGGAGACTTGGTGCCGCTTCAAGGCCAGGTATCTGGAGACTTGGAGAAGCTTCAGGGCCAGGTATCTGGATACTTGGTGCCGCTTCAGGGCCAGGTATCTGGATGCTGGGCGCTGCTTCAGGGCCAGGTATCTGGATACTTGCTGCCACTTCAGGGCAAGGTATCTGGAGACTTGGTGCCACTTCAAGGCTAGGTATCTGGATACTTGCTGCCGCTTCAGGACCAGGTATCTGGAGATTTGGTACCGATTCAAGGCCAGGTATCTGGAGACTTGGTGCCTCTTCAGGTCCAGGTATCTGGATACTTGGTGCCGCTTCAGGGCCAGGTATCTGGATTCTTGGTGCTGCTTCAGGGCCAGGTATCTGGAGACTTAGTGCCGCTTCAGGGCCAGGTATCTGGAGACTTGGTGCCACTTCAGGGCCAGGTATCTGGAGACTTGGTTCCACTTCAGGACCAGGTATCTGGAGACTTGGTTCCGCTTCAGGGCCAGGTATTTGGATACTTGGTGCTGCTTCAAGGCCAGGTATCTGGAGACTTGGTGCCTCTTCAGGGCCAGGTATCTGGATACTTGGTGCCGCTTCAGGGCCAGGTATCTGGATACTCGGTGCTGCTTCAGGGCCAGGTATCTGGAAACTTAGTGCCGCTTCAAGGCCAGGTATCTGGAGACTTGGTGACCCTTCAGGGCCAGGTATCTGGATAATTGGTGCCGCTTCATGGCCAGGTATCTGGATACTCGGTGCCGCTTCAGGGCCAGGTATCTGGATACTCGGTGCCACTTCAGGGCCAGGTATCTGGATACATGCTGCTGCTTCAGGGCAAGGTATCTGGAGACTTGGTGCCGCTTCAAGGCCAGGTATCTAGAGACTTGGTGTCGCTTCAGGGCCAGGTATCTGGATACTTGGTGCTGCTTCAGGGCCAGGTATCTGGAGACTTGGTGCTGCTTCAGTGCCAGTTGTCTGGATACTTGGTGCCGCTTCAGGGCCAGGTATCTGGATGCTGGGCGCTGCTTCAGGGCCAGGTATCTGGATACTTGCTGACGCTTCAGGGCAAGGTATCTGGAGACTTGGTGCCACTTCAAGGCTAGGTATCTGGATACTTGCTGCCGCTTCAGGACCAGGTATCTGGAGACTTGGTACCGATTCAAGGCCAGGTATCTGGAGACTTGTTGCCTCTTCAGGTCCAGGTATCTGGATACTTGGTGCTGCTTCAGGGCCAGGTATCTGGATTCTTGGTACTGCTTCAGGGCCAGGTATCTGGAGACTTAGTGCCGCTTCAGGGCCAGGTATCTGGAGACTTGGTGCCACTTCAGGGCCAGGTATCTGGAGACTTGGTTCCACTTCAGGACCAGGTATCTGGAGACTTGGTTCCACTTCAGGGCCAGGTATCTGGAGATTTGGTTCCGCTTCAAGGCCAGGTATCTGGATATTTGGTGCCGCTTCAAGGCCAGGTATCTGGAGACTCGGTGCTGCTTCAGGGCCAGGTATCTGGAGACTTGGTGCCGCTTCAAGGCCAGGTATCTGGAGACTTGGTGAACCTTCAGGGCCAGGTATCTGGATACTTGCTGCCACTTCAGGGCAAGGTATCTGGAGACTTGGTTCCGCTTCAAGGCCGGGTATGTGGAGACTCGGTGTCGCTTCAGGCCAGGTATCTGGATACTTGCTGCTGCTTCAGGGCCAGGTATCTGGAGACTTGGTGCTGCTTCAGGGCCAGGTGTCTGGATACTTGGTGCTGTTCAAGGACAGGTATCTGGAGACTTGGTGCCACTTCAGGGCCAGGTATCTGGAGACTTGGTGCCACTTCAGGGCCAGGTATCTGGAGATTTGGTTCCGCTTCAAGGCCAGGTATCTGGACACTTGGTGCTGCTTCAGGGCCAAGTGTCTGGATACTTGGTGCCGCTTCAAGGCCAGGTATCTGGAGACTTGGTGCTGCTTCAGGGCCAGGTATCTGGAGACTTGGTGCCGCTTCAGGGCCATGTATCTGGAGACTTCCTTCTGCTTCAGGACCAGGTATCTGGAGACTTGGTTCTGCTTCATGGCGAGGTATCTGGATATTTGGTGCCACTTCAGGGCCAGGTATCTGAAGACTTGGTAACTCTCAGGGCCAGGTATCTGGATACTTGGTGCCGCTTCAGGGCCAGGTATCTGGAGACTTGCTGCCACTTCAGGGCAAGGTATCTGGATACTTGGTGCCTGTTCAGGTCCAGGTACCTGGAGACTTAGTGCCACTTAAGGGCCAGGTATCTGGAGACTTGGTGCCGCTTCAGGGCCAGGTATCTGGAGACTTGGTTCTGCTTCGGGCCAGGTATCTGGATACTTGGTTTTGCTTCAAGGCCAGGTATCTGGAGACTTGGTGCCTCTTCAGGGCCAGTTATCTGGATACTTGGTGCCCCTTCAGGGCCAGGTATCTGGATACTCGGTGCTGCTTCAGGGCCAGGTATCTGGAGACTTGGTGCCGATTCAAGGCCAGGTATCTGGAGACTTGGAGAAGCTTCAGGGCCAGGTATCTGGATACTTGGTGCCGCTTCAGGGCCAGGTATCTGGATGCTGGGCGCTGCTTCAGGGCCAGGTATCTGGATACTTGCTGCCACTTCAGGGCAAGGTATCTGGAGACTTGGTGCCACTTCAAGGCTAGGTATCTGGATACTTGCTGCCGCTTCAGGACCAGGTATCTGGAGATTTGGTACCGATTCAAGGCCAGGTATCTGGAGACTTGGTGCCTCTTCAGGTCCAGGTATCTGGATACTTGGTGCCGCTTCAGGGCCAGGTATCTGGATTCTTGGTGCTGCTTCAGGGCCAGGTATCTGGAGACTTAGTGCCGCTTCAGGGCCAGGTATCTGGAGACTTGGTGCCACTTCAGGGCCAGGTATCTGGAGACTTGGTTCCACTTCAGGACCAGGTATCTGGAGACTTGGTTCCGCTTCAGGGCCAGGTATTTGGATACTTGGTGCCGCTTCAAGGCCAGGTATCTGGAGACTTGGTGCCTCTTCAGGGCCAGGTATCTGGATACTTGGTGCCGCTTCAGGGCCAGGTATCTGGATACTCGGTGCTGCTTCAGGGCCAGGTATCTGGAAACTTAGTGCCGCTTCAAGGCCAGGTATCTGGAGACTTGGTGACCCTTCAGGGCCAGGTATCTGGATAATTGGTGCCGCTTCATGGCCAGGTATCTGGATACTCGATGCCGCTTCAGGGCCAGGTATCTGGATACTCGGTGCCACTTCAGGGACAGGTATCTGGATACATGCTGCTGCTTCAGGGCAAGGTATCTGGAGACTTGGTGCCGCTTCAAGGCCAGGTATCTAGAGACTTGGTGTCGCTTCAGGGCCAGGTATCTGGATACTTGGTGCTGCTTCAGGGCCAGGTATCTGGAGACTTGGTGCTGCTTCAGTGCCAGTTGTCTGGATACTTGGTGCCGCTTCAGGGCCAGGTATCTGGATGCTGGGCGCTGCTTCAGGGCCAGGTATCTGGATACTTGCTGACGCTTCAGGGCAAGGTATCTGGAGACTTGGTGCCACTTCAAGGCTAGGTATCTGGATACTTGCTGCCGCTTCAGGACCAGGTATCTGGAGACTTGGTACCGATTCAAGGCCAGGTATCTGGAGACTTGGTGCCTCTTCAGGTCCAGGTATCTGGATACTTGGTGCTGCTTCAGGGCCAGGTATCTGGATTCTTGGTACTGCTTCAGGGCCAGGTATCTGGAGACTTAGTGCCGCTTCAGGGCCAGGTATCTGGAGACTTGGTGCCACTTCAGGGCCAGGTATCTGGAGACTTGGTTCCACTTCAGGACCAGGTATCTGGAGACTTGGTTCCACTTCACGGCCAGGTATCTGGAGACTTGGTTCCGCTTCAAGGCCAGGTATCTGGATATTTGGTGCCGCTTCAAGGCCAGGTATCTGGAGACTTGGTGCCTCTTCAGGGCCAGGAATCTGGATACTTGGTGCCGCTTCAGGGCCAGGTATCTGGATACTTGGTGCTGCTTCAGGGCCAGGTATCTGGAGACTTGGTGCCGCTTCAAAGCCAGGTAACTGGAGACTTTGTGTTGCTTCAGGGCCAGGTATCTGGATACTCAGTGCTGCTTCAGGGCCAGGTATCTGGAGACTTAGTGCCCCTTCAGGGCCAGGTATCTGGAGACATGGTGCCGCTTCGGGACAGGTATCTGGAGACTTGGTTCTGCTTCAGGACCAGGTATCTGGAGACTTGGTGCCGCTTCAGGGCCAGGTATCTGGAGACATGGTGCCGCTTCAGGGCCAGGTATCTGGAGACTTGGTGCCGCTTCAAGGCCAGGTATCTGGAGACTTGGTGCTGCTTCAGGGCCAGGTGTCTGGATGCTTGTTGCCGCTTCAAGGCCAGGTATCTGGATACGTGGTGCTGCTTCAGGGCCAGGTATCTGGAGACTTGGTGCCGCTTCAGGGCCAGGTATTTGGATACTTGCTGCTGCTTCATTGCAAGGTATCTGGAGACTTGGTGCCGCTTCAAGGCCAGGTATCTGGATACTTGGTGCTGCTTCATGGCAGGTATCTGGATACTCGGTGCCGCTTCAGGGCCAGGTATCTGGATACTCGGTGCTGCTTAGGGGCCAGGCATCTGGATACTTGCTGCCACTTCAGGGCAACGTATCTGGAGACTTGGTGCCACTTCAGGGTCAGGTATCTGGAGATTTGGTTCCGCTTCAAGGCCAGGTATGTGGAGACTCGGTGTCGCTTCAGGCCAGGTATCTGGATACTTGGTGCTGCTTCAGGGCCATGTATCTGGAGACTTGGTGCTGCTTCAGGGCCAGGTGTCTGGATACTTGGTGCTGTTCAAGGACAGGTATCTGGAGACTTGGTGCTGCTTCAGGGCCAGGTATCTGGAGACTTGGTGCCACTTCAGGGCCAGGTATCTGGAGATTTGGTTCCGCTTCAAGGCCAGGTATCTGGAGACTTGGTGCTGCTTCAGGGCCAGGTGTCTGGATACTTGGTGCCGCTTCAAGGCCAGGTATCTGGAGACTTGGTGCTGCTTCAGGGCCAGGTATCTGGAGACTTGGTGCCGCTTCAGGGCCATGTATCTGGAGACTTCCTTCCGCTTCAGGACCAGGTATCTGGAGACTTGGTTCTGCTTCATGGCCAGGTATCTGGATACTTGGTGCCGCTTCAGGGCCAGGTATCTGGAGACTTGCTGCCACTTCAGGGCAAGGTATCTGGATATTTGGTGCCTCTTCAGGTCCAGGTATCTGGAGACTTAGTGCCGCATTAGGGCCAGGTATCTGGAGACTTGGTGCCGCTTCAGGGCCAGGTATCTGGAGACTTGGTGCCTCTTCAGGGCCAGTTATCTGAATACTTGGTGCCCCTTCAGGGCCAGGTATCTGGATACTTGGTGCTGCTTCAGGGCCAGGTATCTGGAGACTTGGTGCCGCTTCAAGGCCAGGTATCTGGAGACTTGGAGAAGCTTCAGGGCCAGGTATCTGGATACTTGGTGCCGCTTCAGGGCCAGGTATCTGGATGCTGGGCGCTGCTTCAGGGCCAGGTATCTGGATACTTGTTGCCGCTTCAGGGCAAGGTATCTGGAGACTTGGTGCCGCTTCAAGGCTAGGTATCTGGATAATTGTTGCCGCTTCAGGACCAGGTATCTGGAGACTTGGTACTGATTCAAGGCCAGGTATCTGGAGACTTGGTGCCTCTTCAGGTCCAGGTATCTGGATACTTGGTGCCGCTTCAGGGCCAGGTATCTGGATTCTTGGTGCTGCTTCAGGGCCAGGTATCTGGAGACTTAGTGCCGCTTCAGGGCCAGGTATCTGGAGACTTGGTTCCACTTCAGGACCAGGTATCTGGAGACTTGGTTCCGCTTCAGGGCCAGGTATTTGGATACTTGGTGCCGCTTCAAGGCCAGGTATCTGGAGACTTGGTGCCTCTTCAGGGCCAGGTATCTGGATACTTGGTGCCGCTTCAGGGCCAGGTATCTCGATACTCGGTGCTGCTTCAGGGCCAGGCATCTGGAGACTTGGTGCTGCTTCAAGGCCAGGTATCTGGAGACTTGGTGACGCTTCAGGGCCAGGTATCTGGATAATTGGTGCCGCTTCATGGCCAGGTATCTGGCTGGATACTCGGTGCCGCTTCAGGGCCAGGTATCTGGATACTCGGTGCCGCTTCAGGGACAGGTATCTGCATACATGCTGCTGCTTCAGGGCAAGGTATCTGGAGACTTGGTGCTGCTTCAAGGCCAGATATCTGGAGACTTGGTGTCGCTTCAGGGCCAGGTATCTGGATACTTGGTGCCGCTTCAGGGCCAGGTATCTGGAGACTTGGTGCTGCTTCAGTGCCAGGTGTCTGAATACTTGGTGCCGCCTCAAGGACAGGTATCTGGATAATTGGTGCCGCTTCATGGCCAGGTATCTGGATACTCGGTGCCGCTTCAGGGCCAGGTATCTGGATACTCGGTGCCGCTTCAGGGACAGGTATCTGGATACATGCTGCTGCTTCAGGACAAGGTATCTATAGACTTGGTATCGATTCAAGGCCATGTATCTGGAGACTTGGTACCTCTTCAGGTCCAGGTATCTGGATACTTGGTGCCGCTTCAGGGCCAGGTATCTGGATTCTTGGTGCTGCTTCAGGGCCAGGTATCTGGAGACTTGGTGCCGCTTCAGGGCCAGGTATCTGGAGACTTGGTTCTGCTTCAAGGCCAGATATCTGGAGACTTGGTGTCGCTTCAGGGCCAGGTATCTGTATACTCGGTGCCGCTTCAGGGCCAGGTATCTGGATACTCGGTGCCACTTCAGGGCCAGGTATCTGGATACATGCTGCTGCTTCAGGGCAAGGTATCTGGAGACTTGGTGCCGCTTCAAGGCCAGGTATCTAGAGACTTGGTGTCGCTTCAGGGCCAGGTATCTGGATACTTGGTGCTGCTTCAGGGCCAGGTATCTGGAGACTTGGTGCTGCTTCAGTGCCAGTTGTCTGGATACTTGGTGCTGCTTCAGGGCCAGGTATCTGGATGCTGGGCGCTGCTTCAGGGCCAGGTATCTGGATACTTGCTGACGCTTCAGGGCAAGGTATCTGGAGACTTGGTGTCACTTCAAGGCTAGGTATCTGGATACTTGCTGCCGCTTCAGGACCAGGTATCTGGAGACTTGGTACCGATTCAAGGCCAGGTATCTGGAGACTTGGTGCCTCTTCAGGTCCAGGTATCTGGATACTTGGTGCCGCTTCAGGGCCAGGTATCTGGATTCTTGGTGCTGCTTCAGGGCCAGGTATCTGGAGACTTAGTGCCGCTTCAGGGCCAGGTATCTGGAGACTTGGTGCCACTTCAGGGCCAGGTATCTGGAGACTTGGTTCCACTTCAGGACCAGGTATCTGGAGACTTGGTTCCACTTCAGGGCCAGGTATCTGGAGACTTGGTTCCGCTTCAAGGCCAGGTATCTGGATACTTGGTGCCGCTTCAGGGCCAGGTATCTGGATACTTGGTGCTGCTTCAGGGCCAGGTATCTGGAGACTTGGTGCCGCTTCAAAGCCAGGTAACTGGAGACTTTGTGTTGCTTCAGGGCCAGGTATCTGGATACTCAGTGCTGCTTCAGGGCCAGGTATCTGGAGACTTAGTGCCCCTTCAGGGCCAGGTATCTGGAGACCTGGTGCCGCTTCAGGACAGGTATCTGGAGACTTGGTTCTGCTTCAGGACCAGGTATCTGGAGACTTGGTGCCGCTTCAGGGCCAGGTATCTGGAGACATGGTGCCGCTTCAGGGCCAGGTATCTGGAGACTTGGTGCCGCTTCAAGGCCAGGTATCTGGAGACTTGGTGCTGCTTCAGGGCCAGGTGTCTGGATGCTTGTTGCTGCTTCAAGGCCAGGTATCTGGATACTTGGTGCTGCTTCAGGGCCAGGTATCTGGAGACTTGGTGCCTCTTCAGGGCCAGTTATCTGAATACTTGGTGCCCCTTCAGGGCCAGGTATCTGGATACTCGGTGCTGCTTCAGGGCCAGGTATCTGGAGACTTGGTGCCGCTTCAAGGCCAGGTATCTGGAGACTTGGAGAAGCTTCAGGGCCAGGTATCTGGATACTTGGTGCCGCTTCAGGGCCATGTATCTGGATGCTGGGCGCTGCTTCAGGGCCAGGTATCTGGATACTTGTTGCCGCTTCAGGGCAAGGTATCTGGAGACTTGGTGCCGCTTCAAGGCTAGGTATCTGGATAATTGTTGCCGCTTCAGGACCAGGTATCTGGAGACTTGGTACTGATTCAAGGCCAGGTATCTGGAGACTTGGTGCCTCTTCAGGTCCAGGTATCTGGATACTTGGTGCCGCTTCAGGGCCAGGTATCTGGATTCTTGGTGCCACTTCAGGGCAACGTATCTGGAGACTTGGTGCCACTTCAGGGTCAGGTATCTGGAGATTTGGTTCCGCTTCAAGGCCAGGTATGTGGAGACTCGGTGTCGCTTCAGGCCAGGTATCTGGATACTTGGTGCTGCTTCAGGGCCATGTATCTGGAGACTTGGTGCTGCTTCAGGGCCAGGTGTCTGGATACTTGGTGCTGTTCAAGGACAGGTATCTGGAGACTTGGTGCTGCTTCAGGGCCAGGTATCTGGAGACTTGGTGCCACTTCAGGGCCAGGTATCTGGAGATTTGGTTCCGCTTCAAGGCCAGGTATCTGGAGACTTGGTGCTGCTTCAGGGCCAGGTGTCTGGATACTTGGTGCCGCTTCAAGGCCAGGTATCTGGAGACTTGGTGCTGCTTCAGGGCCAGGTATCTGGAGACTTGGTGCCGCTTCAGGGCCATGTATCTGGAGACTTCCTTCCGCTTCAGGACCAGGTATCTGGAGACTTGGTTCTGCTTCATGGCCAGGTATCTGGATACTTGGTGCCGCTTCAGGGCCAGGTATCTGGAGACTTGCTGCCACTTCAGGGCAAGGTATCTGGATATTTGGTGCCTCTTCAGGTCCAGGTATCTGGAGACTTAGTGCCGCATTAGGGCCAGGTATCTGGAGACTTGGTGCCGCTTCAGGGCCAGGTATCTGGAGACTTGGTGCCTCTTCAGGGCCAGTTATCTGAATACTTGGTGCCCCTTCAGGGCCAGGTATCTGGATACTCGGTGCTGCTTCAGGGCCAGGTATCTGGAGACTTGGTGCCGCTTCAAGGCCAGGTATCTGGAGACTTGGAGAAGCTTCAGGGCCAGGTATCTGGATACTTGGTGCCGCTTCAGGGCCAGGTATCTGGATGCTGGGCGCTGCTTCAGGGCCAGATATCTGGATACTTGTTGCCGCTTCAGGGCAAGGTATCTGGAGACTTGGTGCCGCTTCAAGGCTAGGTATCTGGATAATTGTTGCCGCTTCAGGACCAGGTATCTGGAGACTTGGTACTGATTCAAGGCCAGGTATCTGGAGACTTGGTGCCTCTTCAGGTCCAGGTATCTGGATACTTGGTGCCGCTTCAGGGCCAGGTATCTGGATTCTTGGTGCTGCTTCAGGGCCAGGTATCTGGACACTTAGTGCCGCTTCAGGGCCAGGTATCTGGAGACTTGGTTCCACTTCAGGACCAGGTATCTGGAGACTTGGTTCCGCTTCAGGGCCAGGTATTTGGATACTTGGTGCCGCTTCAAGGCCAGGTATCTGGAGACTTGGTGCCTCTTCAGGGCCAGGTATCTGGATACTTGGTGCCGCTTCAGGGCCAGGTATCTCGATACTCGGTGCTGCTTCAGGGCCAGGCATCTGGAGACTTGGTGCTGCTTCAAGGCCAGGTATCTGGAGACTTGGTGACGCTTCAGGGCCAGGTATCTGGATAATTGGTGCCGCTTCATGGCCAGGTATCTGGCTGGATACTCGGTGCCGCTTCAGGGCCAGGTATCTGGATACTCGGTGCCGCTTCAGGGACAGGTATCTGCATACATGCTGCTGCTTCAGGGCAAGGTATCTGGAGACTTGGTGCTGCTTCAAGGCCAGATATCTGGAGACTTGGTGTCGCTTCAGGGCCAGGTATCTGGATACTTGGTGCCGTTTCAGGGCCAGGTATCTGGAGACTTGGTGCTGCTTCAGTGCCAGGTGTCTGAATACTTGGTGCCGCCTCAAGGACAGGTATCTGGATAATTGGTGCCGCTTCATGGCCAGGTATCTGGATACTCGGTGCCGCTTCAGGGCCAGGTATCTGGATACTCGGTGCCGCTTCAGGGACAGGTATCTGGATACATGCTGCTGCTTCAGGACAAGGTATCTATAGACTTGGTATCGATTCAAGGCCATGTATCTGGAGACTTGGTACCTCTTCAGGTCCAGGTATCTGGATACTTGGTGCCGCTTCAGGGCCAGGTATCTGGATTCTTGGTGCTGCTTCAGGGCCAGGTATCTGGAGACTTGGTGCCGCTTCAGGGCCAGGTATCTGGAGACTTGGTTCTGCTTCAGGACCAGGTATCTGGAGACTTGGTTCCGCTTCAATGCCAGGTATCTGGATAATTGGTGTCACTTCAAGGCCAGGTATCTGGAGACTTGGTGCCTCTTCAGGGCAAGGTATCTAGATACTTGGTGCCGCTTCAGGGCCAGGTATCTGGATTCTTGGTGCTGCTTCAGAGCCAGGAATCTGGGGACTCAGTGCCGCTTCAGGGCCAGGTATCTGGAGACTTGGTACCAATTCAAGGCCAGGTATCTGCAGACTTGGTGCCTCTTCAGGTCCAGGTATCTGGATACTTGGTGCCGCTTCAGGGCCAGGTATCTGGATTCTTGGTGCTGTTTCAGGGCCAGGTATCTGGATAATTGGTGCCGCTTCATGGCCAGGTATCTGGATACTCGGTGCCGCTTCAGGGCCAGGTATCTGGATACTCGGTGCTGCTTCAGGGCCAGGTATCTGGATACATGCTGCTGCTTCAGGGCAAGGTATCTGGAGACTTGGTGCCGCTTCAAGGCCAGGTATCTGGAGACTTGGTGTCGCTTCAGGGCCAGATATCTGGAGACTTGGTTCCACTTCAGGACCAGGTATCTGGAGACTTCGTTCCGCTTCGGGCCAGGTATCTGGATACTTGGTTTCGCTTCAAGGCCAGGTATCTGGAGACTTGGTGCCTCTTCAGGGCCAGTTATCTGGATACTTGGTGCCCCTTCAGGGCCAGGTATCTGGATACTCGGTGCTGCTTCAGGGCCAAGTATCTGGAGACTTGGTGCCGCTTCAAGGCCAGGTATCTGGAGACTTGGTGAACCTTCAGGGCCAGGTATCTGGATACTTGCTGCCACTTCAGGGCAAGGTATCTGGAGACTTGGTTCCGCTTCAAGGCCAGGTATGTGGAGACTCGGTGTCGCTTCAGGCCAGGTATCTGGATACTCGGTGCTGCTTCAGGGCCAGGTATCTGGATACATGCTGCTGCTTCAGGGCAAGGTATCTGGAGACTTGGTGCCGCTTCAAGGCCAGGTATCTGGAGACTTGGTGTCGCTTCAGGGCCAGATATCTGGAGACTTGGTTCCACTTCAGAACCAGGTATCTGGAGACTTTGTTCCGCTTCGGGCCAGGTATCTGGATACTTGGTTTCGCTTCAAGGCCAGGTATCTGGAGACTTGGTGCCTCTTCAGGGCCAGTTATCTGGATACTTGGTGCCCCTTCAGGGCCAGGTATCTGGATACTCGGTGCTGCTTCAGGGCCAGGTATCTGGAGACTTGGTGCCGCTTCAAGGCCAGGTATCTGGAGACTTGGTGAACCTTCAGGGCCAGGTATCTGGCTACTTGCTGTCACTTCAGGGCAAGGTATCTGGAGACTTGGTTCCGCTTCAAGGCCAGGTATGTGGAGACTCGGTGTCGCTTCAGGCCAGGTATCTGGATACTTGCTGCTGCTTCAGGGCCAGCTATCTGGAGACTTGGTGCTGCTTCAGGGCCAGGTGTCTGGATACTTGGTGCTGTTCAAGGACAGGTATCTGGAGACTTGGTGCCACTTCAGGGCCAGGTATCTGGAGACTTGGTGCCACTTCAGGGCCAGGTATCTGGAGATTTGGTTCCGCTTCAAGGCCAGGTATCTGGACACTTGGTGCTGCTTCAGGGCCAAGTGTCTGGATACTTGGTGCCGCTTCAAGGCCAGGTATCTGGAGACTTGGTGCTGCTTCAGGGCCAGGTGTCTGGAGACTTGGTGCCGCTTCAGGGCCATGTATCTGGAGACTTCCTTCCGCTTCAGGACCAGGTATCTGGAGACTTGGTTCTGCTTCATGGCCAGGTATCTGGATATTTGGTGCCACTTCAGGGCCAGGTATCTGAAGACTTGGTAACTCTCAGGGCCAGGTATCTGGATACTTGGTGCCGCTTCAGGGCCAGGTATCTGGAGACTTGCTGCCACTTCAGGGCAAGGTATCTGGATACTTGGTGCCTGTTCAGGTCCAGGTACCTGGAGACTTAGTGCCGCTTAAGGGTCGGGTATCTGGAGACTTGGTGCCTCTTCAGGGCCAGGTATCTGGAGACTTGGTTCTGCTTCGGGCCAGGTATCTGGATACTTGGTTTTGCTTTAAGGCCAGGTATCTGGAGACTTGGTGCCTCTTCAGGGCCAGTTATCTGGATACTTGGTGCCCCTTCAGGGCCAGGTATCTGGATACTCGGTGCTGCTTCAGGGCCAGGTATCTGGAGACTTGGTGCCGCTTCAAGGCCAGGTATCTGGAGACTTGGAGAAGCTTCAGGGCCAGGTTTCTGGATACTTGGTGCCGCTTCAGGGCCAGGTATCTGGATACTGGGCGCTGCTTCAGGGCCAGGTATCTGGATACTTGCTGCCGCTTCAGGGCAAGGTATCTGGAGACTTGGTGCCACTTCAAGGCTAGGTATCTGGATACTTGCTGCCGCTTCAGGACCAGGTATCTGGAGATTTGGTACCGATTCAAGGCCAGGTATCTGGAGACTTGGTGCCTATTCAGGTCCAGGTATCTGGATACTTGGTGCCGCTTCAGGGCCAGGTATCTGGATTCTTGGTGCTGCTTCAGGGCCAGGTATCTGGAGACTTAATGCCGCTTCAGGGCCAGGTATCTGGAGACTTGGTGCCACTTCAGGGCCAGGTATCTGGAGACTTGGTTCCACTTCAGGACCAGGTATCTGGAGACTTGGTTCCGCTTCAGGGCCAGGTATTTGGATACTTGGTGCCGCTTCAAGGCCAGGTATCTGGAGACTTGGTGCCTCTTCAGGGCCAGGTATCTGGATACTTGGTGCCACTTCAGGGCCAGGTATCTGGATACTCGGTGCTGCTTCAGGGCCAGGTATCTGGAAACTTAGTGTCGCTTCAAGGCCAGGTATCTGGAGACTTGGTGACGCTTCAGGGCCAGGTATCTGGATAATTGGTGCCGCTTCATGGCCAGGTATCTGTATGCTCGGTGCCGCTTCAGGGCCAGGTATCTGGATACTCGGTGCCACTTCAGGGCCAGGTATCTGGATACATGCTGCTGCTTCAGGGCAAGGTATCTGGAGACTTGGTGCCGCTTCAAGGCCAGGTATCTAGAGACTTGGTGTCGCTTCAGGGCCAGGTATCTGGATACTTGGTGCTGCTTCAGGGCCAGGTATCTGGAGACTTGGTGCTGCTTCAGTGCCAGTTGTCTGGATACTTGGTGCCGCTTCAGGGCCAGGTATCTGGATGCTGGGCGCTGCTTCAGGGCCAGGTATCTGGATACTTGCTGACGCTTCAGGGCAAGGTATCTGGAGACTTGGTGCCACTTCAAGGCTAGGTATCTGGATACTTGCTGCCGCTTCAGGACCAGGTATCTGGAGACTTGGTACCGATTCAAGGCCAGGTATCTGGAGACTTGGTGCCTCTTCAGGTCCAGGTATCTGGATACTTGGTGCCGCTTCAGGGCCAGGTATCTGGATTCTTGGTGCTGCTTCAGGGCCAGGTATCTGGAGACTTAGTGCCGCTTCAGGGCCAGGTATCTGGAGACTTGGTGCCACTTCAGGGCCAGGTATCTGGAGACTTGGTTCCACTTCAGGACCAGGTATCTGGAGACTTGGTTCCACTTCAGGGCCAGGTATCTGGAGACTTGGTTCCGCTTCAAGGCCAGGTATCTGGATATTTGGTGCCGCTTCAAGGCCAGGTATCTGGAGACTTGGTGCCTCTTTAGGGCCAGGAATCTGGATACTTGGTGCCGCTTCAGGGCCAGGTATCTGGATACTTGGTGCTGCTTCAGGGCCAGGTATCTGGAGACTTGGTTCCACTTCAGGACCAGGTATCTGGAGACTTGGTTCCACTTCAGGGCCAGGTATCTGGAGACTTGGTTCCGCTTCAAGGCCAGGTATCTGGATATTTGGTGCCGCTTCAAGGCCAGGTATCTGGAGACTTGGTGCCTCTTCAGGGCCAGGAATCTGGATACTTGGTGCCGCTTCAGGGCCAGGTATCTGGATACTTGGTGCTGCTTCAGGGCCAGGTATCTGGAGACTTGGTGCCGCTTCAAAGCCAGGTAACTGGAGACTTTGTGTTGCTTCAGGGCCAGGTATCTGGATACTCAGTGCTGCTTCAGGGCCAGGTATCTGGAGACTTAGTGCCCCTTCAGGGCCAGGTATCTGGAGACCTGGTGCCGCTTCAGGACAGGTATCTGGAGACTTGGTTCTGCTTCAGGACCAGGTATCTGGAGACTTGGTGCCGCTTCAGGGCCAGGTATCTGGAGACATGGTGCCGCTTCAGGGCCAGGTATCTGGAGACTTGGTGCCGCTTCAAGGCCAGGTATCTGGAGACTTGGTGCTGCTTCAGGGCCAGGTGTCTGGATGCTTGTTGCTGCTTCAAGGCCAGGTATCTGGATACTTGGTGCTGCTTCAGGGCCAGGTATCTGGAGACTTGGTGCCGCTTCAGGGCCAGGTATTTGGATACTTGCTGCTGCTTCATTGCAAGGTATCTGGAGACTTGGTGCCGCTTCAAGGCCAGGTATCTGGATACTTGGTGCTGCTTCATGGCCAGGTATCTGGATACTCGGTGCTGCTTCAGGGCCAGGTATCTGGATACTCGGTGCCGCTTAGGGGCCAGGCATCTGGATACTTGCTGCCACTTCAGGGCAAGGTATCTGGAGACTTGGTGCCACTTCAGGGTCAGGTATCTGGAGATTTGGTTCCGCTTCAAGGCCAGGTATGTGGAGACTCGGTGTCGCTTCAGGCCAGGTATCTGGATACTTGGTGCTGCTTCAGGGCGAGGTATCTGGAGACTTGGTGCTGCTTCAGGGCCAGGTGTCTGGATACTTGGTGCTGTTCAAGGACAGGTATCTGGAGACTTGGTGCCGCTTCAGGGCAAGGTATCTGGAGACTTGGTGCCACTTCAGGGCAAGGTATCTGGAGATTTGGTTCCGCTTCAAGGCCAGGTATCTGGAGACTTGGTGCTGCTTCAGGGCCAGGTGTCTGGATACTTGGTGCCGCTTCAAGGCCAGGTATCTGGAGACTTGGTGCTGCTTCAGGGCCAGGTATCTGGAGACTTGGTGCCGCTTCAGGGCCATGTATCTGGAGACTTCCTTCCGCTTCAGGACCAGGTATCTGGAGACTTGGTTCTGCTTCATGGCCAGGTATCTGGATACTTGGTGCCGCTTCAGTGCCAGGTATCTGGAGACTTGCTGCCACTTCAGGGCAAGGTATCTGGATATTTGGTGCCTCTTCAGGTCCAGGTATCTGGAGACTTAGTGCCGCATTAGGGCCAGGTATCTGGAGACTTGGTGCCGCTTCAGGGCCAGGTATCTGGAGACTTGGTGCGTCTTAAGGGCCAGTTATCTGGATACTTGGTGCCCCTTCAGGGCCAGGTATCTGGATACTCGGTGCTGCTTCAGGGCCAGGTATCTGGAGACTTGGTGCCGCTTCAAGGCCAGGTATCTGGAGACTTGGAGAAGCTTCAGGGCCAGGTATCTGGATACTTGGTGCCGCTTCAGGGCCAGGTATCTGGATGCTGGGTGCTGCTTCAGGGCCAGGTATCTGGATACTTGTTGCCGCTTCAGGGCAAGGTATCTGGAGACTTGGTGCCGCGTCAAGGCTAGGTATCTGGATACTTGCTGCCGCTTCAGGACCAGGTATCTGGAGACTTGGTACTGATTCAAGGCCAGGTATCTGGAGACTTGGTGCCTCTTCAGGTCCCGGTATCTGGATACTTGGTGCCGCTTCAGGGCCAGGTATCTGGATTCTTGGTGCTGCTTCAGGGCCAGGTATCTGGAGACTTGGTTCCACTTCAGGACCAGGTATCTGGAGACTTGGTTCCGCTTTAGGGCCAGGTATTTGGATACTTGGTGCCGTTTCAAGGCCAGGTATCTGGAGACTTGGTGCCTCTTCAGGGCCAGGTATCTGGATACTTGGTGCCGCTTCAGGGCCAGGTATCTGGATACTCGGTGCTGCTTCAGGGCCAGGTATCTGGAGACTTGGTGCTGCTTCAAGGCCAGGTATCTGGAGACTTGGTGACGCTTCAGGGCCAGGTATCTGGATAATTGGTGCCGCTTCATGGCCAGGTATCTGGATACTCGGTGCCGCTTCAGGGCCAGGTATCTGGATACTCGGTGCCGCTTCAGGGACAGGTATCTGGATACATGCTGCTGCTTCAGGGCAAGGTATCTGGAGACTTGGTGCCGCTTCAAGGCCAGATATCTGGAGACTTGGTGTCGCTTCAGGGCCAGGTATCTGGATACTTGGTGCCGCTTCAGGGCCAGGTATCTGGAGACTTGGTGCTGCTTCAGTGCCAGGTGTCTGAATACTTGGTGCCGCCTCAAGGACAGGTATCTGGATAATTGGTGCCGCTTCATGGCCAGGTATCTGGATACTCGGTGCCGCTTCAGGGCCAGGTATCTGGATACTTGGTGCCGCTTTAGGGACAGGTATCTGGATACATGCTGCTGCTTCAGGACAAGGTATCTATAGACTTGGTATCGATTCAAGGCCATGTATCTGGAGACTTGGTAACTCTTCAGGTCCAGGTATCTGGATACTTGGTGCCGCTTCAGGGCCAGGTATCTGGATTCTTGGTGCTGCTTCAGGGCCAGGTATCTGGAGACTCAGTGCCGCTTCAGGGCCAGGTATCTGGAGACTTGGTGCCGCTTCAGGGCCAGGTATCTGGAGACTTGGTTCTGCTTCAGGACCAGGTATCTGGAGACTTGGTTCCGCTTCAATGCCAGGTATCTGGATACTTGGTGTCACTTCAAGGCCAGGTATCTGGAGACTTGGTGCCTCTTCAGGGCAAGGTATCTAGATACTTGGTGCCGCTTCAGGGCCAGGTATCTGGATTCTTGGTGCTGCTTCAGAGCCAGGAATCTGGGGACTCAGTGCCGCTTCAGGGCCAGGTATCTGGAGACTCGGTACCAATTGAAGGCCAGGTATCTGGAGACTTGGTGCCTCTTCAGGTCCAGGTATCTGGATACTTGGTGCCGCTTCAGGGCCAGGTATCTGGATTCTTGGTGCTGCTTCAGGGCCAGGTATCTGGATAATTGGTGCCGCTTCATGGCCAGGTATCTGGATACTCGGTGCTGCTTCAGGGCCAGGTATCTGGATACTCGGTGCTGCTTCAGGGCCAGGTATCTGGATACATGCTGCTGCTTCAGGGCAAGGTATCTGGAGACTTGGTGCCGCTTCAAGGCCAGGTATCTGGAGACTTGGTGTCGCTTCAGGGCCAGATATCTGGAGACTTGGTTCCACTTCAGGACCAGGTATCTGGAGACTTCGTTCCGCTTCGGGCCAGGTATCTGGATACTTGGTTTCGCTTCAAGGCCAGGTATCTGGAGACTTGGTGCCTCTTCAGGGCCAGTTATCTGGATACTTGGTGCCCCTTCAGGGCCAGGTATCTGGATACTCGGTGATGCTTCAGGGCCAGGTATCTGGAGACTTGGTGCCGCTTCAAGGCCAGGTATCTGGAGACTTGGTGAACCTTCAGGGCCAGGTATCTGGATACTTGCTGCCACTTCAGGGCAAGGTATCTGGAGACTTGGTTCCGCTTCAAGGCCAGGTATGTGGAGACTCGGTGTCGCTTCAGGCCAGGTATCTGGATACTTGCTGCTGCTTCAGGGCCAGGTATCTGGAGACTTGGTGCTGCTTCAGGGCCAGGTGTCTGGATACTAGGTGCTGTTCAAGGACAGGTATCTGGAGACTTGGTGCCACTTCAGGGCCAGGTATCTGGAGACTTGTTGCCACTTCAGGGCCAGGTATCTGGAGATTTGGTTCTGCTTCAAGGCCAGGTATCTGGACATTTGGTGCTGCTTCAGGGCCAAGTGTCTGGATACTTGGTGCCGCTTCAAGGCCAGGTATCTGGAGACTTGGTGCTGCTTCAGGGCCAGGTATCTGGAGACTTGGTGCCGCTTCAGGGCCAGGTATCTGGATACTTGGTGCCGCTTCAGGGCCAGGTATCTGGATACTCGGTGCTGCTTCAGGGCCAGGTATCTGGAAACTTAGTGCCGCTTCAAGGCCAGGTATCTGGAGACTTGGTGACGCTTCAGGGCCAGGTATCTGGATAATTGGTGCCGCTTCATGGCCAGGTATCTGGATACTCGGTGCCGCTTCAGGGCCAGGTATCTGGATACTCGTTGCCACTTCAGGGCCAGGTATCTGGATACATGCTGCTGCTTCAGGGCAAGGTATCTGGAGACTTGGTGCCGCTTCAAGGCCAGGTATCTAGAGACTTGGTGTCGCTTCAGGGCCAGGTATCTGGATACTTGGTGCTGCTTCAGGGCCAGGTATCTGGAGACTTGGTGCTGCTTCAGTGCCAGTTGTCTGGATACTTGGTGCCGCTTCAGGGCCAGGTATCTGGATGCTGGGCGCTGCTTCAGGGCCAGGTATCTGGATACTTGCTGACGCTTCAGGGCAAGGTATCTGGAGACTTGGTGCCACTTCAAGGCTAGGTATCTGGATACTTGCTGCCGCTTCAGGACCAGGTATCTGGAGACTTGGTACCGATTCAAGGCCAGGTATCTGGAGACTTGGTGCCTCTTCAGGTCCAGGTATCTGGATACTTGGTGCCGCTTCAGGGCCAGGTATCTGGATTCTTGGTGCTGCTTCAGGGCCAGGTATCTGGAGACTTAGTGCCGCTTCAGGGCCAGGTATCTGGAGACTTGGTGCCACTTCAGGGCCAGGTATCTGGAGACTTGGTTCCACTTCAGGACCAGGTATCTGGAGACTTAGTGCCCCTTCAGGGCCAGGTATCTGGAGACCTGGTGCCGCTTCAGGACAGGTATCTGGAGACTTGGTTCTGCTTCAGGACCAGGTATCTGGAGACTTGGTGCCGCTTCAGGGCCAGGTATCTGGAGACATGGTGCCGCTTCAGGGCCAGGTATCTGGAGACTTGGTGCCGCTTCAAGGCCAGGTATCTGGAGACTTGGTGCTGCTTCAGGGCCAGGTGTCTGGATGCTTGTTGCTGCTTCAAGGCCAGGTATCTGGATACTTGGTGCTGCTTCAGGGCCAGGTATCTGGAGACTTGGTGCCGCTTCAGGGCCAGGTATTTGGATACTTGCTGCTGCTTCATTGCAAGGTATCTGGAGACTTGGTGCCGCTTCAAGGCCAGGTATCTGGATACTTGGTGCTGCTTCATGGCCAGGTATCTGGATACTCGGTGCTGCTTCAGGGCCAGGTATCTGGATACTCGGTGCCGCTTAGGGGCCAGGCATCTGGATACTTGCTGCCACTTCAGGGCAAGGTATCTGGAGACTTGGTGCCACTTCAGGGTCAGGTATCTGGAGATTTGGTTCCGCTTCAAGGCCAGGTATGTGGAGACTCGGTGTCGCTTCAGGCCAGGTATCTGGATACTTGGTGCTGCTTCAGGGCGAGGTATCTGGAGACTTGGTGCTGCTTCAGGGCCAGGTGTCTGGATACTTGGTGCTGTTCAAGGACAGGTATCTGGAGACTTGGTGCCGCTTCAGGGCAAGGTATCTGGAGACTTGGTGCCACTTCAGGGCAAGGTATCTGGAGATTTGGTTCCGCTTCAAGGCCAGGTATCTGGAGACTTGGTGCTGCTTCAGGGCCAGGTGTCTGGATACTTGGTGCCGCTTCAAGGCCAGGTATCTGGAGACTTGGTGCTGCTTCAGGGCCAGGTATCTGGAGACTTGGTGCCGCTTCAGGGCCATGTATCTGGAGACTTCCTTCCGCTTCAGGACCAGGTATCTGGAGACTTGGTTCTGCTTCATGGCCAGGTATCTGGATACTTGGTGCCGCTTCAGTGCCAGGTATCTGGAGACTTGCTGCCACTTCAGGGCAAGGTATCTGGATATTTGGTGCCTCTTCAGGTCCAGGTATCTGGAGACTTAGTGCCGCATTAGGGCCAGGTATCTGGAGACTTGGTGCCGCTTCAGGGCCAGGTATCTGGAGACTTGGTGCGTCTTAAGGGCCAGTTATCTGGATACTTGGTGCCCCTTCAGGGCCAGGTATCTGGATACTCGGTGCTGCTTCAGGGCCAGGTATCTGGAGACTTGGTGCCGCTTCAAGGCCAGGTATCTGGAGACTTGGAGAAGCTTCAGGGCCAGGTATCTGGATACTTGGTGCCGCTTCAGGGCCAGGTATCTGGATGCTGGGTGCTGCTTCAGGGCCAGGTATCTGGATACTTGTTGCCGCTTCAGGGCAAGGTATCTGGAGACTTGGTGCCGCGTCAAGGCTAGGTATCTGGATACTTGCTGCCGCTTCAGGACCAGGTATCTGGAGACTTGGTACTGATTCAAGGCCAGGTATCTGGAGACTTGGTGCCTCTTCAGGTCCCGGTATCTGGATACTTGGTGCCGCTTCAGGGCCAGGTATCTGGATTCTTGGTGCTGCTTCAGGGCCAGGTATCTGGAGACTTGGTTCCACTTCAGGACCAGGTATCTGGAGACTTGGTTCCGCTTTAGGGCCAGGTATTTGGATACTTGGTGCTGTTTCAAGGCCAGGTATCTGGAGACTTGGTGCCTCTTCAGGGCCAGGTATCTGGATACTTGGTGCCGCTTCAGGGCCAGGTATCTGGATACTCGGTGCTGCTTCAGGGCCAGGTATCTGGAGACTTGGTGCTGCTTCAAGGCCAGGTATCTGGAGACTTGGTGACGCTTCAGGGCCAGGTATCTGGATAATTGGTGCCGCTTCATGGCCAGGTATCTGGATACTCGGTGCCGCTTCAGGGCCAGGTATCTGGATACTCGGTGCCGCTTCAGGGACAGGTATCTGGATACATGCTGCTGCTTCAGGGCAAGGTATCTGGAGACTTGGTGCCGCTTCAAGGCCAGATATCTGGAGACTTGGTGTCGCTTCAGGGCCAGGTATCTGGATACTTGGTGCCGCTTCAGGGCCAGGTATCTGGAGACTTGGTGCTGCTTCAGTGCCAGGTGTCTGAATACTTGGTGCCGCCTCAAGGACAGGTATCTGGATAATTGGTGCCGCTTCATGGCCAGGTATCTGGATACTCGGTGCCGCTTCAGGGCCAGGTATCTGGATACTTGGTGCCGCTTTAGGGACAGGTATCTGGATACATGCTGCTGCTTCAGGACAACGTATCTATAGACTTGGTATCGATTCAAGGCCATGTATCTGGAGACTTGGTAACTCTTCAGGTCCAGGTATCTGGATACTTGGTGCCGCTTCAGGGCCAGGTATCTGGATTCTTGGTGCTGCTTCAGGGCCAGGTATCTGGCGACTCAGTGCCGCCTCAGGGCCAGGTATCTGGAGACTTGGTGCCGCTTCAGGGCCAGGTATCTGGAGACTTGGTTCTGCTTCAGGACCAGGTATCTGGAGACTTGGTTCCGCTTCAATGCCAGGTATCTGGATACTTGGTGTCACTTCAAGGCCAGGTATCTGGAGACTTGGTGCCTCTTCAGGGCAAGGTATCTAGATACTTGGTGCCGCTTCAGGGCCAGGTATCTGGATTCTTGGTGCTGCTTCAGAGCCAGGAATCTGGGGACTCAGTGCCGCTTCAGGGCCAGGTATCTGGAGACTCGGTACCAATTGAAGGCCAGGTATCTGGAGACTTGGTGCCTCTTCAGGTCCAGGTATCTGGATACTTGGTGCCGCTTCAGGGCCAGGTATCTGGATTCTTGGTGCTGCTTCAGGGCCAGGTATCTGGATAATTGGTGCCGCTTCATGGCCAGGTATCTGGATACTCGGTGCTGCTTCAGGGCCAGGTATCTGGATACTCGGTGCTGCTTCAGGGCCAGGTATCTGGATACATGCTGCTGCTTCAGGGCAAGGTATCTGGAGACTTGGTGCCGCTTCAAGGCCAGGTATCTGGAGACTTGGTGTCGCTTCAGGGCCAGATATCTGGAGACTTGGTTCCACTTCAGGACCAGGTATCTGGAGACTTCGTTCCGCTTCGGGCCAGGTATCTGGATACTTGGTTTCGCTTCAAGGCCAGGTATCTGGAGACTTGGTGCCTCTTCAGGGCCAGTTATCTGGATACTTGGTGCCCCTTCAGGGCCAGGTATCTGGATACTCGGTGATGCTTCAGGGCCAGGTATCTGGAGACTTGGTGCCGCTTCAAGGCCAGGTATCTGGAGACTTGGTGAACCTTCAGGGCCAGGTATCTGGATACTTGCTGCCACTTCAGGGCAAGGTATCTGGAGACTTGGTTCCGCTTCAAGGCCAGGTATGTGGAGACTCGGTGTCGCTTCAGGCCAGGTATCTGGATACTTGCTGCTGCTTCAGGGCCAGGTATCTGGAGACTTGGTGCTGCTTCAGGGCCAGGTGTCTGGATACTAGGTGCTGTTCAAGGACAGGTATCTGGAGACTTGGTGCCACTTCAGGGCCAGGTATCTGGAGACTTGTTGCCACTTCAGGGCCAGGTATCTGGAGATTTGGTTCTGCTTCAAGGCCAGGTATCTGGACATTTGGTGCTGCTTCAGGGCCAAGTGTCTGGATACTTGGTGCCGCTTCAAGGCCAGGTATCTGGAGACTTGGTGCTGCTTCAGGGCCAGGTATCTGGAGACTTGGTGCCGCTTCAGGGCCAGGTATCTGGATACTTGGTGCCGCTTCAGGGCCAGGTATCTGGATACTCGGTGCTGCTTCAGGGCCAGGTATCTGGAAACTTAGTGCCGCTTCAAGGCCAGGTATCTGGAGACTTGGTGACGCTTCAGGGCCAGGTATCTGGATAATTGGTGCCGCTTCATGGCCAGGTATCTGGATACTCGGTGCCGCTTCAGGGCCAGGTATCTGGATACTCGTTGCCACTTCAGGGCCAGGTATCTGGATACATGCTGCTGCTTCAGGGCAAGGTATCTGGAGACTTGGTGCCGCTTCAAGGCCAGGTATCTAGAGACTTGGTGTCGCTTCAGGGCCAGGTATCTGGATACTTGGTGCTGCTTCAGGGCCAGGTATCTGGAGACTTGGTGCTGCTTCAGTGCCAGTTGTCTGGATACTTGGTGCCGCTTCAGGGCCAGGTATCTGGATGCTGGGCGCTGCTTCAGGGCCAGGTATCTGGATACTTGCTGACGCTTCAGGGCAAGGTATCTGGAGACTTGGTGCCACTTCAAGGCTAGGTATCTGGATACTTGCTGCCGCTTCAGGACCAGGTATCTGGAGACTTGGTACCGATTCAAGGCCAGGTATCTGGAGACTTGGTGCCTCTTCAGGTCCAGGTATCTGGATACTTGGTGCCGCTTCAGGGCCAGGTATCTGGATTCTTGGTGCTGCTTCAGGGCCAGGTATCTGGAGACTTAGTGCCGCTTCAGGGCCAGGTATCTGGAGACTTGGTGCCACTTCAGGGCCAGGTATCTGGAGACTTGGTTCCACTTCAGGACCAGGTATCTGGAGACTTGGTTCCACTTCAGGGCCAGGTATCTGGAGACTTGGTTCCGCTTCAAGGCCAGGTATCTGGATATTTGGTGCCGCTTCAAGGCCAGGTATCTGGAGACTTGGTGCCTCTTCAGGGCCAGGAATCTGGATACTTGGTGCTGCTTCAGGGCCAGGTATCTGGATACTTGGTGCTGCTTCAGGGCCAGGTATCTGGAGACTTGGTGCTGCTTCAAAGCCAGGTAACTGGAGACTTTGTGTTGCTTCAGGGCCAGGTATCTGGATACTCAGTGCTGCTTCAGGGCCAGGTATCTGGAGACTTAGTGCCCCTTCAGGGCCAGGTATCTGGAGACATGGTGCCGCTTCAGGACAGGTATCTGGAGACTTGGTTCTGCTTCAGGACCAGGTATCTGGAGACTTGGTGCCGCTTCAGGGCCAGGTATCTGGAGACATGGTGCTGCTTCAGGGCCAGGTATCTGGAGACTTGGTGCCGCTTCAAGGCCAGGTATCTGGAGACTTGGTGCTGCTTCAGGGCCAGGTGTCTGGATGCTTGTTGCTGCTTCAAGGCCAGGTATCTGGATACTTGGTGCTGCTTCAGGGCCAGGTATCTGGAGACTTGGTGCCGCTTCAGGGCCAGGTATTTGGATACTTGCTGCTGCTTCATTGCAAGGTATCTGGAGACTTGGTGCCGCTTCAAGGCCAGGTATCTGGATACTTGGTGCTGCTTCATGGCAGGTATCTGGATACTCGGTGCTGCTTCAGGGCCAGGTATCTGGATACTCGGTGCCGCTTAGGGGCCAGGCATCTGGATACTTGCTGCCACTTCAGGGCAAGGTATCTGGAGACTTGGTGCCACTTCAGGGTCAGGTATCTGGAGATTTGGTTCCGCTTCAAGGCCAGGTATGTGGAGACTCGGTGTCGCTTCAGGCCAGGTATCTGGATACTTGGTGCTGCTTCAGGGCCAGGTATCTGGAGACTTGGTGCTGCTTCAGGGCCAGGTGTCTGGATACTTGGTGCTGTTCAAGGACAGGTATCTGGAGACTTGGTGCCGCTTCAGGGCCAGGTATCTGGAGACTTGGTGCCACTTCAGGGCCAGGTATCTGGAGATTTGGTTCCGCTTCAAGGCCAGGTATCTGGAGACTTGGTGCTGCTTCAGGGCCAGGTGTCTGGATACTTGGTGCCGCTTCAAGGCCAGGTATCTGGAGACTTGGTGCTGCTTCAGGGCCAGGTATCTGGAGACTTGGTGCCGCTTCAGGGCCAGGTATCTGGATGCTGGGCGCTGCTTCAGGGCCAGGTATCTGGATACTTGCTGCCACTTCAGGGCAAGGTATCTGGAGACTTGGTGCCACTTCAAGGCTAGGTATCTGGATACTTGCTGCCGCTTCAGGACCAGGTATCTGGAGATTTGGTACCGATTCAAGGCCAGGTATCTGGAGACTTGGTGCCTCTTCAGGTCCAGGTATCTGGATACTTGGTGCCGCTTCAGGGCCAGGTATCTGGATTCTTGGTGCTGCTTCAGGGCCAGGTATCTGGAGACTTAGTGCCGCTTCAGGGCCAGGTATCTGGAGACTTGGTGCCACTTCAGGGCCAGGTATCTGGAGACTTGGTTCCACTTCAGGACCAGGTATCTGGAGACTTGGTTCCGCTTCAGGGCCAGGTATTTGGATACTTGGTGCCACTTCAAGGCCAGGTATCTGGAGACTTGGTGCCTCTTCAGGGCCAGGTATCTGGATACTTGGTGCCGCTTCAGGGCCAGGTATCTGGATACTCGGTGCTGCTTCAGGGCCAGGTATCTGGAAACTTAGTGCCGCTTCAAGGCCAGGTATCTGGAGACTTGGTGACCCTTCAGGGCCAGGTATCTGGATAATTGGTGCCGCTTCATGGCCAGGTATCTGGATACTCGGTGCCGCTTCAGGGCCAGGTATCTGGATACTCGGTGCCACTTCAGGGCCAGGTATCTGGATACATGCTGCTGCTTCAGGGCAAGGTATCTGGAGACTTGGTGCCGCTTCAAGGCCAGGTATCTAGAGACTTGGTGTCGCTTCAGGGCCAGGTATCTGGATACTTGGTGCTGCTTCAGGGCCAGGTATCTGGAGACTTGGTGCTGCTTCAGTGCCAGTTGTCTGGATACTTGGTGCCGCTTCAGGGCCAGGTATCTGGATGCTGGGCGCTGCTTCAGGGCCAGGTATCTGGATACTTGCTGACGCTTCAGGGCAAGGTATCTGGAGACTTGGTGCCACTTCAAGGCTAGGTATCTGGATACTTGCTGCAGCTTCAGGACCAGGTATCTGGAGACTTGGTACCGATTCAAGGCCAGGTATCTGGAGACTTGGTGCCTCTTCAGGTCCAGGTATCTGGATACTTGGTGCTGCTTCAGGGCCAGGTATCTGGATTCTTGGTACTGCTTCAGGGCCAGGTATCTGGAGACTTAGTGCCGCTTCAGGGCCAGGTATCTGGAGACTTGGTGCCACTTCAGGGCCAGGTATCTGGAGACTTGGTTCCACTTCAGGACCAGGTATCTGGAGACTTGGTTCCACTTCAGGGCCAGGTATCTGGAGACTTGGTTCCGCTTCAAGGCCAGGTATCTGGATATTTGGTGCTGCTTCAAGGCCAGGTATCTGGAGACTTGGTGCCTCTTCAGGGCCAGGAATCTGGATACTTGGTGCCGCTTCAGGGCCAGGTATCTGGATACTTGGTGCTGCTTCAGGGCCAGGTATCTGGAGACTTGGTGCCGCTTCAAAGCCAGGTAACTGGAGACTTTGTGTTGCTTCAGGGCCAGGTATCTGGATACTCAGTGCTGCTTCAGGGCCAGGTATCTGGAGACTTAGTGCCCCTTCAGGGCCAGGTATTTGGAGACATGGTGCCGCTTCGGGACAGGTATCTGGAGACTTGGTTCTGCTTCAGGACCAGGTATCTGGAGACTTGGTGCCGCTTCAGGGCCAGGTATCTGGAGACATGGTGCCGCTTCAGGGCCAGGTATCTGGAGACTTGGTGCCGCTTCAAGGCCAGGTATCTGGAGACTTGGTGCTGCTTCAGGGCCAGGTGTCTGGATGCTTGTTGCCGCTTCAAGGCCAGGTATCTGGATACTTGGTGCTGCTTCAGGGCCAGGTATCTGGAGACTTGGTGCCGCTTCAGGGCCAGGTATTTGGATACTTGCTGCTGCTTCATTGCAAGGTATCTGGAGACTTGGTGCCGCTTCAAGGCCAGGTATCTGGATACTTGGTGCTGCTTCATGGCAGGTATCTGGATACTCGGTGCCGCTTCAGGGCCAGGTATCTGGATACTCGGTGCTGCTTAGGGGCCAGGCATCTGGATACTTGCTGCCACTTCAGGGCAACGTATCTGGAGACTTGGTGCCACTTCAGGGTCAGGTATCTGGAGATTTGGTTCCGCTTCAAGGCCAGGTATGTGGAGACTCGGTGTCGCTTCAGGCCAGGTATCTGGATACTTGGTGCTGCTTCAGGGCCATGTATCTGGAGACTTGGTGCTGCTTCAGGGCCAGGTGTCTGGATACTTGGTGCTGTTCAAGGACAGGTATCTGGAGACTTGGTGCTGCTTCAGGGCCAGGTATCTGGAGACTTGGTGCCACTTCAGGGCCAGGTATCTGGAGATTTGGTTCCGCTTCAAGGCCAGGTATCTGGAGACTTGGTGCTGCTTCAGGGCCAGGTGTCTGGATACTTGGTGCCGCTTCAAGGCCAGGTATCTGGAGACTTGGTGCTGCTTCAGGGCCAGGTATCTGGAGACTTGGTGCCGCTTCAGGGCATGTATCTGGAGACTTCCTTCCGCTTCAGGACCAGGTATCTGGAGACTTGGTTCTGCTTCATGGCCAGGTATCTGGATACTTGGTGCCGCTTCAGGGCCAGGTATCTGGAGACTTGCTGCCACTTCAGGGCAAGGTATCTGGATATTTGGTGCCTCTTCAGGTCCAGGTATCTGGAGACTTAGTGCCGCATTAGGGCCAGGTATCTGGAGACTTGGTGCCGCTTCAGGGCCAGGTATCTGGAGACTTGGTGCCTCTTCAGGGCCAGTTATCTGGATACTTGGTGCCCCTTCAGGGCCAGGTATCTGGATACTCGGTGCTGCTTCAGGGCCAGGTATCTGGAGACTTGGTGCCGCTTCAAGGCCAGGTATCTGGAGACTTGGAGAAGCTTCAGGGCCAGGTATCTGGATACTTGGTGCTGCTTCAGGGCCAGGTATCTGGATACTTGTTGCCGCTTCAGGGCAAGGTATCTGGAGACTTGGTGCCGCTTCAAGGCTAGGTATCTGGATACTTGCTGCCGCTTCAGGACCAGGTATCTGGAGACTTGGTACTGATTCAAGGCCAGGTATCTGGAGACTTGGTGCCTCTTCAGGTCCAGGTATCTGGATACTTGGTGCCGCTTCAGGGCCAGGTATCTGGATTCTTGGTGCTGCTTCAGGGCCAGGTATCTGGAGACTTAGTGCCGCTTCAGGGCCAGGTATCTGGAGACTTGGTTCCACTTCAGGACCAGGTATCTGGAGACTTGGTTCCGCTTCAGGGCCAGGTATTTGGATACTTGGTGCCGCTTCAAGACCAGGTATCTGGAGACTTGGTGCCTCTTCAGGGCCAGGTATCTGGATACTTGGTGCCGCTTCAGGGCCAGGTATCTCGATACTCGGTGCTGCTTCAGGGCCAGGTATCTGGAGACTTGGTGCTGCTTCAAGGCCAGGTATCTGGAGACTTGGTGACGCTTCAGGGCCAGGTATCTGGATAATTGGTGCCGCTTCATGGCCAGGTATCTGGATACTCGGTGCCGCTTCAGGGCCAGGTATCTGGATACTCGGTGCCGCTTCAGGGCCAGGTATCTGGATACATGCTGCTGCTTCAGGGCAAGGTATCTGGAGACTTGGTGCTGCTTCAAGGCCAGATATCTGGAGACTTGGTGTCGCTTCAGGGCCAGGTATCTGGATACTTGGTGCCGCTTCAGGGCCAGGTATCTGGAGACTTGGTGCTGCTTCAGTGCCAGGTGTCTGAATACTTGGTGCCGCCTCAAGGACAGGTATCTGGATAATTGGTGCCGCTTCATGGCCAGGTATCTGGATACTCGGTGCCGCTTCAGGGCCAGGTATCTGGATACTCGGTGCCACTTCAGGGCCAGGTATCTGGATACATGCTGCTGCTTCAGGGCAAGGTATCTGGAGACTTGGTGCCGCTTCAAGGCCAGGTATCTAGAGACTTGGTGTCGCTTCAGGGCCAGGTATCTGGATACTTGGTGCTGCTTCAGGGCCAGGTATCTGGAGACTTGGTGCTGCTTCAGTGCCAGTTGTCTGGATACTTGGTGCCGCTTCAGGGCCAGGTATCTGGATGCTGGGCGCTGCTTCAGGGCCAGGTATCTGGATACTTGCTGACGCTTCAGGGCAAGGTATCTGGAGACTTGGTGCCACTTCAAGGCTAGGTATCTGGATACTTGCTGCCGCTTCAGGACCAGGTATCTGGAGACTTGGTACCGATTCAAGGCCAGGTATCTGGAGACTTGGTGCCTCTTCAGGTCCAGGTATCTGGATACTTGGTGCTGCTTCAGGGCCAGGTATCTGGAGACTTGGTTCCACTTCAGGACCAGGTATCTGGAGACTTGGTTCCACTTCAGGGCCAGGTATCTGGAGACTTGGTTCCGCTTCAAGGCCAGGTATCTGGATATTTGGTGCTGCTTCAAGGCCAGGTATCTGGAGACTTGGTGCCTCTTCAGGGCCAGGAATCTGGATACTTGGTGCCGCTTCAGGGCCAGGTATCTGGATACTTGGTGCTGCTTCAGGGCCAGGTATCTGGAGACTTGGTGCCGCTTCAAAGCCAGGTAACTGGAGACTTTGTGTTGCTTCAGGGCCAGGTATCTGGATACTCAGTGCTGCTTCAGGGCCAGGTATCTGGAGACTTAGTGCCCCTTCAGGGCCAGGTATTTGGAGACATGGTGCCGCTTCGGGACAGGTATCTGGAGACTTGGTTCTGCTTCAGGACCAGGTATCTGGAGACTTGGTGCCGCTTCAGGGCCAGGTATCTGGAGACATGGTGCCGCTTCAGGGCCAGGTATCTGGAGACTTGGTGCCGCTTCAAGGCCAGGTATCTGGAGACTTGGTGCTGCTTCAGGGCCAGGTGTCTGGATGCTTGTTGCCGCTTCAAGGCCAGGTATCTGGATACTTGGTGCTGCTTCAGGGCCAGGTATCTGGAGACTTGGTGCCGCTTCAGGGCCAGGTATTTGGATACTTGCTGCTGCTTCATTGCAAGGTATCTGGAGACTTGGTGCCGCTTCAAGGCCAGGTATCTGGATACTTGGTGCTGCTTCATGGCAGGTATCTGGATACTCGGTGCCGCTTCAGGGCCAGGTATCTGGATACTCGGTGCCGCTTAGGGGCCAGGCATCTGGATACTTGCTGCCACTTCAGGGCAACGTATCTGGAGACTTGGTGCCACTTCAGGGTCAGGTATCTGGAGATTTGGTTCCGCTTCAAGGCCAGGTATGTGGAGACTCGGTGTCGCTTCAGGCCAGGTATCTGGATACTTGGTGCTGCTTCAGGGCCATGTATCTGGAGACTTGGTGCTGCTTCAGGGCCAGGTGTCTGGATACTTGGTGCTGTTCAAGGACAGGTATCTGGAGACTTGGTGCTGCTTCAGGGCCAGGTATCTGGAGACTTGGTGCCACTTCAGGGCCAGGTATCTGGAGATTTGGTTCCGCTTCAAGGCCAGGTATCTGGAGACTTGGTGCTGCTTCAGGGCCAGGTGTCTGGATACTTGGTGCCGCTTCAAGGCCAGGTATCTGGAGACTTGGTGCTGCTTCAGGGCCAGGTATCTGGAGACTTGGTGCCGCTTCAGGGCATGTATCTGGAGACTTCCTTCCGCTTCAGGACCAGGTATCTGGAGACTTGGTTCTGCTTCATGGCCAGGTATCTGGATACTTGGTGCCGCTTCAGGGCCAGGTATCTGGAGACTTGCTGCCACTTCAGGGCAAGGTATCTGGATATTTGGTGCCTCTTCAGGTCCAGGTATCTGGAGACTTAGTGCCGCATTAGGGCCAGGTATCTGGAGACTTGGTGCCGCTTCAGGGCCAGGTATCTGGAGACTTGGTGCCTCTTCAGGGCCAGTTATCTGGATACTTGGTGCCCCTTCAGGGCCAGGTATCTGGATACTCGGTGCTGCTTCAGGGCCAGGTATCTGGAGACTTGGTGCCGCTTCAAGGCCAGGTATCTGGAGACTTGGAGAAGCTTCAGGGCCAGGTATCTGGATACTTGGTGCTGCTTCAGGGCCAGGTATCTGGATACTTGTTGCCGCTTCAGGGCAAGGTATCTGGAGACTTGGTGCCGCTTCAAGGCTAGGTATCTGGATACTTGCTGCCGCTTCAGGACCAGGTATCTGGAGACTTGGTACTGATTCAAGGCCAGGTATCTGGAGACTTGGTGCCTCTTCAGGTCCAGGTATCTGGATACTTGGTGCCGCTTCAGGGCCAGGTATCTGGATTCTTGGTGCTGCTTCAGGGCCAGGTATCTGGAGACTTAGTGCCGCTTCAGGGCCAGGTATCTGGAGACTTGGTTCCACTTCAGGACCAGGTATCTGGAGACTTGGTTCCGCTTCAGGGCCAGGTATTTGGATACTTGGTGCCGCTTCAAGACCAGGTATCTGGAGACTTGGTGCCTCTTCAGGGCCAGGTATCTGGATACTTGGTGCCGCTTCAGGGCCAGGTATCTCGATACTCGGTGCTGCTTCAGGGCCAGGTATCTGGAGACTTGGTGCTGCTTCAAGGCCAGGTATCTGGAGACTTGGTGACGCTTCAGGGCCAGGTATCTGGATAATTGGTGCCGCTTCATGGCCAGGTATCTGGATACTCGGTGCCGCTTCAGGGCCAGGTATCTGGATACTCGGTGCCGCTTCAGGGCCAGGTATCTGGATACATGCTGCTGCTTCAGGGCAAGGTATCTGGAGACTTGGTGCTGCTTCAAGGCCAGATATCTGGAGACTTGGTGTCGCTTCAGGGCCAGGTATCTGGATACTTGGTGCCGCTTCAGGGCCAGGTATCTGGAGACTTGGTGCTGCTTCAGTGCCAGGTGTCTGAATACTTGGTGCCGCCTCAAGGACAGGTATCTGGATAATTGGTGCCGCTTCATGGCCAGGTATCTGGATACTCGGTGCCGCTTCAGGGCCAGGTATCTGGATACTCGGTGCCGCTTCAGGGACAGGTATCTGGATACATGCTGCTGCTTCAGGACAAGGTATCTATAGACTTGGTATCGATTCAAGGCCATGTATCTGGAGACTTGGTACCTCTTCAGGTCCAGGTATCTGGATACTTGGTGCCGCTTCAGGGCCAGGTATCTGGATTCTTGGTGCTGCTTCAGGGCCAGGTATCTGGAGACTCAGTGCCGCTTCAGGGCCAGGTATCTGGAGACTTGGTGCCGCTTCAGGGCCAGGTATCTGGAGACTTGGTTCTGCTTCAGGACCAGGTATCTGGAGACTTGGTTCCGCTTCAATGCCAGGTATCTGGATAATTGGTGTCACTTCAAGGCCAGGTATCTGGAGACTTGGTGCCTCTTCAGGGCAAGGTATCTAGATACTTGGTGCCGCTTCAGGGCCAGGTATCTGGATTCTTGGTGCTGCTTCAGAGCCAGGAATCTGGGGACTCAGTGCCGCTTCAGGGCCAGGTATCTGGAGACTTGGTACCAATTCAAGGCCAGGTATCTGCCGACTTGGTGCCTCTTCAGGTCCAGGTATCTGGATACTTGGTGCCGCTTCAGGGCCAGGTATCTGAATTCTTGGTGCTGCTTCAGGGCCAGGTATCTGGAGACTTGGTGCCGCTTCAAGGCCAGGTATCTGGAGACTTGGTGAACCTTCAGGGCCAGGTATCTGGATACTTGCTGCCACTTCAGGGCAAGGTATCTGGAGACTTGGTTCCACTTCAAGGCCAGGTATGTGGAGACTCGGTGTCGCTTCAGGCCAGGTATCTGGATACTCGGTGCTGCTTCAGGGCCAGGTATCTGGATACATGCTGCTGCTTCAGGGCAAGGTATCTGGAGACTTGGTGCCGCTTCAAGGCCAGGTATCTGGAGACTTGGTGTCGCTTCAGGGCCAGATATCTGGAGACTTGGTTCCACTTCAGGACCAGGTATCTGGAGACTTTGTTCCGCTTCGGGCCAGGTATCTGGATACTTGGTTTCGCTTCAAGGCCAGGTATCTGGAGACTTGGTGCCTCTTCAGGGCCAGTTATCTGGATACTTGGTGCCCCTTCAGGGCCAGGTATCTGGATACTCGGTGCTGCTTCAGGGCCAGGTATCTGGAGACTTGGTGCCGCTTCAAGGCCAGGTATCTGGAGACTTGGTGAACCTTCAGGGCCAGGTATCTGGATACTTGCTGCCACTTCAGGGCAAGGTATCTGGAGACTTGGTTCCGCTTCAAGGCCAGGTATGTGGAGACTCGGTGTCGCTTCAGGCCAGGTATCTGGATACTTGCTGCTGCTTCAGGGCCAGGTATCTGGAGACTTGGTGCTGCTTCAGGGCCAGGTGTCTGGATACTTGGTGCTGTTCAAGGACAGGTATCTGGAGACTTGGTGCCACTTCAGGGCCAGGTATCTGGAGACTTGGTGCCACTTCAGGGCCAGGTATCTGGAGATTTGGTTCCGCTTCAAGGCCAGGTATCTGGACACTTGGTGCTGCTTCAGGGCCAAGTGTCTGGATACTTGGTCCCGCTTCAAGGCCAGGTATCTGGAGACTTGGTGCTGCTTCAGGGCCAGGTGTCTGGAGACTTGGTGCCGCTTCAGGGCCATGTATCTGGAGACTTCCTTCCGCTTCAGGACCAGGTATCTGGAGACTTGGTTCTGCTTCATGGCCAGGTATCTGGATATTTGGTGCCACTTCAGGGCCAGGTATCTGAAGACTTGGTAACTCTCAGGGCCAGGTATCTGGATACTTGGTGCCGCTTCAGGGCCAGGTATCTGGAGACTTGCTGCCACTTCAGGGCAAGGTATCTGGATACTTGGTGCCTGTTCAGGTCCAGGTACCTGGAGACTTAGTGCCGCTTAAGGGTCAGGTATCTGGAGACTTGGTGCCTCTTCAGGGCCAGGTATCTGGAGACTTGGTTCTGCTTCGGGCCAGGTATCTGGATACTTGGTTTTGCTTTAAGGCCAGGTATCTGGAGACTTGGTGCCTCTTCAGGGCCAGTTATCTGGATACTTGGTGCCCCTTCAGGGCCAGGTATCTGGATACTCGGTGCTGCTTCAGGGCCAGGTATCTGGAGACTTGGTGCTGCTTCAAGGCCAGGTATCTGGAGACTTGGAGAAGCTTCAGGGCCAGGTATCTGGATACTTGGTGCCGCTTCAGGGCCAGGTATCTGGATACTGGGCGCTGCTTCAGGGCCAGGTATCTGGATACTTGCTGCCGCTTCAGGGCAAGGTATCTGGAGACTTGGTGCCACTTCAAGGCTAGGTATCTGGATACTTGCTGCCGCTTCAGGACCAGGTATCTGGAGATTTGGTACCGATTCAAGGCCAGGTATCTGGAGACTTGGTGCCTCTTCAGGTCCAGGTATCTGGATACTTGGTGCCGCTTCAGGGCCAGGTATCTGGATTCTTGGTGCTGCTTCAGGGCCAGGTATCTGGAGACTTAATGCCGCTTCAGGGCCAGGTATCTGGAGACTTGGTGCCACTTCAGGGCCAGGTATCTGGAGACTTGGTTCCACTTCAGGACCAGGTATCTGGAGACTTGGTTCCGCTTCAGGGCCAGGTATTTGGATACTTGGTGCCGCTTCAAGGCCAGGTATCTGGAGACTTGGTGCCTCTTCAGGGCCAGGTATCTGGATACTTGGTGCCACTTCAGGGCCAGGTATCTGGATACTCGGTGCTGCTTCAGGGCCAGGTATCTGGAAACTTAGTGTCGCTTCAAGGCCAGGTATCTGGAGACTTGGTGACGCTTCAGGGCCAGGTATCTGGATAATTGGTGCCGCTTCAAGGCCAGGTATCTGTATACTCGGTGCCACTTCAGGGCCAGGTATCTGGATACATGCTGCTGCTTCAGGGCAAGGTACCTGGAGACTTGGTGCCACTTCAGGGCCAGGTATCTGGAGACTTGGTTCCACTTCAGGACCAGGTATCTGGAGACTTGGTTCCGCTTCAGGGCCAGGTATTTGGATACTTGGTGCCGCTTCAAGGCCAGGTATCTGGAGACTTGGTGCCTCTTCAGGGCCAGGTATCTGGATACTTGGTGCCACTTCAGGGCCAGGTATCTGGATACTCGGTGCTGCTTCAGGGCCAGGTATCTGGAAACTTAGTGTCGCTTCAAGGCCAGGTATCTGGAGACTTGGTGACGCTTCAGGGCCAGGTATCTGGATAATTGGTGCCGCTTCAAGGCCAGGTATCTGTATACTCGGTGCCACTTCAGGGCCAGGTATCTGGATACATGCTGCTGCTTCAGGGCAAGGTATCTGGAGACTTGGTGCCGCTTCAAGGCCAGGTATCTAGAGACTTGGTGTCGCTTCAGGGCCAGGTATCTGGATACTTGGTGCTGCTTCAGGGCCAGGTATCTGGAGACTTGGTGCTGCTTCAGTGCCAGTTGTCTGGATACTTGGTGCCGCTTCAGGGCCAGGTATCTGGATGCTGGGCGCTGCTTCAGGGCCAGGTATCTGGATACTTGCTGACGCTTCAGGGCAAGGTATCTGGAGACTTGGTGCCACTTCAAGGCTAGGTATCTGGATACTTGCTGCCGCTTCAGGACCAGGTATCTGGAGACTTGGTACCGATTCAAGGCCAGGTATCTGGAGACTTGGTGCCTCTTCAGGTCCAGGTATCTGGATACTTGGTGCCGCTTCAGGGCCAGGTATCTGGATTCTTGGTGCTGCTTCAGGGCCAGGTATCTGGAGACTTAGTGCCGCTTCAGGGCCAGGTATCTGGAGACTTGGTGCCACTTCAGGGCCAGGTATCTGGAGACTTGGTTCCACTTCAGGACCAGGTATCTGGAGACTTGGTTCCACTTCAGGGCCAGGTATCTGGAGACTTGGTTCCGCTTCAAGGCCAGGTATCTGGATATTTGGTGCCGCTTCAAGGCCAGGTATCTGGAGACTTGGTGCCTCTTCAGGGCCAGGAATCTGGATACTTGGTGCCGCTTCAGGGCCAGGTATCTGGATACTTGGTACTGCTTCAGGGCCAGGTATCTGGAGACTTGGTGCCGCTTCAAAGCCAGGTAACTGGAGACTTTGTGTTGCTTCAGGGCCAGGTATCTGGATACTCAGTGCTGCTTCAGGGCCAGGTATCTGGAGACTTGGTGCCTCTTCAGGGCCAGGTATCTGGATACTTGGTGGCACTTCAGGGCCAGGTATCTGGATACTCGGTGCTGCTTCAGGGCCAGGTATCTGGAAACTTAGTGTCGCTTCAAGGCCAGGTATCTGGAGACTTGGTGACGCTTCAGGGCCAGGTATCTGGATAATTGGTGCCGCTTCATGGCCAGGTATCTGTATACTCGGTGCCGCTTCAGGGCCAGGTATCTGGATACTCGGTGCCACTTCAGGGCCAGGTATCTGGATACATGCTGCTGCTTCAGGGCAAGGTATCTGGAGACTTGGTGCCGCTTCAAGGCCAGGTATCTAGAGACTTGGTGTCGCTTCAGGGCCAGGTATCTGGATACTTGGTGCTGCTTCAGGGCCAGGTATCTGGAGACTTGGTGCTGCTTCAGTGCCAGTTGTCTGGATACTTGGTGCCGCTTCAGGGCCAGGCATCTGGATGCTGGGCGCTGCTTCAGGGCCAGGTATCTGGATACTTGCTGACGCTTCAGGGCAAGGTATCTGGAGACTTGGTGCCACTTCAAGGCTAGGTATCTGGATACTTGCTGCCGCTTCAGGACCAGGTATCTGGAGACTTGGTACCGATTCAAGGCCAGGTATCTGGAGACTTGGTGCCTCTTCAGGTCCAGGTATCTGGATACTTGGTGCCGCTTCAGGGCCAGGTATCTGGATTCTTGGTGCTGCTTCAGGGCCAGGTATCTGGAGACTTAGTGCCGCTTCAGGGCCAGGTATCTGGAGACTTGGTGCCACTTCAGGGCCAGGTATCTGGAGACTTGGTTCCACTTCAGGACCAGGTATCTGGAGACTTGGTTCCACTTCAGGGCCAGGTATCTGGAGACTTGGTTCCGCTTCAAGGCCAGGTATCTGGATATTTGGTGCCGCTTCAAGGCCAGGTATCTGGAGACTTGGTGCCTCTTCAGGGCCAGGAATCTGGATACTTGGTGCCGCTTCAGGGCCAGGTATCTGGATACTTGGTGCTGCTTCAGGGCCAGGTATCTGGAGACTTGGTGCCGCTTCAAAGCCAGGTAACTGGAGACTTTGTGTTGCTTCAGGGCCAGGTATCTGGATACTCAGTGCTGCTTCAGGGCCAGGTATTTGGAGACTTAGTGCCCCTTCAGGGCCAGGTATCTGGAGACCTGGTGCCGCTTCAGGACAGGTATCTGGAGACTTGGTTCTGCTTCAGGACCAGGTATCTGGAGACTTGGTGCCGCTTCAGGGCCAGGTATCTGGAGACATGGTGCCGCTTCAGGGCCAGGTATCTGGAGACTTGGTGCCGCTTCAAGGCCAGGTATCTGGAGACTTGGTGCTGCTTCAGGGCCAGGTGTCTGGATGCTTGTTGCTGCTTCAAGGCCAGGTATCTGGATACTTGGTGCTGCTTCAGGGCCAGGTATCTGGAGACTTGGTGCCGCTTCAGGGCCAGGTATTTGGATACTTGCTGCTGCTTCATTGCAAGGTATCTGGAGACTTGGTGCCGCTTCAAGGCCAGGTATCTGGATACTTGGTGCTGCTTCATGGCCAGGTATCTGGATACTCGGTGCTGCTTCAGGGCCAGGTATCTGGATACTCGGTGCCGCTTAGGGGCCAGGCATCTGGATACTTGCTGCCACTTCAGGGCAAGGTATCTGGAGACTTGGTGCCACTTCAGGGTCAGGTATCTGGAGATTTGGTTCCGCTTCAAGGCCAGGTATGTGGAGACTCGGTGTCGCTTCAGGCCAGGTATCTGGATACTTGGTGCTGCTTCAGGGCCAGGTATCTGGAGACTTGGTGCTGCTTCAGGGCCAGGTGTCTGGATACTTGGTGCTGTTCAAGGACAGGTATCTGGAGACTTGGTGCCGCTTCAGGGCCAGGTATCTGGAGACTTGGTGCCACTTCAGGGCAAGGTATCTGGAGATTTGGTTCCGCTTCAAGGCCAGGTATCTGGAGACTTGGTGCTGCTTCAGGGCCAGGTGTCTGGATACTTGGTGCCGCTTCAAGGCCAGATATCTGGAGACTTGGTGCTGTTTCAGGGCCAGGTATCTGGAGACTTGGTGCCGCTTCCGGGCCATGTATCTGGAGACTTCCTTCCGCTTCAGGACCAGGTATCTGGAGACTTGGTTCTGCTTCATGGCCAGGTATCTGGATACTTGGTGCCGCTTCAGGGCCAGGTATCTGGAGACTTGCTGCCACTTCAGGGCAAGGTATCTGGATATTTGGTGCCTCTTCAGGTCCAGGTATCTGGAGACTTAGTGCCGCATTAGGGCCAGGTATCTGGAGACTTGGTGCCGCTTCAGGGCCAGGTTTCTGGAGACTTGGTGCCTCTTAAGGGCCAGTTATCTGGATACTTGGTGCCCCTTCAGGGCCAGGTATCTGGATACTCGGTGCTGCTTCAGGGCCAGGTATCTGGAGACTTGGTGCCGCTTCAAGGCCAGGTATCTGGAGACTTGGAGAAGCTTCAGGGCCAGGTATCTGGATACTTGGTGCCGCTTCAGTGCCATGTATCTGGATGCTGGGTGCTGCTTCAGGGCCAGGTATCTGGATACTTGTTGCCGCTTCAGGGCAAGGTATCTGGAGACTTGGTGCCACGTCAAGGCTAGGTATCTGGATACTTGCTGCCGCTTCAGGACCAGGTATCTGGAGACTTGGGACTGATTCAAGGCCAGGTATCTGGAGACTTGGTGCCTCTTCAGGTCCCGGTATCTGGATACTTGGTGCCGCTTCAGGGCCAGGTATCTGGATTCTTGGTGCTGCTTCAGGGCCAGGTATCTGGAGACTTGGTTCCACTTCAGGACCAGGTATCTGGAGACTTGGTTCCGCTTTAGGGCCAGGTATTTGGATACTTGGTGCCGCTTCAAGGCCAGGTATCTGGAGACTTGGTGCCTCTTCAGGGCCAGGTATCTGGATACTTGGTGCCGCTTCAGGGCCAGGTATCTGGATACTCGGTGCTGCTTCAGGGCCAGGTATCTGGAGACTTGGTGCTGCTTCAAGGCCAGGTATCTGGAGACTTGGTGACGCTTCAGGGCCAGGTATCTGGATAATTGGTGCCGCTTCATGGCCAGGTATCTGGATACTCGGTGCCGCTTCAGGGCCAGGTATCTGGATACTTGGTGCTGCTTCAGGGACAGGTATCTGGATACATGCTGCTGCTTCAGGGCAAGGTATCTGGAGACTTGGTGCCGCTTCAAGGCCAGATATCTGGAGACTTGGTGTCGCTTCAGGGCCAGGTATCTGGATACTTGGTGCCGCTTCAGGGCCAGGTATCTGGAGACTTGGTGCTGCTTCAGTGCCAGGTGTCTGAATACTTGGTGCCGCCTCAAGGACAGGTATCTGGATAATTGGTGCCGCTTCATGGCCAGGTATCTGGATACTCGGTGCCGCTTCAGGGCCAGGTATCTGGATACTTGGTGCCGCTTCAGGGACAGGTATCTGGATACATGCTGCTGCTTCAGGACAAGGTATCTATAGACTTGGTATCGATTCAAGGCCATGTATCTGGAGACTTGGTAACTCTTCAGGTCCAGGTATCTGGATACTTGGTGCCGCTTCAGGGCCAGGTATCTGGATTCTTGGTGCTGCTTCAGGGCCAGGTATCTGGAGACTCAGTGCCACTTCAGGGCCAGGTATCTGGAGACTTGGTGCCGCTTCAGGGCCAGGTATCTGGAGACTTGGTTCTGCTTCAGGACCAGGTATCTGGAGACTTGGTTCCGCTTCAATGCCAGGTATCTGGATACTTGGTGTCACTTCAAGGCCAGGTATCTGGAGACTTGGTGCCTCTTCGGGGCAAGGTATCTAGATACTTGGTGCCGCTTCAGGGCCAGGTATCTGGATTCTTGGTGCTGCTTCAGAGCCAGGAATCTGGGGACTCAGTGCCGCTTCAGGGCCAGGTATCTGGAGACTCGGTAGCAATTCAAGGCCAGGTATCTGGAGACTTGGTGCCTCTTCAGGTCCAGGTATCTGGATACTTGGTGCTGCTTCAGGGCCAGGTATCTGGATTCTTGGTGCTGCTTCAGGGCCAGGTGTCTGGATAATTGGTGCCGCTTCATGGCCAGGTATCTGGATACTCGGTGCCGCTTCAGGGCCAGGTATGTGGATACTCGGTGCTGCTTCAGGGCCAGGTATCTGGATACATGCTGCTGCTTCAGGGCAAGGTATCTGGAGACTTGGTGCCGCTTCAAGGCCAGGTATCTGGAGACTTGGTGTCGCTTCAGGGCCAGATATCTGGAGACTTGGTTCCACTTCAGGACCAGGTATCTGGAGACTTCGTTCCGCTTCGGGCCAGGTATCTGGATACTTGGTTTCGCTTCAAGGCCAGGTATCTGGAGACTTGGTGCCTCTTCAGGGCCAGTTATCTGGATACTTGGTGCCCCTTCAGGGCCAGGTATCTGGATACTCGGTGATGCTTCAGTGCCAGGTATCTGGAGACTTGGTGCCGCTTCAAGGCCAGGTATCTGGAGACTTGGTGAACCTTCAGGGCCAGGTATCTGGATACTTGCTGCCACTTCAGGGCAAGGTATCTGGAGACTTGGTTCCGCTTCAAGGCCAGGTATGTGGAGACTCGGTGTCGCTTCAGGCCAGGTATCTGGATACTTGCTGCTGCTTCAGGGCCAGGTATCTGGAGACTTGGTGCTGCTTCAGGGCCAGGTGTCTGGATACTTGGTGCTGTTCAAGGACAGGTATCTGGAGACTTGGTGCCACTTCAGGGCCAGGTATCTGGAGACTTGTTGCCACTTCAGGGCCAGGTATCTGGAGATTTGGTTCTGCTTCAAGGCCAGGTATCTGGACACTTGGTGCTGCTTCAGGGCCAAGTGTCTGGATACTTGGTGCCGCTTCAAGGCCAGGTATCTGGAGACTTGGTGCTGCTTCAGGGCCAGGTATCTGGAGACTTGGTGCCGCTTCAGGGCCAGGTATCTGGATACTTGGTGCCGCTTCAGGGCCAGGTATCTGGATACTCGGTGCTGCTTCAGGGCCAGGTATCTGGAAACTTAGTGCCGCTTCAAGGCCAGGTATCTGGAGACTTGGTGATGCTTCAGGGCCAGGTATCTGGATAATTGGTGCCGCTTCATGGCCAGGTATCTGGATACTCGGTGCCGCTTCAGGGCCAGGTATCTGGATACTCGTTGCCACTTCAGGGCCAGGTATCTGGATACATGCTGCTGCTTCAGGGCAAGGTATCTGGAGACTTGGTGCCGCTTCAAGGCCAGGTATCTAGAGACTTGGTGTCGCTTCAGGGCCAGGTATCTGGATACTTGGTGCTGCTTCAGGGCCAGGTATCTGGAGACTTGGTGCTGCTTCAGTGCCAGTTGTCTGGATACTTGGTGCCGCTTCAGGGCCAGGTATCTGGATGCTGGGCGCTGCTTCAGGGCCAGGTATCTGGATACTTGCTGACGCTTCAGGGCAAGGTATCTGGAGACTTGGTGCCACTTCAAGGCTAGGTATCTGGATACTTGCTGCCGCTTCAGGACCAGGTATCTGGAGACTTGGTACCGATTCAAGGCCAGGTATCTGGAGACTTGGTGCCTCTTCAGGTCCAGGTATCTGGATACTTGGTGCCGCTTCAGGGCCAGGTATCTGGATTCTTGGTGCTGCTTCAGGGCCAGGTATCTGGAGACTTAGTGCCGCTTCAGGGCCAGGTATCTGGAGACTTGGTGCCACTTCAGGGCCAGGTATCTGGAGACTTGGTTCCACTTCAGGACCAGGTATCTGGAGACTTGGTTCCACTTCAGGGCCAGGTATCTGGAGACTTGGTTCCGCTTCAAGGCCAGGTATCTGGATATTTGGTGCCGCTTCAAGGCCAGGTATCTGGAGACTTGGTGCCTCTTCAGGGCCAGGAATCTGGATACTTGGTGCCGCTTCAGGGCCAGGTATCTGGATACTTGGTGCTGCTTCAGGGCCAGGTATCTGGAGACTTGGTGCTGCTTCAAAGCCAGGTAACTGGAGACTTTGTGTTGCTTCAGGGCCAGGTATCTGGATACTCAGTGCTGCTTCAGGGCCAGGTATCTGGAGACTTAGTGCCCCTTCAGGGCCAGGTATCTGGAGACATGGTGCCGCTTCAGGACAGGTATCTGGAGACTTGATTCTGCTTCAGGACCAGGTATCTGGAGACTTGGTGCCGCTTCAGGGCCAGGTATCTGGAGACATGGTGCCGCTTCAGGGCCAGGTATCTGGAGACTTGGTGCCGCTTCAAGGCCAGGTATCTGGAGACTTGGTGCTGCTTCAGGGCCAGGTGTCTGGATGCTTGTTGCTGCTTCAAGGCCAGGTATCTGGATACTTGGTGCTGCTTCAGGGCCAGGTATCTGGAGACTTGGTGCCGCTTCAGGGCCAGGTATTTGGATACTTGCTGCTGCTTCATTGCAAGGTATCTGGAGACTTGGTGCCGCTTCAAGGCCAGGTATCTGGATACTTGGTGCTGCTTCATGGCAGGTATCTGGATACTCGGTGCTGCTTCAGGGCCAGGTATCTGGATACTCGGTGCCGCTTAGGGGCCAGGCATCTGGATACTTGCTGCCACTTCAGGGCAAGGTATCTGGAGACTTGGTGCCACTTCAGGGTCAGGTATCTGGAGATTTGGTTCCGCTTCAAGGCCAGGTATGTGGAGACTCGGTGTCGCTTCAGGCCAGGTATCTGGATACTTGGTGCTGCTTCAGGGCCAGGTATCTGCAGACTTGGTGCTGCTTCAGGGCCAGGTGTCTGGATACTTGCTGCTGTTCAAGGACAGGTATCTGGAGACTTGGTGCCGCTTCAGGGCCAGGTATCTGGAGACTTGGTGCCACTTCAGGGCCAGGTATCTGGAGATTTGGTTCCGCTTCAAGGCCAGGTATCTGGAGACTTGGTGCTGCTTCAGGGCCAGGTGTCTGGATACTTGGTGCCGCTTCAAGGCCAGGTATCTGGAGACTTGGTGCTGCTTCAGGGCCAGGTATCTGGAGACTTGGTGCCGCTTCAGGGCCATGTATCTGGAGACTTCCTTCCGCTTCAGGACCAGGTATCTGGAGACTTGTTTCTGCTTCATGGCCAGGTATCTGGATACTTGGTGCCGCTTCAGGGCCAGGTATCTGGAGACTTGCTGCCACTTCAGGGCAAGGTATCTGGATATTTGGTGCCTCTTCAGGTCCAGGTATCTGGAGACTTAGTGCCGCATTAGGGCCAGGTATCTGGAGACTTGGTGCCGCTTCAGGGCCAGGTATCTGGAGACTTGGTGCCTCTTCAGGGCCAGTTATCTGGATACTTGGTGCCCCTTCAGGGCCAGGTATCTGGATACTCGGTGCTGCTTCAGGGCCAGGTATCTGGAGACTTGGTGCCGCTTCAAGGCCAGGTATCTGGAGACTTGGAGAAGCTTCAGGGCCAGGTATCTGGATACTTGGTGCCGCTTCAGGGCCAGGTATCTGGATGCTGGGCGCTGCTTCAGGGCCAGGTATCTGGATACTTGTTGCCGCTTCAGGGCAAGGTATCTGGAGACTTGGTGCCGCTTCAAGGCTAGGTATCTGGATACTTGCTGCCGCTTCAGGACCAGGTATCTGGAGACTTGGTACTGATTCAAGGCCAGGTATCTGGAGACTTGGTGCCTCTTCAGGTCCCGGTATCTGGATACTTGGTGCCGCTTCAGGGCCAGGTATCTGGATTCTTGGTGCTGCTTCAGGGCCAGGTATCTGGAGACTTGGTTCCACTTCAGGACCAGGTATCTGGAGACTTGGTTCCGCTTCAGGGCCAGGTATTTGGATATTGGTGCCGCTTCAAGGCCAGGTATCTGGAGACTTGGTGCCTCTTCAGGGCCAGGTATCTGGATACTTGGTGCCGCTTCAGGGCCAGGTATCTGGATACTCGGTGCTGCTTCAGGGCCAGGTATCTGGAGACTTGGTGCTGCTTCAAGGCCAGGTATCTGGAGACTTGGTGACGCTTCAGTGCCAGGTATCTGGATAATTGGTGCCGCTTCATGGCCAGGTATCTGGATACTCGGTGCCGCTTCAGGGCCAGGTATCTGGATACTCGGTGCCGCTTCAGGGACAGGTATCTGGATACATGCTGCTGCTTCAGGGCAAGGTATCTGGAGACTTGGTGCCGCTTCAAGGCCAGATATCTGGAGACTTGGTGTCGCTTCAGGGCCAGGTATCTGGATACTTGGTGCCGCTTCAGGGCCAGGTATCTGGAGACTTGGTGCTGCTTCAGTGCCAGGTGTCTGAATACTTGGTGCCGCCTCAAGGACAGGTATCTGTATAATTGGTGCCGCCTCAAGGACAGGTATCTGGATAATTGGTGCTGCTTCATGGCCAGGTATCTGGATACTCGGTGCCGCTTCAGGGCCAGGTATCTGGATACTCGGTGCCGCTTCAGGGACAGGTATCTGGATACATGCTGCTGCTTCAGGACAAGGTATCTATAGACTTGGTATCGATTCAAGGCCATGTATCTGGAGACTTGGTAACTCTTCAGGTCCAGGTATCTGGATACTTGGTGCCGCTTCAGGGCCAGGTATCTGGATTATTGGTGCTGCTTCAGGGCCAGGTATCTGGAGACTCAGTGCCGCTTCAGGGCCAGGTATCTGGAGACTTGGTGCCGCTTCAGGGCCAGGTATCTGGAGACTTGGTTCTGCTTCAGGACCAGGTATCTGGAGACTTGGTTCCGCTTCAATGCCAGGTATCTGGATACTTGGTGTCACTTCAAGGCCAGGTATCTGGAGACTTGGTGCCTCTTCAGGGCAAGGTATCTAGATACTTGGTGCCGCTTCAGGGCCAGGTATCTGGATTCTTGGTGCTGCTTCAGAGCCAGGAATCTGGGGACTCAGTGCCGCTTCAGGGCCAGGTATCTGGAGACTCGGTACCAATTCAAGGCCAGGTATCTGGAGACTTGGTGCCTCTTCAGGTCCAGGTATCTGGATACTTGGTGCTGCTTCAGGGCCAGGTATCTGGATAATTGGTGCCGCTTCATGGCCAGGTATCTGGATACTCGGTGCCGCTTCAGGGACAGGTATCTGGATACTCGGTGCTGCTTCAGGGCCAGGTATCTGGATACATGCTGCTGCTTCAGGGCAAGGTATCTGGAGACTTGGTGCCGCTTCAAGGCCAGGTATCTGGAGACTTGGTGTCGCTTCAGGGCCAGATATCTGGAGACTTGGTTCCACTTCAGGACCAGGTATCTGGAGACTTCGTTCCGCTTCGGGCCAGGTATCTGGATACTTGGTTTCGCTTCAAGGCCAGGTATCTGGAGACTTGGTGCCTCTTCAGGGCCAGTTATCTGGATACTTGGTGCCCCTTCAGGGCCAGGTATCTGGATACTCGGTGCTGCTTCAGGGCCAGGTATCTGGAGACTTGGTGCCGCTTCAAGGCCAGGTATCTGGAGACTTGGTGAACCTTCAGGGCCAGGTATCTGGATACTTGCTGCCACTTCAGGGCAAGGTATCTGGAGACTTGGTTCCGCTTCAAGGCCAGGTATGTGGAGACTCGGTGTCGCTTCAGGCCAGGTATCTGGATACTTGCTGCTGCTTCAGGGCCAGGTATCTGGAGACTTGGTGCTGCTTCAGGGCCAGGTATCTGGAGACTTGGTGCTGTTCAAGGACAGGTATCTGGAGACTTGGTGCCACTTCAGGGCCAGGTATCTGGAGACTTGTTGCCACTTCAGGGCCAGGTATCTGGAGATTTGGTTCCGCTTCAAGGCCAGGTATCTGGACACTTGGTGCTGCTTCAGGGCCAAGTGTCTGGATACTTGGTGCCGCTTCAAGGCCAGGTATCTGGAGACTTGGTGCTGCTTCAGGGCCAGGTATCTGGAGACTTGGTGCCGCTTCAGGGCCAGGTATCTGGATACTTGGTGCCGCTTCAGGGCCAGGTATCTGGATACTCGGTGCTGCTTCAGGGCCAGGTATCTGGAAACTTAGTGCCGCTTCAAGGCCAGGTATCTGGAGACTTGGTGACGCTTCAGGGCCAGGTATCTGGATAATTGGTGCCGCTTCATGGCCAGGTATCTGGATACTCGGTGCCGCTTCAGGGCCAGGTATCTGGATACTCGGTGCCACTTCAGGGCCAGGTATCTGGATACATGCTGCTGCTTCAGGGCAAGGTATCTGGAGACTTGGTGCCGCTTCAAGGCCAGGTATCTAGAGACTTGGTGTCGCTTCAGGGCCAGGTATCTGGATACTCGGTACCAATTCAAGGCCAGGTATCTGGAGACTTGGTGCCTCTTCAGGTCCAGGTATCTGGATTCTTGGTGCTGCTTCAGGGCCAGGTATCTGGATAATTGGTGCCGCTTCATGGCCAGGTATCTGGATACTCGGTGCCGCTTCAGGGACAGGTATCTGGATACTCGGTGCTGCTTCAGGGCCAGGTATCTGGATACATGCTGCTGCTTCAGGGCAAGGTATCTGGAGACTTGGTGCCGCTTCAAGGCCAGGTATCTGGAGACTTGGTGTCGCTTCAGGGCCAGATATCTGGAGACTTGGTTCCACTTCAGGACCAGGTATCTGGAGACTTCGTTCCGCTTCGGGCCAGGTATCTGGATACTTGGTTTCGCTTCAAGGCCAGGTATCTGGAGACTTGGTGCCTCTTCAGGGCCAGTTATCTGGATACTTGGTGCCCCTTCAGGGCCAGGTATCTGGATACTCGGTGCTGCTTCAGGGCCAGGTATCTGGAGACTTGGTGCCGCTTCAAGGCCAGGTATCTGGAGACTTGGTGAACCTTCAGGGCAGGTATCTGGATACTTGCTGCCACTTCAGGGCAAGGTATCTGGAGACTTTGTTCCGCTTCAAGGCCAGGTATGTGGAGACTCGGTGTCGCTTCAGGCCAGGTATCTGGATACTTGCTGCTGCTTCAGGGCCAAGTATCTGGAGACTTGGTGCTGCTTCAGGGCCAGGTATCTGGAGACTTGGTGCTGTTCAAGGACAGGTATCTGGAGACTTGGTGCCACTTCAGGGCCAGGTATCTGGAGACTTGTTGCCACTTCAGGGCCAGGTATCTGGAGATTTGGTTCCGCTTCAAGGCCAGGTATCTGGACACTTGGTGCTGCTTCAGGGCCAAGTGTCTGGATACTTGGTGCCGCTTCAAGGCCAGGTATCTGGAGACTTGGTGCTGCTTCAGGGCCAGGTATCTGGAGACTTGGTGCCGCTTCAGGGCCAGGTATCTGGATACTTGGTGCCGCTTCAGGGCCAGGTATCTGGATACTCGGTGCTGCTTCAGGGCCAGGTATCTGGAAACTTAGTGCCGCTTCAAGGCCAGGTATCTGGAGACTTGGTGACGCTTCAGGGCCAGGTATCTGGATAATTGGTGCCGCTTCATGGCCAGGTATCTGGATACTCGGTGCCGCTTCAGGGCCAGGTATCTGGATACTCGGTGCCACTTCAGGGCCAGGTATCTGGATACATGCTGCTGCTTCAGGGCAAGGTATCTGGAGACTTGGTGCCGCTTCAAGGCCAGGTATCTAGAGACTTGGTGTCGCTTCAGGGCCAGGTATCTGGATACTTGGTGCTGCTTCAGGGCCAGGTATCTGGAGACTTGGTGCTGCTTCAGTGCCAGTTGTCTGGATACTTGGTGCCGCTTCAGGGCCAGGTATCTGGATGCTGGGCGCTGCTTCAGGGCCAGGTATCTGGATACTTGCTGACGCTTCAGGGCAAGGTATCTGGAGACTTGGTGCCAATTCAAGGCTAGGTATCTGGATACTTGCTGCCGCTTCAGGACCAGGTATCTGGAGACTTGGTACCGATTCAAGGCCAGGCATCTGGAGACTTGGTGCCTCTTCAGGTCCAGGTATCTGGATACTTGGTGCCGCTTCAGGGCCAGGTATCTGGATTCTTGGTGCTGCTTCAGGGCTAGGTATCTGGAGACTTAGTGCCGCTTCAGGGCCAGGTATCTGGAGACTTGGTGCCACTTCAGGGCCAGGTATCTGGAGACTTGGTTCCACTTCAGGACCAGGTATCTGGAGACTTGGTTCCACTTCAGGGCCAGGTATCTGGAGACTTGGTTCCGCTTCAATGCCAGGTATCTGGATATTTGGTGCCGCTTCAAGGCCAGGTATCTGGAGACTTGGTGCCTCTTCAGGGCCAGGAATCTGGATACTTGGTGCCGCTTCAGGGCCAGGTATCTGGATACTTGGTGCTGCTTCAGGGCCAGGTATCTGGAGACTTGGTGCCGCTCCAAAGCCAGGTAACTGGAGACTTTGTGTTGCTTCACTGCCAGGTATCTGGATACTCAGTGCTGCTTCAGGGCCAGGTATCTGGAGACTTAGTGCCCCTTCAGGGCCAGGTATCTGGAGACATGGTGCCGCTTCAGGACAGGTATCTGGAGACTTGGTTCTGCTTCAGGACCAGGTATCTGGAGACTTGGTGCCGCTTCAGGGCCAGGTATCTGGAGACATGGTGCCGCTTCAGGGCCAGGTATCTGGAGACTTGGTGCCGCTTCAAGGCCAGGTATCTGGAGACTTGGTGCTGCTTCAGGGCCAGGTGTCTGGATGCTTGTTGCTGCTTCAAGGCCAGGTATCTGGATACTTGGTGCTGCTTCAGGGCCAGATATCTGGAGACTTGGTGCCGCTTCAGGGCCAGGTATTTGGATACTTGCTGCTGCTTCATTGCAAGGTATCTGGAGACTTGGTGCCGCTTCAAGGCCAGGTATCTGGATACTTGGTGCTGCTTCATGGCAGGTATCTGGATACTCGGTGCTGCTTCAGGGCCAGGTATCTGGATACTCGGTGCCGCTTAGGGGCCAGGCATCTGGATACTTGCTGCCACTTCAGGGCAAGGTATCTGGAGACTTGGTGCCACTTCAGGGTCAGGTATCTGGAGATTTGGTTCCGCTTCAAGGCCAGGTATGTGGAGACTCGGTGTCGCTTCAGGCCAGGTATCTGGATACTTGGTGCTGCTTCAGGGCCAGGTATCTGGAGACTTGGTGCTGCTTCAGGGCCAGGTGTCTGGATACTTGGTGCTGTTCAAGGACAGGTATCTGGAGACTTGGTGCCGCTTCAGGGCCAGGTATCTGGAGACTTGGTGCCACTTCAGGGCCAGGTATCTGGAGATTTGGTTCCGCTTCAAGGCCAGGTATCTGGAGACTTGGTGCTGCTTCAGGGCCAGGTATCTGGAGACTTGGTGCCGCTTCAGGGCCATGTATCTGGAGACTTCCTTCCGCTTCAGGACCAGGTATCTGGAGACTTGGTTCTGCTTCATGGCCAGGTATCTGGATACTTGGTGCCGCTTCAGGGCCAGGTATCTGGAGACTTGCTGCCACTTCAGGGCAAGGTATCTGGATATTTGGTGCCTCTTCAGGTCCAGGTATCTGGAGACTTAGTGCCGCATTAGGGCCAGGTATCTGGAGACTTGGTGCCGCTTCAGGGCCAGGTATCTGGAGACTTGGTGCCTCTTCAGGGCCAGTTATCTGGATACTTGGTGCCCCTTCAGGGCCAGGTATCTGGATACTCGGTGCTGCTTCAGGGCCAGGTATCTGGAGACTTGGTGCCGCTTCAAGGCCAGGTATCTGGAGACTTGGAGAAGCTTCAGGGCCAGGTATCTGGATACTTGGTGCCACTTCAGGGCCAGGTATCTGGATGCTGGGCGCTGCTTCAGGGCCAGGTATCTGGATACTTGTTGCCGCTTCAGGGCAAGGTATCTGGAGACTTGGTGCCGCTTCAAGGCTAGGTATCTGGATACTTGCTGCCGCTTCAGGACCAGGTATCTGGAGACTTGGTACTGATTCAAGGCCAGGTATCTGGAGACTTGGTGCCTCTTCAGGTCCCGGTATCTGGATACTTGGTGCCGCTTCAGGGCCAGGTATCTGGATTCTTGGTGCTGCTTCAGGGCCAGGTATCTGGAGACTTGGTTCCACTTCAGGACCAGGTATCTGGAGACTTGGTTCCGCTTCAGGGCCAGGTATTTGGATACTTGGTGCCGCTTCAAGGCCAGGTATTTGGATACTTGGTGCCGCTTCAAGGCCAGGTATCTGGATACTTGGTGCCGCTTCAGGGCCAGGTATCTGGATACTCGGTGCTGCTTCAGGGCCAGGTATCTGGAGACTTGGTGCTGCTTCAAGGCCAGGTATCTGGAGACTTGGTGACGCTTCAGGGCCAGGTATCTGGATAATTGGTGCCGCTTCATGGCCAGGTATCTGGATACTCGGTGCCACTTCAGGGCCAGGTATCTGGATACTCGGTGCCGCTTCAGGGACAGGTATCTGGATACATGCTGCTGCTTCAGGGCAAGGTATCTGGAGACTTGGTGCCGCTTCAAGGCCAGATATCTGGAGACTTGGTGTCGCTTCAGGGCCAGGTATCTGGATACTTGGTGCCGCTTCAGGGCCAGGTATCTGGAGACTTGGTGCTGCTTCACTGCCAGGTGTCTGAATACTTGGTGCCGCCTCAAGGACAGGTATCTGGATAATTGGTGCCGCTTCATGGCCAGGTATCTGGATACTCGGTGCCGCTTCAGGGCCAGGTATCTGCATACTCGGTGCCGCTTCAGGGACAGGTATCTGGATACATGCTGCTGCTTCAGGACAAGGTATCTATAGACTTGGTATCGATTCACGGCCATGTATGTGGAGACTTGGTAACTCTTCGAGTCCAGGTATCTGGATACTTGGTGCCGCTTCAGGGCCAGGTATCTGGATTCTTTGTGCTGCTTCAGGGCCAGGTATCTGGAGACTCAGTGCCGCTTCAGGGCCAGGTATCTGGAGACTTGGTGCCGCTTCAGGGCCAGGTATCTGGAGACTTGGTTCTGCTTCAGGACCAGGTATCTGGAGACTTGGTTCCGCTTCAATGCCAGGTATCTGGATACTTGGTGTCACTTCAAGGCCATGTATCTGGAGACTTGGTGCCTCTTCAGGGCAAGGTATCTAGATACTTGGTGCCGCTTCAGGGCCAGGTATCTGGATTCTTGGTGCTGCTTCAGAGCCAGGAATCTGGGGACTCAGTGCCGCTTCAGGGCCAGGTATCTGGAGACTCGGTACCAATTCAAGGCCAGGTATCTGGAGACTTGGTGCCTCTTCAGGTCCAGGTATCTGGATACTTGGTGCCGCTTCAGGGCCAGGTATCTGGATTCTTGGTGCTGCTTCAGGGCCAGGTATCTGGATAATTGGTGCCGCTTCATGGCCAGGTATCTGGATACTTGGTGCCACTTCAGGGCCAGGTATCTGGATACTCGGTGCTGCTTCATGGCCAGGTATCTGGATACATGCTGCTGCTTCAGGGCAAGGTATCTGGAGACTTGGTGCCGCTTCAAGGCCAGGTATCTGGAGACTTGGTGCCACTTCAGGGCCAGGTATCTGGAGATTTGGTTCCGCTTCAAGGCCAGGTATCTGGAGACTTGGTGCTGCTTCAGGGCCAGGTGTCTGGATACTTGGTGCCGCTTCAAGGCCAGGTATCTGGAGACTTGGTGCTGCTTCAGGGCCAGGTATCTGGAGACTTGGTGCCGCTTCAGGGCCATGTATCTGGATAATTGGTGCCGCTTCAAGGCCAGGTATCTGTATACTCGGTGCCACTTCAGGGCCAGGTATCTGGATACATGCTGCTGCTTCAGGGCAAGGTATCTGGAGACTTGGTGCCGCTTCAAGGCCAGGTATCTAGAGACTTGGTGTCGCTTCAGGGCCAGGTATCTGGATACTTGGTGCTGCTTCAGGGCCAGGTATCTGGAGACTTGGTGCTGCTTCAGTGCCAGTTGTCTGGATACTTGGTGCCGCTTCAGGGCCAGGTATCTGGATGCTGGGCGCTGCTTCAGGGCCAGGTATCTGGATACTTGCTGACGCTTCAGGGCAAGGTATCTGGAGACTTGGTGCCACTTCAAGGCTAGGTATCTGGATACTTGCTGCCGCTTCAGGACCAGGTATCTGGAGACTTGGTACCGATTCAAGGCCAGGTATCTGGAGACTTGGTGCCTCTTCAGGTCCAGGTATCTGGATACTTGGTGCCGCTTCAGGGCCAGGTATCTGGATTCTTGGTGCTGCTTCAGGGCCAGGTATCTGGAGACTTAGTGCCGCTTCAGGGCCAGGTATCTGGAGACTTGGTGCCACTTCAGGGCCAGGTATCTGGAGACTTGGTTCCACTTCAGGACCAGGTATCTGGAGACTTGGTTCCACTTCAGGGCCAGGTATCTGGAGACTTGGTTCCGCTTCAAGGCCAGGTATCTGGATATTTGGTGCCGCTTCAAGGCCAGGTATCTGGAGACTTGGTGCCTCTTCAGGGCCAGGAATCTGGATACTTGGTGCCGCTTCAGGGCCAGGTATCTGGATACTTGGTACTGCTTCAGGGCCAGGTATCTGGAGACTTGGTGCCGCTTCAAAGCCAGGTAACTGGAGACTTTGTGTTGCTTCAGGGCCAGGTATCTGGATACTCAGTGCTGCTTCAGGGCCAGGTATCTGGAGACTTGGTGCCTCTTCAGGGCCAGGTATCTGGATACTTGGTGGCACTTCAGGGCCAGGTATCTGGATACTCGGTGCTGCTTCAGGGCCAGGTATCTGGAAACTTAGTGTCGCTTCAAGGCCAGGTATCTGGAGACTTGGTGACGCTTCAGGGCCAGGTATCTGGATAATTGGTGCCGCTTCATGGCCAGGTATCTGTATACTCGGTGCCGCTTCAGGGCCAGGTATCTGGATACTCGGTGCCACTTCAGGGCCAGGTATCTGGATACATGCTGCTGCTTCAGGGCAAGGTATCTGGAGACTTGGTGCCGCTTCAAGGCCAGGTATCTAGAGACTTGGTGTCGCTTCAGGGCCAGGTATCTGGATACTTGGTGCTGCTTCAGGGCCAGGTATCTGGAGACTTGGTGCTGCTTCAGTGCCAGTTGTCTGGATACTTGGTGCCGCTTCAGGGCCAGGCATCTGGATGCTGGGCTCTGCTTCAGGGCCAGGTATCTGGATACTTGCTGACGCTTCAGGGCAAGGTATCTGGAGACTTGGTGCCACTTCAAGGCTAGGTATCTGGATACTTGCTGCCGCTTCAGGACCAGGTATCTGGAGACTTGGTACCGATTCAAGGCCAGGTATCTGGAGACTTGGTGCCTCTTCAGGTCCAGGTATCTGGATACTTGGTGCCGCTTCAGGGCCAGGTATCTGGATTCTTGGTGCTGCTTCAGGGCCAGGTATCTGGAGACTTAGTGCCGCTTCAGGGCCAGGTATCTGGAGACTTGGTGCCACTTCAGGGCCAGGTATCTGGAGACTTGGTTCCACTTCAGGACCAGGTATCTGGAGACTTGGTTCCACTTCAGGGCCAGGTATCTGGAGACTTGGTTCCGCTTCAAGGCCAGGTATCTGGATATTTGGTGCCGCTTCAAGGCCAGGTATCTGGAGACTTGGTGCCTCTTCAGGGCCAGGAATCTGGATACTTGGTGCCGCTTCAGGGCCAGGTATCTGGATACTTGGTGCTGCTTCAGGGCCAGGTATCTGGAGACTTGGTGCCGCTTCAAAGCCAGGTAACTGGAGACTTTGTGTTGCTTCAGGGCCAGGTATCTGGATACTCAGTGCTGCTTCAGGGCCAGGTATTTGGAGACTTAGTGCCCCTTCAGGGCCAGGTATCTGGAGACCTGGTGCCGCTTCAGGACAGGTATCTGGAGACTTGGTTCTGCTTCAGGACCAGGTATCTGGAGACTTGGTGCCGCTTCAGGGCCAGGTATCTGGAGACATGGTGCCGCTTCAGGGCCAGGTATCTGGAGACTTGGTGCCGCTTCAAGGCCAGGTATCTGGAGACTTGGTGCTGCTTCAGGGCCAGGTGTCTGGATGCTTGTTGCTGCTTCAAGGCCAGGTATCTGGATACTTGGTGCTGCTTCAGGGCCAGGTATCTGGAGACTTGGTGCCGCTTCAGGGCCAGGTATTTGGATACTTGCTGCTGCTTCATTGCAAGGTATCTGGAGACTTGGTGCCGCTTCAAGGCCAGGTATCTGGATACTTGGTGCTGCTTCATGGCCAGGTATCTGGATACTCGGTGCTGCTTCAGGGCCAGGTATCTGGATACTCGGTGCCGCTTAGGGGCCAGGCATCTGGATACTTGCTGCCACTTCAGGGCAAGGTATCTGGAGACTTGGTGCCACTTCAGGGTCAGGTATCTGGAGATTTGGTTCCGCTTCAAGGCCAGGTATGTGGAGACTCGGTGTCGCTTCAGGCCAGGTATCTGGATACTTGGTGCTGCTTCAGGGCCAGGTATCTGGAGACTTGGTGCTGCTTCAGGGCCAGGTGTCTGGATACTTGGTGCTGTTCAAGGACAGGTATCTGGAGACTTGGTGCCGCTTCAGGGCCAGGTATCTGGAGACTTGGTGCCACTTCAGGGCAAGGTATCTGGAGATTTGGTTCCGCTTCAAGGCCAGGTATCTGGAGACTTGGTGCTGCTTCAGGGCCAGGTGTCTGGATACTTGGTGCCGCTTCAAGGCCAGATATCTGGAGACTTGGTGCTGTTTCAGGGCCAGGTATCTGGAGACTTGGTGCCGCTTCCGGGCCATGTATCTGGAGACTTCCTTCCGCTTCAGGACCAGGTATCTGGAGACTTGGTTCTGCTTCATGGCCAGGTATCTGGATACTTGGTGCCGCTTCAGGGCCAGGTATCTGGAGACTTGCTGCCACTTCAGGGCAAGGTATCTGGATATTTGGTGCCTCTTCAGGTCCAGGTATCTGGAGACTTAGTGCCGCATTAGGGCCAGGTATCTGGAGACTTGGTGCCGCTTCAGGGCCAGGTTTCTGGAGACTTGGTGCCTCTTAAGGGCCAGTTATCTGGATACTTGGTGCCCCTTCAGGGCCAGGTATCTGGATACTCGGTGCTGCTTCAGGGCCAGGTATCTGGAGACTTGGTGCCGCTTCAAGGCCAGGTATCTGGAGACTTGGAGAAGCTTCAGGGCCAGGTATCTGGATACTTGGTGCCGCTTCAGTGCCAGGTATCTGGATGCTGGGTGCTGCTTCAGGGCCAGGTATCTGGATACTTGTTGCCGCTTCAGGGCAAGGTATCTGGAGACTTGGTGCCACGTCAAGGCTAGGTATCTGGATACTTGCTGCCGCTTCAGGACCAGGTATCTGGAGACTTGGGACTGATTCAAGGCCAGGTATCTGGAGACTTGGTGCCTCTTCAGGTCCCGGTATCTGGATACTTGGTGCCGCTTCAGGGCCAGGTATCTGGATTCTTGGTGCTGCTTCAGGGCCAGGTATCTGGAGACTTGGTTCCACTTCAGGACCAGGTATCTGGAGACTTGGTTCCGCTTTAGGGCCAGGTATTTGGATACTTGGTGCCGCTTCAAGGCCAGGTATCTGGAGACTTGGTGCCTCTTCAGGGCCAGGTATCTGGATACTTGGTGCCGCTTCAGGGCCAGGTATCTGGATACTCGGTGCTGCTTCAGGGCCAGGTATCTGGAGACTTGGTGCTGCTTCAAGGCCAGGTATCTGGAGACTTGGTGACGCTTTAGGGCCAGGTATCTGGATAATTGGTGCCGCTTCATGGCCAGGTATCTGGATACTCGGTGCCGCTTCAGGGCCAGGTATCTGGATACTTGGTGCCGCTTCAGGGACAGGTATCTGGATACATGCTGCTGCTTCAGGGCAAGGTATCTGGAGACTTGGTGCCGCTTCAAGGCCAGATATCTGGAGACTTGGTGTCGCTTCAGGGCCAGGTATCTGGATACTTGGTGCCGCTTCAGGGCCAGGTATCTGGAGACTTGGTGCTGCTTCAGTGCCAGGTGTCTGAATACTTGGTGCCGCCTCAAGGACAGGTATCTGGATAATTGGTGCCGCTTCATGGCCAGGTATCTGGATACTCGGTGCCGCTTCAGGGCCAGGTATCTGGATACTTGGTGCCGCTTCAGGGACAGGTATCTGGATACATGCTGCTGCTTCAGGACAAGGTATCTATAGACTTGGTATCGATTCAAGGCCATGTATCTGGAGACTTGGTAACTCTTCAGGTCCAGGTATCTGGATACTTGGTGCCGCTTCAGGGCCAGGTATCTGGATTCTTGGTGCTGCTTCAGGGCCAGGTATCTGGAGACTCAGTGCCACTTCAGGGCCAGGTATCTGGAGACTTGGTGCCGCTTCAGGGCCAGGTATCTGGAGACTTGGTTCTGCTTCAGGACCAGGTATCTGGAGACTTGGTTCCGCTTCAATGCCAGGTATCTGGATACTTGGTGTCACTTCAAGGCCAGGTATCTGGAGACTTGGTGCCTCTTCGGGGCAAGGTATCTAGATACTTGGTGCCGCTTCAGGGCCAGGTATCTGGATTCTTGGTGCTGCTTCAGAGCCAGGAATCTGGGGACTCAGTGCCGCTTCAGGGCCAGGTATCTGGAGACTCGGTAGCAATTCAAGGCCAGGTATCTGGAGACTTGGTGCCTCTTCAGGTCCAGGTATCTGGATACTTGGTGCTGCTTCAGGGCCAGGTATCTGGATTCTTGGTGCTGCTTCAGGGCCAGGTGTCTGGATAATTGGTGCCGCTTCATGGCCAGGTATCTGGATACTCGGTGCCGCTTCAGGGCCAGGTATGTGGATACTCGGTGCTGCTTCAGGGCCAGGTATCTGGATACATGCTGCTGCTTCAGGGCAAGGTATCTGGAGACTTGGTGCCGCTTCAAGGCCAGGTATCTGGAGACTTGGTGTCGCTTCAGGGCCAGATATCTGGAGACTTGGTTCCACTTCAGGACCAGGTATCTGGAGACTTCGTTCCGCTTCGGGCCAGGTATCTGGATACTTGGTTTCGCTTCAAGGCCAGGTATCTGGAGACTTGGTGCCTCTTCAGGGCCAGTTATCTGGATACTTGGTGCCCCTTCAGGGCCAGGTATCTGGATACTCGGTGATGCTTCAGTGCCAGGTATCTGGAGACTTGGTGCCGCTTCAAGGCCAGGTATCTGGAGACTTGGTGAACCTTCAGGGCCAGGTATCTGGATACTTGCTGCCACTTCAGGGCAAGGTATCTGGAGACTTGGTTCCGCTTCAAGGCCAGGTATGTGGAGACTCGGTGTCGCTTCAGGCCAGGTATCTGGATACTTGCTGCTGCTTCAGGGCCAGGTATCTGGAGACTTGGTGCTGCTTCAGGGCCAGGTGTCTGGATACTTGGTGCTGTTCAAGGACAGGTATCTGGAGACTTGGTGCCACTTCAGGGCCAGGTATCTGGAGACTTGTTGCCACTTCAGGGCCAGGTATCTGGAGATTTGGTTCTGCTTCAAGGCCAGGTATCTGGACACTTGGTGCTGCTTCAGGGCCAAGTGTCTGGATACTTGGTGCCGCTTCAAGGCCAGGTATCTGGAGACTTGGTGCTGCTTCAGGGCCAGGTATCTGGAGACTTGGTGCCGCTTCAGGGCCAGGTATCTGGATACTTGGTGCCGCTTCAGGGCCAGGTATCTGGATACTCGGTGCTGCTTCAGGGCCAGGTATCTGGAAACTTAGTGCCGCTTCAAGGCCAGGTATCTGGAGACTTGGTGATGCTTCAGGGCCAGGTATCTGGATAATTGGTGCCGCTTCATGGCCAGGTATCTGGATACTCGGTGCCGCTTCAGGGCCAGGTATCTGGATACTCGTTGCCACTTCAGGGCCAGGTATCTGGATACATGCTGCTGCTTCAGGGCAAGGTATCTGGAGACTTGGTGCCGCTTCAAGGCCAGGTATCTAGAGACTTGGTGTCGCTTCAGGGCCAGGTATCTGGATACTTGGTGCTGCTTCAGGGCCAGGTATCTGGAGACTTGGTGCTGCTTCAGTGCCAGTTGTCTGGATACTTGGTGCCGCTTCAGGGCCAGGTATCTGGATGCTGGGCGCTGCTTCAGGGCCAGGTATCTGGATACTTGCTGACGCTTCAGGGCAAGGTATCTGGAGACTTGGTGCCACTTCAAGGCTAGGTATCTGGATACTTGCTGCCGCTTCAGGACCAGGTATCTGGAGACTTGGTACCGATTCAAGGCCAGGTATCTGGAGACTTGGTGCCTCTTCAGGTCCAGGTATCTGGATACTTGGTGCCGCTTCAGGGCCAGGTATCTGGATTCTTGGTGCTGCTTCAGGGCCAGGTATCTGGAGACTTAGTGCTGCTTCAGGGCCAGGTATCTGGAGACTTGGTGCCACTTCAGGGCCAGGTATCTGGAGACTTGGTTCCACTTCAGGACCAGGTATCTGGAGACTTGGTTCCACTTCAGGGCCAGGTATCTGGAGACTTGGTTCCGCTTCAAGGCCAGGTATCTGGATATTTGGTGCCGCTTCAAGGCCAGGTATCTGGAGACTTGGTGCCTCTTCAGGGCCAGGAATCTGGATACTTGGTGCCGCTTCAGGGCCAGGTATCTGGATACTTGGTGCTGCTTCAGGGCCAGGTATCTGGAGACTTGGTGCTGCTTCAAAGCCAGGTAACTGGAGACTTTGTGTTGCTTCAGGGCCAGGTATCTGGATACTCAGTGCTGCTTCAGGGCCAGGTATCTGGAGACTTAGTGCCCCTTCAGGGCCAGGTATCTGGAGACATGGTGCCGCTTCAGGACAGGTATCTGGAGACTTGATTCTGCTTCAGGACCAGGTATCTGGAGACTTGGTGCCGCTTCAGGGCCAGGTATCTGGAGACATGGTGCCGCTTCAGGGCCAGGTATCTGGAGACTTGGTGCCGCTTCAAGGCCAGGTATCTGGAGACTTGGTGCTGCTTCAGGGCCAGGTGTCTGGATGCTTGTTGCTGCTTCAAGGCCAGGTATCTGGATACTTGGTGCTGCTTCAGGGCCAGGTATCTGGAGACTTGGTGCCGCTTCAGGGCCAGGTATTTGGATACTTGCTGCTGCTTCATTGCAAGGTATCTGGAGACTTGGTGCCGCTTCAAGGCCAGGTATCTGGATACTTGGTGCTGCTTCATGGCAGGTATCTGGATACTCGGTGCTGCTTCAGGGCCAGGTATCTGGATACTCGGTGCCGCTTAGGGGCCAGGCATCTGGATACTTGCTGCCACTTCAGGGCAAGGTATCTGGAGACTTGGTGCCACTTCAGGGTCAGGTATCTGGAGATTTGGTTCCGCTTCAAGGCCAGGTATGTGGAGACTCGGTGTCGCTTCAGGCCAGGTATCTGGATACTTGGTGCTGCTTCAGGGCCAGGTATCTGCAGACTTGGTGCTGCTTCAGGGCCAGGTGTCTGGATACTTGCTGCTGTTCAAGGACAGGTATCTGGAGACTTGGTGCCGCTTCAGGGCCAGGTATCTGGAGACTTGGTGCCACTTCAGGGCCAGGTATCTGGAGATTTGGTTCCGCTTCAAGGCCAGGTATCTGGAGACTTGGTGCTGCTTCAGGGCCAGGTGTCTGGATACTTGGTGCCGCTTCAAGGCCAGGTATCTGGAGACTTGGTGCTGCTTCAGGGCCAGGTATCTGGAGACTTGGTGCCGCTTCAGGGCCATGTATCTGGAGACTTCCTTCCGCTTCAGGACCAGGTATCTGGAGACTTGTTTCTGCTTCATGGCCAGGTATCTGGATACTTGGTGCCGCTTCAGGGCCAGGTATCTGGAGACTTGCTGCCACTTCAGGGCAAGGTATCTGGATATTTGGTGCCTCTTCAGGTCCAGGTATCTGGAGACTTAGTGCCGCATTAGGGCCAGGTATCTGGAGACTTGGTGCCGCTTCAGGGCCAGGTATCTGGAGACTTGGTGCCTCTTCAGGGCCAGTTATCTGGATACTTGGTGCCCCTTCAGGGCCAGGTATCTGGATACTCGGTGCTGCTTCAGGGCCAGGTATCTGGAGACTTGGTGCCGCTTCAAGGCCAGGTATCTGGAGACTTGGAGAAGCTTCAGGGCCAGGTATCTGGATACTTGGTGCCGCTTCAGGGCCAGGTATCTGGATGCTGGGCGCTGCTTCAGGGCCAGGTATCTGGATACTTGTTGCCGCTTCAGGGCAAGGTATCTGGAGACTTGGTGCCGCTTCAAGGCTAGGTATCTGGATACTTGCTGCCGCTTCAGGACCAGGTATCTGGAGACTTGGTACTGATTCAAGGCCAGGTATCTGGAGACTTGGTGCCTCTTCAGGTCCCGGTATCTGGATACTTGGTGCCGCTTCAGGGCCAGGTATCTGGATTCTTGGTGCTGCTTCAGGGCCAGGTATCTGGAGACTTGGTTCCACTTCAGGACCAGGTATCTGGAGACTTGGTTCCGCTTCAGGGCCAGGTATTTGGATATTGGTGCCGCTTCAAGGCCAGGTATCTGGAGACTTGGTGCCTCTTCAGGGCCAGGTATCTGGATACTTGGTGCCGCTTCAGGGCCAGGTATCTGGATACTCGGTGCTGCTTCAGGGCCAGGTATCTGGAGACTTGGTGCTGCTTCAAGGCCAGGTATCTGGAGACTTGGTGACGCTTCAGTGCCAGGTATCTGGATAATTGGTGCCGCTTCATGGCCAGGTATCTGGATACTCGGTGCCGCTTCAGGGCCAGGTATCTGGATACTCGGTGCCGCTTCAGGGACAGGTATCTGGATACATGCTGCTGCTTCAGGGCAAGGTATCTGGAGACTTGGTGCCGCTTCAAGGCCAGATATCTGGAGACTTGGTGTCGCTTCAGGGCCAGGTATCTGGATACTTGGTGCCGCTTCAGGGCCAGGTATCTGGAGACTTGGTGCTGCTTCAGTGCCAGGTGTCTGAATACTTGGTGCCGCCTCAAGGACAGGTATCTGTATAATTGGTGCCGCCTCAAGGACAGGTATCTGGATAATTGGTGCTGCTTCATGGCCAGGTATCTGGATACTCGGTGCCGCTTCAGGGCCAGGTATCTGGATACTCGGTGCCGCTTCAGGGACAGGTATCTGGATACATGCTGCTGCTTCAGGACAAGGTATCTATAGACTTGGTATCGATTCAAGGCCATGTATCTGGAGACTTGGTAACTCTTCAGGTCCAGGTATCTGGATACTTGGTGCCGCTTCAGGGCCAGGTATCTGGATTATTGGTGCTGCTTCAGGGCCAGGTATCTGGAGACTCAGTGCCGCTTCAGGGCCAGGTATCTGGAGACTTGGTGCCGCTTCAGGGCCAGGTATCTGGAGACTTGGTTCTGCTTCAGGACCAGGTATCTGGAGACTTGGTTCCGCTTCAATGCCAGGTATCTGGATACTTGGTGTCACTTCAAGGCCAGGTATCTGGAGACTTGGTGCCTCTTCAGGGCAAGGTATCTAGATACTTGGTGCCGCTTCAGGGCCAGGTATCTGGATTCTTGGTGCTGCTTCAGAGCCAGGAATCTGGGGACTCAGTGCCGCTTCAGGGCCAGGTATCTGGAGACTCGGTACCAATTCAAGGCCAGGTATCTGGAGACTTGGTGCCTCTTCAGGTCCAGGTATCTGGATACTTGGTGCTGCTTCAGGGCCAGGTATCTGGATAATTGGTGCCGCTTCATGGCCAGGTATCTGGATACTCGGTGCCGCTTCAGGGACAGGTATCTGGATACTCGGTGCTGCTTCAGGGCCAGGTATCTGGATACATGCTGCTGCTTCAGGGCAAGGTATCTGGAGACTTGGTGCCGCTTCAAGGCCAGGTATCTGGAGACTTGGTGTCGCTTCAGGGCCAGATATCTGGAGACTTGGTTCCACTTCAGGACCAGGTATCTGGAGACTTCGTTCCGCTTCGGGCCAGGTATCTGGATACTTGGTTTCGCTTCAAGGCCAGGTATCTGGAGACTTGGTGCCTCTTCAGGGCCAGTTATCTGGATACTTGGTGCCCCTTCAGGGCCAGGTATCTGGATACTCGGTGCTGCTTCAGGGCCAGGTATCTGGAGACTTGGTGCCGCTTCAAGGCCAGGTATCTGGAGACTTGGTGAACCTTCAGGGCCAGGTATCTGGATACTTGCTGCCACTTCAGGGCAAGGTATCTGGAGACTTGGTTCCGCTTCAAGGCCAGGTATGTGGAGACTCGGTGTCGCTTCAGGCCAGGTATCTGGATACTTGCTGCTGCTTCAGGGCCAGGTATCTGGAGACTTGGTGCTGCTTCAGGGCCAGGTATCTGGAGACTTGGTGCTGTTCAAGGACAGGTATCTGGAGACTTGGTGCCACTTCAGGGCCAGGTATCTGGAGACTTGTTGCCACTTCAGGGCCAGGTATCTGGAGATTTGGTTCCGCTTCAAGGCCAGGTATCTGGACACTTGGTGCTGCTTCAGGGCCAAGTGTCTGGATACTTGGTGCCGCTTCAAGGCCAGGTATCTGGAGACTTGGTGCTGCTTCAGGGCCAGGTATCTGGAGACTTGGTGCCGCTTCAGGGCCAGGTATCTGGATACTTGGTGCCGCTTCAGGGCCAGGTATCTGGATACTCGGTGCTGCTTCAGGGCCAGGTATCTGGAAACTTAGTGCCGCTTCAAGGCCAGGTATCTGGAGACTTGGTGACGCTTCAGGGCCAGGTATCTGGATAATTGGTGCCGCTTCATGGCCAGGTATCTGGATACTCGGTGCCGCTTCAGGGCCAGGTATCTGGATACTCGGTGCCACTTCAGGGCCAGGTATCTGGATACATGCTGCTGCTTCAGGGCAAGGTATCTGGAGACTTGGTGCCGCTTCAAGGCCAGGTATCTAGAGACTTGGTGTCGCTTCAGGGCCAGGTATCTGGATACTCGGTACCAATTCAAGGCCAGGTATCTGGAGACTTGGTGCCTCTTCAGGTCCAGGTATCTGGATTCTTGGTGCTGCTTCAGGGCCAGGTATCTGGATAATTGGTGCCGCTTCATGGCCAGGTATCTGGATACTCGGTGCCGCTTCAGGGACAGGTATCTGGATACTCGGTGCTGCTTCAGGGCCAGGTATCTGGATACATGCTGCTGCTTCAGGGCAAGGTATCTGGAGACTTGGTGCCGCTTCAAGGCCAGGTATCTGGAGACTTGGTGTCGCTTCAGGGCCAGATATCTGGAGACTTGGTTCCACTTCAGGACCAGGTATCTGGAGACTTCGTTCCGCTTCGGGCCAGGTATCTGGATACTTGGTTTCGCTTCAAGGCCAGGTATCTGGAGACTTGGTGCCTCTTCAGGGCCAGTTATCTGGATACTTGGTGCCCCTTCAGGGCCAGGTATCTGGATACTCGGTGCTGCTTCAGGGCCAGGTATCTGGAGACTTGGTGCCGCTTCAAGGCCAGGTATCTGGAGACTTGGTGAACCTTCAGGGCAGGTATCTGGATACTTGCTGCCACTTCAGGGCAAGGTATCTGGAGACTTTGTTCCGCTTCAAGGCCAGGTATGTGGAGACTCGGTGTCGCTTCAGGCCAGGTATCTGGATACTTGCTGCTGCTTCAGGGCCAAGTATCTGGAGACTTGGTGCTGCTTCAGGGCCAGGTATCTGGAGACTTGGTGCTGTTCAAGGACAGGTATCTGGAGACTTGGTGCCACTTCAGGGCCAGGTATCTGGAGACTTGTTGCCACTTCAGGGCCAGGTATCTGGAGATTTGGTTCCGCTTCAAGGCCAGGTATCTGGACACTTGGTGCTGCTTCAGGGCCAAGTGTCTGGATACTTGGTGCCGCTTCAAGGCCAGGTATCTGGAGACTTGGTGCTGCTTCAGGGCCAGGTATCTGGAGACTTGGTGCCGCTTCAGGGCCAGGTATCTGGATACTTGGTGCCGCTTCAGGGCCAGGTATCTGGATACTCGGTGCTGCTTCAGGGCCAGGTATCTGGAAACTTAGTGCCGCTTCAAGGCCAGGTATCTGGAGACTTGGTGACGCTTCAGGGCCAGGTATCTGGATAATTGGTGCCGCTTCATGGCCAGGTATCTGGATACTCGGTGCCGCTTCAGGGCCAGGTATCTGGATACTCGGTGCCACTTCAGGGCCAGGTATCTGGATACATGCTGCTGCTTCAGGGCAAGGTATCTGGAGACTTGGTGCCGCTTCAAGGCCAGGTATCTAGAGACTTGGTGTCGCTTCAGGGCCAGGTATCTGGATACTTGGTGCTGCTTCAGGGCCAGGTATCTGGAGACTTGGTGCTGCTTCAGTGCCAGTTGTCTGGATACTTGGTGCCGCTTCAGGGCCAGGTATCTGGATGCTGGGCGCTGCTTCAGGGCCAGGTATCTGGATACTTGCTGACGCTTCAGGGCAAGGTATCTGGAGACTTGGTGCCAATTCAAGGCTAGGTATCTGGATACTTGCTGCCGCTTCAGGACCAGGTATCTGGAGACTTGGTACCGATTCAAGGCCAGGCATCTGGAGACTTGGTGCCTCTTCAGGTCCAGGTATCTGGATACTTGGTGCCGCTTCAGGGCCAGGTATCTGGATTCTTGGTGCTGCTTCAGGGCTAGGTATCTGGAGACTTAGTGCCGCTTCAGGGCCAGGTATCTGGAGACTTGGTGCCACTTCAGGGCCAGGTATCTGGAGACTTGGTTCCACTTCAGGACCAGGTATCTGGAGACTTGGTTCCACTTCAGGGCCAGGTATCTGGAGACTTGGTTCCGCTTCAATGCCAGGTATCTGGATATTTGGTGCCGCTTCAAGGCCAGGTATCTGGAGACTTGGTGCCTCTTCAGGGCCAGGAATCTGGATACTTGGTGCCGCTTCAGGGCCAGGTATCTGGATACTTGGTGCTGCTTCAGGGCCAGGTATCTGGAGACTTGGTGCCGCTCCAAAGCCAGGTAACTGGAGACTTTGTGTTGCTTCACTGCCAGGTATCTGGATACTCAGTGCTGCTTCAGGGCCAGGTATCTGGAGACTTAGTGCCCCTTCAGGGCCAGGTATCTGGAGACATGGTGCCGCTTCAGGACAGGTATCTGGAGACTTGGTTCTGCTTCAGGACCAGGTATCTGGAGACTTGGTGCCGCTTCAGGGCCAGGTATCTGGAGACATGGTGCCGCTTCAGGGCCAGGTATCTGGAGACTTGGTGCCGCTTCAAGGCCAGGTATCTGGAGACTTGGTGCTGCTTCAGGGCCAGGTGTCTGGATGCTTGTTGCTGCTTCAAGGCCAGGTATCTGGATACTTGGTGCTGCTTCAGGGCCAGATATCTGGAGACTTGGTGCCGCTTCAGGGCCAGGTATTTGGATACTTGCTGCTGCTTCATTGCAAGGTATCTGGAGACTTGGTGCCGCTTCAAGGCCAGGTATCTGGATACTTGGTGCTGCTTCATGGCAGGTATCTGGATACTCGGTGCTGCTTCAGGGCCAGGTATCTGGATACTCGGTGCCGCTTAGGGGCCAGGCATCTGGATACTTGCTGCCACTTCAGGGCAAGGTATCTGGAGACTTGGTGCCACTTCAGGGTCAGGTATCTGGAGATTTGGTTCCGCTTCAAGGCCAGGTATGTGGAGACTCGGTGTCGCTTCAGGCCAGGTATCTGGATACTTGGTGCTGCTTCAGGGCCAGGTATCTGGAGACTTGGTGCTGCTTCAGGGCCAGGTGTCTGGATACTTGGTGCTGTTCAAGGACAGGTATCTGGAGACTTGGTGCCGCTTCAGGGCCAGGTATCTGGAGACTTGGTGCCACTTCAGGGCCAGGTATCTGGAGATTTGGTTCCGCTTCAAGGCCAGGTATCTGGAGACTTGGTGCTGCTTCAGGGCCAGGTGTCTGGATACTTGGTGCCGCTTCAAGGCCAGGTATCTGGAGACTTGGTGCTGCTTCAGGGCCAGGTATCTGGAGACTTGGTGCCGCTTCAGGGCCATGTATCTGGAGACTTCCTTCCGCTTCAGGACCAGGTATCTGGAGACTTGGTTCTGCTTCATGGCCAGGTATCTGGATACTTGGTGCCGCTTCAGGGCCAGGTATCTGGAGACTTGCTGCCACTTCAGGGCAAGGTATCTGGATATTTGGTGCCTCTTCAGGTCCAGGTATCTGGAGACTTAGTGCCGCATTAGGGCCAGGTATCTGGAGACTTGGTGCCGCTTCAGGGCCAGGTATCTGGAGACTTGGTGCCTCTTCAGGGCCAGTTATCTGGATACTTGGTGCCCCTTCAGGGCCAGGTATCTGGATACTCAGTGCTGCTTCAGGGCCAGGTATCTGGAGACTTGGTGCCGCTTCAAGGCCAGGTATCTGGAGACTTGGAGAAGCTTCAGGGCCAGGTATCTGGATACTTGGTGCCACTTCAGGGCCAGGTATCTGGATGCTGGGCGCTGCTTCAGGGCCAGGTATCTGGATACTTGTTGCCGCTTCAGGGCAAGGTATCTGGAGACTTGGTGCCGCTTCAAGGCTAGGTATCTGGATACTTGCTGCCGCTTCAGGACCAGGTATCTGGAGACTTGGTACTGATTCAAGGCCAGGTATCTGGAGACTTGGTGCCTCTTCAGGTCCCGGTATCTGGATACTTGGTGCCGCTTCAGGGCCAGGTATCTGGATTCTTGGTGCTGCTTCAGGGCCAGGTATCTGGAGACTTGGTTCCACTTCAGGACCAGGTATCTGGAGACTTGGTTCCGCTTCAGGGCCAGGTATTTGGATACTTGGTGCCGCTTCAAGGCCAGGTATTTGGATACTTGGTGCCGCTTCAAGGCCAGGTATCTGGATACTTGGTGCCGCTTCAGGGCCAGGTATCTGGATACTCGGTGCTGCTTCAGGGCCAGGTATCTGGAGACTTGGTGCTGCTTCAAGGCCAGGTATCTGGAGACTTGGTGACGCTTCAGGGCCAGGTATCTGGATAATTGGTGCCGCTTCATGGCCAGGTATCTGGATACTCGGTGCCACTTCAGGGCCAGGTATCTGGATACTCGGTGCCGCTTCAGGGACAGGTATCTGGATACATGCTGCTGCTTCAGGGCAAGGTATCTGGAGACTTGGTGCCGCTTCAAGGCCAGATATCTGGAGACTTGGTGTCGCTTCAGGGCCAGGTATCTGGATACTTGGTGCCGCTTCAGGGCCAGGTATCTGGAGACTTGGTGCTGCTTCACTGCCAGGTGTCTGAATACTTGGTGCCGCCTCAAGGACAGGTATCTGGATAATTGGTGCCGCTTCATGGCCAGGTATCTGGATACTCGGTGCCGCTTCAGGGCCAGGTATCTGCATACTCGGTGCCGCTTCAGGGACAGGTATCTGGATACATGCTGCTGCTTCAGGACAAGGTATCTATAGACTTGGTATCGATTCACGGCCATGTATGTGGAGACTTGGTAACTCTTCAGGTCCAGGTATCTGGATACTTGGTGCCGCTTCAGGGCCAGGTATCTGGATTCTTTGTGCTGCTTCAGGGCCAGGTATCTGGAGACTCAGTGCCGCTTCAGGGCCAGGTATCTGGAGACTTGGTGCCGCTTCAGGGCCAGGTATCTGGAGACTTGGTTCTGCTTCAGGACCAGGTATCTGGAGACTTGGTTCCGCTTCAATGCCAGGTATCTGGATACTTGGTGTCACTTCAAGGCCATGTATCTGGAGACTTGGTGCCTCTTCAGGGCAAGGTATCTAGATACTTGGTGCCGCTTCAGGGCCAGGTATCTGGATTCTTGGTGCTGCTTCAGAGCCAGGAATCTGGGGACTCAGTGCCGCTTCAGGGCCAGGTATCTGGAGACTCGGTACCAATTCAAGGCCAGGTATCTGGAGACTTGGTGCCTCTTCAGGTCCAGGTATCTGGATACTTGGTGCCGCTTCAGGGCCAGGTATCTGGATTCTTGGTGCTGCTTCAGGGCCAGGTATCTGGATAATTGGTGCCGCTTCATGGCCAGGTATCTGGATACTTGGTGCCACTTCAGGGCCAGGTATCTGGATACTCGGTGCTGCTTCATGGCCAGGTATCTGGATACATGCTGCTGCTTCAGGGCAAGGTATCTGGAGACTTGGTGCCGCTTCAAGGCCAGGTATCTGGAGACTTGGTGCCACTTCAGGGCCAGGTATCTGGAGATTTGGTTCCGCTTCAAGGCCAGGTATCTGGAGACTTGGTGCTGCTTCAGGGCCAGGTGTCTGGATACTTGGTGCCGCTTCAAGGCCAGGTATCTGGAGACTTGGTGCTGCTTCAGGGCCAGGTATCTGGAGACTTGGTGCCGCTTCAGGGCCATGTATCTGGAGACTTCCTTCCGCTTCAGGACCAGGTATCTGGAGACTTGGTTCTGCTTCATGGCCAGGTATCTGGATACTTGGTGCCGCTTCAGGGCCAGGTATCTGGAGACTTGCTGCCACTTCAGGGCAAGGTATCTGGATATTTGGTGCCTCTTCAGGTCCAGGTATCTGGAGACTTAGTGCCGCATTAGGGCCAGGTATCTGGAGACTTGGTGCCGCTTCAGGGCCAGGTATCTGGAGACTTGGTGCCTCTTCAGGGCCAGTTATCTGGATACTTGGTGCCCTTTCAGGGCCAGGTATCTGGATACTCGGTGCTGCTTCAGGGCCAGGTATCTGGAGACTTGGTGCCGCTTCAAGGCCAGGTATCTGGAGACTTGGAGAAGCTTCAGGGCCAGGTATCTGGATACTTGGTGCCACTTCAGGGCCAGGTATCTGGATGCTGGGCGCTGCTTCAGGGCCAGGTATCTGGATACTTGTTGCCGCTTCAGGGCAAGGTATCTGGAGACTTGGTGCCGCTTCAAGGCTAGGTATCTGGATACTTGCTGCCGCTTCAGGACCAGGTATCTGGAGACTTGGTACTGTTTCAAGGCCAGGTATCTGGAGACTTGGTGCCTCTTCAGGTCCCGGTATCTGGATACTTGGTGCCGCTTCAGGGCCAGGTATCTGGATTCTTGGTGCTGCTTCAGGGCCAGGTATCTGGAGACTTGGTTCCACTTCAGGACCAGGTATCTGGAGACTTGGTTCCGCTTCAGGGCCAGGTATTTGGATACTTGGTGCCGCTTCAAGGCCAGGTATTTGGATACTTGGTGCCGCTTCAAGGCCAGGTATCTGGATACTTGGTGCCGCTTCAGGGCCAGGTATCTGGATACTCGGTGCTGCTTCAGGGCCAGGTATCTGGAGACTTGGTGCTGCTTCAAGGCCAGGTATCTGGAGACTTGGTGACGCTTCAGGGCCAGGTATCTGGATAATTGGTGCCGCTTCATGGCCAGGTATCTGGATACTCGGTGCCACTTCAGGGCCAGGTATCTGGATACTCGGTGCCGCTTCAGGGACAGGTATCTGGATACATGCTGCTGCTTCAGGGCAAGGTATCTGGAGACTTGGTGCCGCTTCAAGGCCAGATATCTGGAGACTTGGTGTCGCTTCAGGGCCAGGTATCTGGATACTTGGTGCCGCTTCAGGGCCAGGTATCTGGAGACTTGGTGCTGCTTCACTGCCAGGTGTCTGAATACTTGGTGCCGCCTCAAGGACAGGTATCTGGATAATTGGTGCCGCTTCATGGCCAGGTATCTGGATACTCGGTGCCGCTTCAGGGCCAGGTATCTGCATACTCGGTGCCGCTTCAGGGACAGGTATCTGGATACATGCTGCTGCTTCAGGACAAGGTATCTATAGACTTGGTATCGATTCACGGCCATGTATGTGGAGACTTGGTAACTCTTCAGGTCCAGGTATCTGGATACTTGGTGCCGCTTCAGGGCCAGGTATCTGGATTCTTGGTGCTGCTTCAGGGCCAGGTATCTGGAGACTTAGTGCCGCTTCAGGGCCAGGTATCTGGAGACTTGGTGCCGCTTCAGGGCCAGGTATCTGGAGACTTGGTTCTGCTTCAGGACCAGGTATCTGGAGACTTGGTTCCGCTTCAATGCCAGGTATCTGGATACTTGGTGTCACTTCAAGGCCAGGTATCTGGAGACTTGGTGCCTCTTCAGGGCAAGGTATCTAGATACTTGGTGCCGCTTCAGGGCCAGGTATCTGGATTCTTGGTGCTGCTTCAGAGCCAGGAATCTGGGTACTCAGTGCCGCTTCAGGGCCAGGTATCTGGAGACTCGGTACCAATTCAAGGCCAGGTATCTGGAGACTTGGTGCCTCTTCAGGTCCAGGTATCTGGATACTTGGTGCCGCTTCAGGGCCAGGTATCTGGATTCTTGGTGCTGCTTCAGGGCCAGGTATCTGGATAATTGGTGCCGCTTCATGGCCAGGTATCTGGATACTTGGTGCCACTTCAGGGCCAGGTATCTGGATACTCGGTGCTGCTTCATGGCCAGGTATCTGGATACATGCTGCTGCTTCAGGGCAAGGTATCTGGAGACTTGGTGCCGCTTCAAGGCCAGGTATCTGGAGACTTGGTGTCGCTTCAGGGCCAGATATCTGGAGACTTGGTTCCACTTCAGGACCAGGTATCTGGAGACTTCGTTCCGCTTCGGGCCAGGTATCTGGATACTTGGTTTCGCTTCAAGGCCAGGTATCTGGAGACTTGGTGCCTCTTCAGGGCCAGTTATCTGGATACTTGGTGCCCCTTCAGGGCCAGGTATCTGGATACTCGGTGCTGCTTCAGGGCCAGGTATCTGGAGACTTGGTGCCGCTTCAAGGCCAGGTATCTGGAGACTTGGTGAACCTTCAGGGCCAGGTATCTGGATACTTGCTGCCACTTCAGGGCAAGGTATCTGGAGACTTGGTTCCGCTTCAAGGCCAGGTATGTGGAGACTCGGTGTAACTTCAGGCCAGGTATCTGGATACTTGCTGCTGCTTCAGGGCCAGGTATCTGGAGACTTGGTGCTGCTTCAGGGCCAGGTGTCTGGATACTTGGTGCTGTTCAAGGACAGGTATCTGGAGACTTGGTGCCACTTCAGGGCCAGGTATCTGGAGACTTGTTGCCACTTCAGGGCCAGGTATCTGGAGATTTGGTTCCGCTTCAAGGCCAGGTATCTGGACACTTGGTGCTGCTTCAGGGCCAAGTGTCTGGATACTTGGTGCCGCTTCAAGGCCAGGTATCTGGAGACTTGGTGCTGCTTCAGGGCCAGGTATCTGGAGACTTGGTGCCGCTTCAGGGCCATGTATCTGGAGACTTCCTTCCGCTTCAGGACCAGGTATCTGGAGACTTGGTTCTGCTTCATGGCCAGGTATCTGGATATTTGGTGCCACTTCAGGGCCAGGTATCTGAAGACTTGGTAACTCTCAGGGCCAGGTATCTGGATACTTGGTGCCGCTTTAGGGCCAGGTATCTGGAGACTTGCTGCCACTTCAGGGCAAGGTATCTGGATACTTGGTGCCTGTTCAGGTCCAGGTACCTGGAGACTTAGTGCCGCTTAAGGGCCAGGTATCTGGAGACTTGGTGCCGCTTCAGGGCCAGGTATCTGGAGACTTGGTTCTGCTTCGGGCCAGGTATCTGGATACTTGGTTTTGCTTCAAGGCCAGGTATCTGGAGACTTGGTGCCTCTTCAGGGCCAGTTATCTGGATACTTGGTGCCCCTTCAGGGCCAGGTATCTGGATACTCGGTGCTGCTTCAGGGCCAGGTATCTGGAGACTTGGTGCCGCTTCAAGGCCAGGTATCTGGAGACTTGGAGAAGCTTCAGGGACAGGTATCTGGATACTTGGTGCCGCTTCAGGGCCAGGTATCTGGATGCTGGGCGCTGCTTCAGGGCCAGGTATCTGGATACTTGCTGCCGCTTCAGGGCAAGGTATCTGGAGACTTGGTGCCACTTCAAGGCTAGGTATCTGGATACTTGCTGCCGCTTCAGGACCAGGTATCTGGAGATTTGGTACCGATTCAAGGCCAGGTATCTGGAGACTTGGTGACTCTTTAGGTCCAGGTATCTGGATACTTGGTTCCGCTTCAGGGCCAGGTATCTGGATTCTTGGTGCTGCTTCAGGGCCAGGTATCTGGAGACTTAGTGCCGCTTCAGGGCCAGGTATCTGGAGACTTGGTGCCACTTCAGGGCCAGGTATCTGGAGACTTGGTTCCACTTCAGGACCAGGTATCTGGAGACTTGGTTCCGCTTCAGGGCCAGGTATTTGGATACTTGGTGCCGCTTCAAGGCCAGGTATCTGGAGACTTGGTGCCTCTTCAGGGCCAGGTATCTGGATACTTGGTGCCGCTTCAGGGCCAGGTATCTGGATACTCGGTGCTGCTTCAGGGCCAGGTATCTGGAAACTTAGTGCCGCTTCAAGGCCAGGTATCTGGAGACTTGGTGACGCTTCAGGGCCAGGTATCTGGATACTCGGTGCCGCTTCAGGGCCAGGTATCTGGATACTCGGTGCCACTGCAGGGCCAGGTATCTGGATACATGCTGCTGCTTCAGGGCAAGGTATCTGGAGACTTGGTGCCGCTTCAAGGCCAGGTATCTAGAGACTTGGTGTCGCTTCAGGGCCAGGTATCTGGATACTTGGTGCTGCTTCAGGGCCAGGTATCTGGAGACTTGGTGCTGCTTCAGTGCCAGTTGTCTGGATACTTGGTGCCGCTTCAGGGCCAGGTATCTGGATGCTGGGCGCTGCTTCAGGGCCAGGTATCTGGATACTTGTTGACGCTTCAGGGCAAGGTATCTGGAGACTTGGTGCCACTTCAAGGCTAGGTATCTGGATACTTGCTGCCGCTTCAGGACCAGGTATCTGGAGACTTGGTACCGATTCAAGGCCAGGTATCTGGAGACTTGGTGCCTCTTCAGGTCCAGGTATCTGGGTACTTGGTGCCGCTTCAGGTCGAGGTATCTGGATTCTTGGTGCTGCTTCAGGGCCAGGTATCTGGAGACTTAGTGCCGCTTCAGGGCCAGGTATCTGGAGACTTGGTGCCACTTCAGGGCCAGGTATCTGGAGACTTGGTTCCACTTCAGGACCAGGTATCTGGAGACTTGGTTCCACTTCAGGGCCAGGTATCTGGAGACTTGGTTCCGCTTCAAGGCCAGGTATCTGGATATTTGGTGCCGCTTCAAGGCCAGGTATCTGGAGACTTGGTGCCTCTTCAGGGCCAGGAATCTGGATACTTGGTGCCGCTTCAGGGCCAGGTATCTGGATACTTGGTGCTGCTTCAGGGCCAGGTATCTGGAGACTTGGTGCCGCTTCAAAGCCAGGTAACTGGAGACTTTGTGTTGCTGCAGGGCCAGGTATCTGGATACTCAGTGCTGCTTCAGGGCCAGGTATCTGGAGACTTAGTGCCCCTTCAGGGCCAGGTATCTGGAGACATGGTGCCGCTTCAGGACAGGTATCTGGAGACTTGGTTCTGCTTCAGGACCAGGTATCTGGAGACTTGGTGCCGCTTCAGGGCCAGGTATCTGGAGACATGGTGCCGCTTCAGGGCCAGGTATCTGGAGACTTGGTGCCGCTTCAAGGCCAGGTATCTAGAGACTTGGTGCTGCTTCAGGGCCAGGTGTCTGGATGCTTGTTGCCACTTCAAGGCCAGGTATCTGGATACTTGGTGCTGCTTCAGGGCCAGGTATCTGGAGACTTGGTGCCGCTTCAGGGCCAGGTATTTGGATACTTGCTGCTGCTTCATTGCAAGGTATCTGGAGACTTGGTGCCGCTTCAAGGCCAGGTATCTGGATACTTGGTGCTGCTTCATGGCAGGTATCTGGATACTCGGTGCCGCTTCAGGGCCAGGTATCTGGATACTCGGTGCCGCTTAGGGGCCAGGCATCTGGATACTTGCTGCCACTTCAGGGCAAGGTATCTGGAGACTTGGTGCCACTTCAGGGTCAGGTATCTGGAGATTTGGTTCCGCTTCAAGGCCAGGTATGTGGAGACTCGGTGTCGCTTCAGGCCAGGTATCTGGATACTTGGTGCTGCTTCAGGGCCAGGTATCTGGATACTCGGTGCCACTTCAGGGCCATGTATCTGGATACATGCTGCTGCTTCAGGGCAAGGTATCTGGAGACTTGGTGCCGCTTCAAGGCCAGGTATCTAGAGACTTGGTGTCGCTTCAGGGCCAGGTATCTGGATACTTGGTGCTGCTTCAGGGCCAGGTATCTGGAGACTTGGTGCTGCTTCAGTGCCAGTTGTCTGGATACTTGGTGCCGCTTCAGGGCCAGGTATCTGGATGCTGGGCGCTGCTTCAGGGCCAGGTATCTGGATACTTGCTGACGCTTCAGGGCAAGGTATCTGGAGACTTGGTGCCACTTCAAGGCTAGGTATCTGGATACTTGCTGCCGCTTCAGGACCAGGTATCTGGAGACTTGGTACCGATTCAAGGCCAGGTATCTGGAGACTTGGTGCCTCTTCAGGTCCAGGTATCTGGGTACTTGGTGCCGCTTCAGGGCCAGGTATCTGGATTCTTGGTGCTGCTTCAGGGCCAGGTATCTGGAGACTTAGTGCCGCTTCAGGGCCAGGTATCTGGAGACTTGGTGCCACTTCAGGGCCAGGTATCTGGAGACTTGGTTCCACTTCAGGACCAGGTATCTGGAGACTTGGTTCCACTTCAGGGCCAGGTATCTGGAGACTTGGTTCCGCTTCAAGGCCAGGTATCTGGATATTTGGTGCCGCTTCAAGGCCAAGTATCTGGAGACTTGGTGCCTCTTCAGGGCCAGGAATCTCATTACTTGGTGCCGCTTCAGGGCCAGGTATCTGGATACTTGGTGCTGCTTCAGGGCCAGGTATCTGGAGACTTGGTGCCGCTTCAAAGCCAGGTAACTGGAGACTTTGTGTTGCTTCAGGGCCAGGTATCTGGATACTCAGTGCTGCTTCAGGGCCAGGTATCTGGAGACTTAGTGCCCCTTCAGGGCCAGGTATCTGGAGACATGGTGCCGCTTCAGGACAGGTATCTGGAGACTTGGTTCTGCTTCAGGACCAGGTATCTGGAGACTTGGTGCCGCCTCAGGGCCAGGTATCTGGAGACATGGTGCCGCTTCAGGGCCAGGTCTCTGGAGACATGGTGCCGCTTCAAGGCCAGGTATCTAGAGACTTGGTGCTGCTTCAGGGCCAGGTGTCTGGATGCTTGTTGCCGCTTCAAGGCCAGGTATCTGGATACTTGGTGCTGCTTCAGGGCCAGGTATCTGGAGACTTGGTGCTGCTTCAGGGCCAGGTATTTGGATACTTGCTGCTGCTACATTGCAAGGTATCTGGAGACTTGGTGCCGCTTCAAGGCCAGGTATCTGGATACTCGGTGCCGCTTAGGGGCCAGGCATCTGGATACTTGCTGCCACTTCAGGGCAAGGTATCTGGAGACTTGGTGCCACTTCAGGGTCAGGTATCTGGAGATTTGGTTCCGCTTCAAGGCCAGGTATGTGGAGACTCGGTGTCGCTTCAGGCCAGGTATCTGGATACTTGGTGCTGCTTCAGGGCCAGGTATCTGGAGACTTGGTGCTGCTTCAGTGCCAGGTGTCTGGATACTTGGTGCTGTTCAAGGACAGGTATCTGGAGACTTGGTGCCGCTTCAGGGCCAGGTATCTGGAGATTTGGTTCCGCTTCAAGGCCAGGTATCTGGAGACTTGGTGCTGCTTCAGGGCCAGGTGTCTGGATACTTGGTGCCGCTTCAAGGCCAGGTATCTGGAGACTTGGTGCTGCTTCAGGGCCAGGTATCTGGAGACTTGGTGCCGCTTCAGGGCCATGTATCTGGAGACTTCCTTCCGCTTCAGGACCAGGTATCTGGAGACTTGGTTCTGCTTCATGGCCAGGTTTCTGGATACTTGGTGTCGCTTCAGGGCCAGGTATCTGGAGACTTGCTGCCACTTCAGGGCAAGGTATCTGGATATTTGGTGCCTCTTCAGGTCCAGGTATCTGGAGACTTAGTGCCGCATTAGGGCCAGGTATCTGGAGACTTGGTGCCGCTTCAGGGCCAGGTATCTGGAGACTTGGTGCCTCTTCAGGGCCAGTTATCTGGATACTTGGTGCCCCTTCATGGCCAGGTATCTGGATACTCGGTGCTGCTTCAGGGCCAGGTATCTGGAGACTTGGTGCCGCTTCAAGGCCAGGTATCTGGAGACTTGGAGAAGCTTCAGGGCCAGGTATCTGGATACTTGGTGCCGCTTCAGGGCCAGGTATCTGGATGCTGGGCGCTGCTTCAGGGCCAGGTATCTGGATACTTGTTGCCGCTTCAGGGCAAGGTATCTGGAGACTTGGTGCCACTTCAAGGCTAGGTATCTGGATACTTGCTGCCGCTTCAGGACCAGGTATCTGGAGACTTGGTACTGATTCAAGGCCAGGTATCTGGAGACTTGGTGCCTCTTCAGGTCCAGGTGTCTGGATACTTGGTGCCGCTTCAGGGCCAGGTATCTGGATTCTTGGTGCTGCTTCAGGGCCAGGTATCTGGAGACTTAGTGCCGCTTCAGGGCCAGGTATCTGGAGACTTGGTTCCACTTCAGGACCAGGTATCTGGAGACTTGGTTCCGCTTCAGGGCCAGGTATTTGGATACTTGGTGCCGCTTCAAGGCCAGGTATCTGGAGACTTGGTGCCTCTTCAGGGCCAGGTATCTGGATACTTGGTGCCGCTTCAGGGCCAGGTATCTGGATACTCGGTGCTGCTTCAGGGCCAGGTATCTGGAGACTTGGTGCTGCTTCAAGGCCAGGTATCTGGAGACTTGGTGATGCTTCAGGGCCAGGTATCTGGATAATTGGTGCCGCTTCATGGCCAGGTATCTGGATACTCGGTGCCGCTTCAGGGCCAGGTATCTGGATACTCGGTGCCGCTTCAGGGACAGTTATCTGGATACATGCTGCTGCTTCAGGGCAAGGTATCTGGAGACTTGGTGCCGCTTCAAGGCCAGATATCTGGAGACTTGGTGTCGCTTCAGGGCCAGGTATCTGGATACTTTGTGCCGCTTCAGGGCCAGGTATCTGGAGACTTGGTGCTGCTTCAGTGCCAGGTGTCTGAATACTTGGTGCCGCCTCAAGGACAGGTATCTGGAGACTTGGTGCCGCTTCAGGGACAGGTATCTGGAGACTTGGTGCCACTTCAGGGCCAGGTATTTCGAGACTTGGTGCCGCTCCAAGGCCAGGTATCTGGAGACTTGGTGCTGCTTCAGGGCCAGGTGTCTGGATACTTGGTACCTCTTCAAGGCCAAGTATCTGGATACTTGGTGCTGCTTCAGGGCCAGGTGTCTGGATACTTGGTGCCGCTTCAAGGCCAGGTATCTGGAGACTTGGTGCTGCTTCAGGGCCAGGTATCTGGATACTTGGTGCAGCTTCAGGGCCAGGTATCTAGAGACATGGTAACTCTTCAGTGCCAGGTATCTGGATACTTGGTGCCGCTTTAGGGCAAGGTATCTGGATACTTGGTGCCTCTTCAGGTCCAGGTATCTGGATACTTGGTACCGCTTCAGGGCCAGGTATCTGGAGACTTGCTGCCACTTCAGAGCAAGGTATTGGATACTTGGTGTCTCTTCAGGTCCAGGTATCTGGAGACTTAGTGCCGCTTCAGGGCCAGGTATCTGGAGACTTGGTGCCGCTTCAGGGCCAGATATCTGGAGACTTGGTTCCACTTCAGGACCAGGTATCTGGAGACTTCATTCCGCTTCGGGCCAGGTATCTGGATACTTGGTTTCGCTTCAAGGCCAGGTATCTGGAGACTTGGTGCCTCTTCAGGGCCAGTTATCTGGATACTTGGTGCCCCTTCAGGGCCAGGTATCTGGATACTCGGTGCTGCTTCAGGGCCAGGTATCTGGAGACTTGGTGCCACTTCAAGGCCAGGTATCTGGAGACTTGGTGAACCTTCAGGGCCAGGTATCTGGATACTTGCTGCCACTTCAGGGCAAGGTATCTGGAGACTTGGTTCCTCTTCAAGGCCAGGTATGTGGAGACTCGGTGTCGCTTCAGGCCAGGTATCTGGATACTTGCTGCTGCTTCAGGGCCAGGTATCTGGAGACTTGGTGCTGCTTCAGGGCCAGGTGTCTGGATACTTGGTGCTGTTCAAGGACAGGTATCTGGAGACTTGGTGCAACTTCAGGGCCAGGTATCTGGAGACTTGATGCCACTTCAGGGCCAGGTATCTGGAGATTTGGTTCCGCTTCAAGGCCATGTATCTGGAGACTTGGTGCTGCTTCAGGGCCAGGTGTCTGGATACTTGGTGCCGCTTCAAGGCCAGGTATCTGGAGACTTGGTGCTGCTTCAGGGCCAGGTATCTGGAGACTTGGTGCTGCTTCAGGGCCATGTATCTGGAGACTTCCTTCCGCTTCAGGACCAGGTATCTGGAGACTTGGTTCTGCTTCATGGCCAGGTATCTGGATATTTGGTGCCACTTCAGGGCCAGTTATCTGAAGACTTGGTAACTCTCAGGGCCAGGTATCTGGATACTTGGTGCCACTTCAGGGCCAGGTATCTGGAGACTTGCTGCCACTTCAGGGCAAGGTATCTGGATACTTGGTGCCTGTTCAGGTCCAGGTATCTGGAGACTTAGTGCCGCTTAAGGGCCAGGTATCTGGAGACTTGGTGCCGCTTCACGGCCAGGTATCTGGAGACTTGGTTCTGCTTCGGGCCAGGTATCTGGATACTTGGTTTTGCTTCAAGGCCAGGTATCTGGAGACTTGGTGCCTCTTCAGGGCCAGTTATCTGGATACTTGGTGCCCCTTCAGGGCCAGGTATCTGGATACTCGGTGCTGCTTCAGGGCCAGGTATCTGGAGACTTGGTGCCGCTTCAAGGCCAGGTATCTGGAGACTTGGAGAAGCTTCAGGGCCAGGTATCTGGATACTTGGTGCCGCTTCGGGGCCAGGTATCTGGATGCTGGGCGCTGCTTCAGGGCCAGGTATCTGGATACTTGCTGCCGCTTCAGGGCAAGGTATCTGGAGACTTGGTGCCACTTCAAGGCTAGGTATCTGGATACTTGCTGCCGCTTCAGGACCAGGTATCTGGAGATTTGGTACCGATTCAAGGCCAGGTATCTGGAGACTTGGTGTCTCTTCAGGTCCAGGTATATGGATACTTGGTGCCGCTTCAGGGCCAGGTATCTGGATTCTTGGTGCTGCTTCAGGGCCAGGTATCTGGAGACTTAGTGCCGCTTCAGGGCCAGGTATCTGGAGACTTGGTGCCACTTCAGGGCCAGGTATCTGGAGACTTGGTTCCACTTCAGGACCAGGTATCTGGAGACTTGGTGCCGCTTCAGGCCCAGGTATTTGGATACTTGGTGCCGCTTCAAGGCCAGGTATCTGGATACTTGGTGCCGCTTCAGGGCCAGGTATCTGGATACTCGGTGCTGCTTCAGGGCCAGGTATCTGGAAACTTGGTGCCGCTTCAAGGCCAGGTATCTGGAGACTTGGTGACGCTTCAGGGCCAGGTATCTGGATAATTGGTGCCGCTTCATGGCCAGGTATCTGGATACTCGGTGCCGCTTCAGGGCCAGGTATCTGGATACTCGGTGCCACTTCAGGGCCAGGTATCTGGATACATGCTGCTGCTTCAGGGAAAGGTATCTGGAGACTTGGTGCTGCTTCAAGGCCAGGTATCTAGAGACTTGGTGTCGCTTCAGGGCCAGGTATCTGGATACTTGGTGCTGCTTCAGGGCCAGGTATCTGGAGACTTGGTGCTGCTTCAGTGCCAGTTGTCTGAATACTTGGTGCCGCTTCAAGGACAGGTATCTGGACACTTGGTGCTGCTTCAGGGCCAGGTATCTGGATACTTGCTGACGCTTCAGGGCAAGGTATCTGGAGACTTGGTGCCGCTTCAAGGCTAGGTATCTGGATACTTGCTGCCGCTTCAGGACCAGGTATCTGGAGACTTGGTACCGATTCAAGGCCAGGTATCTGGAGACTTGGTGCCTCTTCAGGTCCAGGTATCTGGATACTTGGTGCCGCTTCAGGGCCAGGTATCTGGATTCTTGGTGCTGCTTCAGGGCCTGGTATCTGGAGACTTAGTGCCGCTTCAGGGCCAGGTATCTGGAGACTTGGTGCCACTTCAGGGCCAGGTATCTGGAGACTTGGTTCCACTTCAGGACCAGGTATCTGGAGACTTGGTTCCACTTCAGGGCCAGGTATCTGGTGACTTGGTTCCGCTTCAAGGCCAGGTATCTGGATATTTGGTGCCGCTTCAAGGCCAGGTATCTGGAGACTTGGTGCCTCTTCAGGGCCAGGAATCTGGATACTTGGTGCCGCTTCAGGGCCAGGTATCTGGATACTTGGTGCTGCTTCAGGGCCAGGTATCTGGAGACTTGGTGCCGCTTCAAAGCCAGGTAACTGGAGACTTTGTGTTGCTTCATGGCCAGGTATCTGGATACTCAGTGCCCCTTCAGGGCCAGGTATCTGGAGACATGGTGTTGCTTCAGGACAGGTATCTGGAGACTTGGTTCTGCTTCAGGACCAGGTATCTGGAGACTTGGTGCCGCTTCAGGGCCAGGTATCTGGAGACTTGGTGCCGCTTCAGGGCCAGGTATCTGGAGACTTGGTGCCGCTTCAAAGCCAGGTATCTGGAGACTTGGTGCTGCTTCAGGGCCAGGTGTCTGGATACTTGCTGCTGCTTCATTGCAAGGTATCTGGAGACTTGGTGCCGCTTCAAGGCCAGGTATCTGGATACTTGGTGCTGCTTCATGGCAGGTATCTGGATACTCGGTGCCGCTTCGGGGCCAGGTATCTGGATACTTGCTGCCACTTCAGGGCAAGGTATCTGGAGACTTGGTGCCACTTCAGGGCCAGGTATCTGGAGATTTGGTTCCGCTTCAAGGCCAGGTATGTGGAGACTCGGTGTCGCTTCAGGCCAGGTATCTGGATACTTGGTGCTGCTTCAGGGCCAGGTATCTGGAGACTTGGTGCCGCTTCAGGGCCAGGTATCTGGAGACTTGGTGCCACTTCAGGGCCAGGTATCTGGAGATTTGGTTCCGCTTCAAGGCCAGGTATCTGGAGACTTGGTGCTGCTTCAGGGCCAGGTGTCTGGATACTTGGTGCCGCTTCAAGGCCAGGTATCTGGAGACTTGGTGCTGCTTCAGGGCCAGGTATCTGGAGACTTGGTGCCGCTTCAGGGCCATATATCTGGAGACTTCCTTCCGCTTCAGGACCAGGTATCTGGAGACTTGGTTCTGCTTCATGGCCAGGTATCTGGATACTTGGTGCCGCTTCAGGGCCAGGTATCTGGAGACTTGCTGCCACTTCAGGGCAAGGTATCTGGATATTTGGTGCCTCTTCAGGTCCAGGTATCTGGAGACTTAGTGCCGCATCAGGGCCAGGTATCTGGAGACTTGGTGCCGCTTCAGGGCCAGGTATCTGGAGACTTGGTGCCTCTTCAGGGCCAGTTATCTGGATACTTGGTGCCCCTTCAGGGCCAGGTATCTGGATACTCGGTGCTGCTTCAGGGCCAGGTATCTGGAGACTTGGTGCCGCTTCAAGGCCAGGTATCTGGAGACTTGGAGAAGCTTCAGGGCCAGGTATCTGGATACTTGGTGCCGCTTCAGGGCCAGGTATCTGGATGCTGGGCGCTGCTTCAGGGCCAGGTATCTGGATACTTGCTGCCGCTTCAGGGCAAGGTATCTGGAGACTTGGTGCCGCTTCAAGGCTATGTATCTGGATACTTGCTGCCGCTTCAGGACCAGGTATCTGGAGACTTGGTACTGATTCAAGGCAAGGTATCTGGAGACTTGGTGCCTCTTCAGGTCCAGGTATCTGGATACTTGGTGCTGCTTCAGGGCCAGGTATCTGGAGACTTAGTGCCGCTTCAGGGCCAGGTATCTGGAGACTTGGTTCCACTTCAGGACCAGGTATCTGGAGACTTGGTTCCGCTTCAGGGCCAGGTATTTGGATACTTGGTGCCGCTTCAAGGCCAGGTATCTGGAGACTTGGTGCCTCTTCAGGGCCAGGTATCTGGATACTTGGTGCCGCTTCAGGGCCAGGTATCTGGATACTCAGTGCTACTTCAGGGCCAGGTATCTGGAGACTTGGTGCTGCTTCAAGGCCAGGTATCTGGAGACTTGGTGATGCTTCAGGGCCAGGTATCTGGATAATTGGTGCCGCTTCATGGCCAGGTATCTGGATACTCGGTGCCGCTTCAGGGCCAGGTATCTGGATACTCGGTGCCACTTCAGGGACAGGTATCTGGATACATGCTGCTGCTTCAGGGCAAGGTATCTGGAGACTTGGTGCCGCTTCAAGGCCAGATATCTGGAGACTTGGTGTCGCTTCAGGGCCAGGTATCTGGATACTTGGTGCTGCTTCAGGGCCAGGTATCTGGAGACTTGGTGCTGCTTCAGTGCCAGGTGTCTGAATACTTGATGCCGCTTCAAGGACAGGTATCTGGAGACTTGGTGCCGCTTCAGGGCCAGGTATCTGGAGACTTGGTGCCGCTTCAGGGCCAGGTATTTCGAGACTTGGTGCCGCTACAAGGCCAGGTATCTGGAGACTTGGTGCTGCTTCAGGGCCAGGTGTCTGGATACTTGGTACCTCTTCAAGGCCAAGTATCTGGATACTTGGTGCTGCTTCAGGGCCAGGTGTCTGGAAACTTGGTGCCGCTTCAAGGCCAGGTATCTGGAGACTTGGTGCTGCTTCAGGGCCAGGTATCTGGATACTTGGTGCAGCTTCAGGGCCAGGTATCTAGAGACTTGGTAACTCTTCAGGGCCAGGTATATGGATACTTGGTGCCGCTTTAGGACAAGGTATCTGGATACTTGGTGCCTCTTCAGGTCCAGGTATCTGGATACTTGGTACCGCTTCAGGGCCAGGTATCTGGAGACTTGCTGCCACTTCAGAGCAAGGTATTGGATACTTGGTGTCTCTTCAGGTCCAGGTATCTGGAGACTTAGTGCCGCTTCAGGGCCAGGTATCTGGAGACTTGGTGCCGCTTCAGGGCCAGATATCTGGAGACTTGGTTCCACTTCAGGACCAGGTATCTGGAGACTTCGTTCCGCTTCGGGCCAGGTATCTGGATACTTGGTTTCGCTTCAAAGCCAGGTATCTGGAGACTTGGTGCCTCTTAAGGGCCAGTTATCTGGATACTTGGTGCCCCTTCAGGGCCAGGTATCTGGATACTCGGTGCTGCTTCAGGGCCAGGTATCTGGAGACTTGGTGCCGCTTCAAGGCCAGGTATCTGGAGACTTGGTGAACCTTCAGGGCCAGGTATCTGGATACTTGCTGCCACTTCAGGGCAAGGTATCTGGAGACTTGGTTCCGCTTCAAGGCCAGGTATGTGGAGACTCGGTGTCGCTTCAGGCCAGGTATCTGGATACTTGCTGCTGCTTCAGGGCCAGGTATCTGGATTCTTGGTGCTGCTTCAGAGCCAGGAATATGGGGACTCAGTGCCGCTTCAGGGCCAGGTATCTGGAGACTCGGTACCAATTCAAGGCCAGGTATCTGGAGACTTGGTGCCTCTTCAGGTCCAGGTATCTGGATTCTTGGTGCTGCTTCAGGGCCAGGTATCTGGATAATTGGTGCCGCTTCATGGCCAGGTATCTGGATACTCGGTGCCGCTTCAGGGACAGGTATCTGGATACTCGGTGCTGCTTCAGGGCCAGGTATCTGGATACATGCTGCTGCTTCAGGGCAAGGTATCTGGAGACTTGGTGCCGCTTCAAGGCCAGGTATCTGGAGACTTGGTGTCGCTTCAGGGCCAGATATCTGGAGACTTGGTTCCACTTCAGGACCAGGTATCTGGAGACTTCGTTCCGCTTCGGGCCAGGTATCTGGATACTTGGTTTCGCTTCAAGGCCAGGTATCTGGAGACTTGGTGCCTCTTCAGGGCCAGTTATCTGGATACTTGGTGCCCCTTCAGGGCCAGGTATCTGGATACTCGGTGCTGCTTCAGGGCCAGGTATCTGGAGACTTGGTGCCGCTTCAAGGCCAGGTATCTGGAGACTTGGTGAACCTTCAGGGCCAGGTATCTGGATACTTGCTGCCACTTCAGGGCAAGGTATCTGGAGACTTGGTTCCGCTTCAAGGCCAGGTATGTGGAGACTCGGTGTCGCTTCAGGCCAGGTATCTGGATACTTGCTGCTGCTTCAGGGCCAGGTATCTGGAGACTTGGTGCTGCTTCAGGGCCAGGTGTCTGGATACTTGGTGCTGTTCAAGGACAGGTATCTGGAGACTTGGTGCCACTTCAGGGCCAGGTATCTGGAGACTTGTTGCCACTTCAGGGCCAGGTATCTGGAGATTTGGTTCCGCTTCAAGGCCAGGTATCTGGACACTTGGTGCTGCTTCAGGGCCAAGTGTCTGGATACTTGGTGCCGCTTCAAGGCCAGGTATCTGGAGACTTGGTGCTGCTTCAGGGCCAGGTATCTGGAGACTTGGTGCCGCTTCAGGGCCAGGTATCTGGATACTTGGTGCCGCTTCAGGGCCAGGTATCTGGATACTCAGTGCTGCTTCAGGGCCAGGTATCTGGAAACTTAGTGCCGCTTCAAGGCCAGGTATCTGGAGACTTGGTGACGCTTCAGGGCCAGGTATCTGGATAATTGGTGCCGCTTCATGGCCAGGTATCTGGATACTCGGTGCCGCTTCAGGGCCAGGTATCTGGATACTCGGTGCCACTTCAGGGCCAGGTATCTGGATACATGCTGCTGCTTCAGGGCAAGGTATCTGGAGACTTGGTGCCGCTTCAAGGCCAGGTATCTAGAGACTTGGTGTCGCTTCAGGGCCAGGTATCTGGATACTTGGTGCTGCTTCAGGGCCAGGTATCTGGAGACTTGGTGCTGCTTCAGTGCCAGTTGTCTGGATACTTGGTGCCGCTTCAGGGCCAGGTATCTGGATGCTGGGCGCTGCTTCAGGGCCAGGTATCTGGATACTTGCTGACGCTTCAGGGCAAGGTATCTGGAGACTTGGTGCCACTTCAAGGCTAGGTATCTGGATACTTGCTGCCGCTTCAGGACCAGGTAATCGGAGACTTGGTACCGATTCAAGGCCAGGTATCTGGAGACTTGGTGCCTCTTCAGGTCCAGTTATCTGGATACTTGGTGCCGCTTCAGGGCCAGGTATCTGGATTCTTGGTGCTGCTTCAGGGCTAGGTATCTGGAGACTTAGTGCCGCTTCAGGGCCAGGTATCTGGAGACTTGGTGCCACTTCAGGGCCAGGTATCTGGAGACTTGGTTCCACTTCAGGACCAGGTATCTGGAGACTTGGTTCCACTTCAGGGCCAGGTATCTGGAGACTTGGTTCCGCTTCAAGGCCAGGTATCTGGATATTTGGTGCCGCTTCAAGGCCAGGTATCTGGAGACTTGGTGCCTCTTCAGGGCCAGGAATCTGGATACTTGGTGCCGCTTCAGGGCCAGGTATCTGGATACTTGGTGCTGCTTCAGGGCCAGGTATCTGGAGACTTGGTGCCGCTTCAAAGCCAGGTAACTGGAGACTTTGTGTTGCTTCACTGCCAGGTATCTGGATACTCAGTGCTGCTTCAGGGCCAGGTATCTGGAGACTTAGTGCCCCTTCAGGGCCAGGTATCTGGAGACATGGTGCCGCTTCAGGACAGGTATCTGGAGACTTGGTTCTGCTTCAGGACCAGGTATCTGGAGACTTGGTGCTGCTTCAGGGCCAGGTATCTGGAGACATGGTGCCGCTTTAGGGCCAGGTATCTGGAGACTTGGTGCCGCTTCAAGGCCAGGTATCTGGAGACTTGGTGCTGCTTCAGGGCCAGGTGTCTGGATGCTTGTTGCTGCTTCAAGGCCAGGTATCTGGATACTTGGTGCTGCTTCAGGGCCAGGTATCTGGAGACTTGGTGCCGCTTCAGGGCCAGGTATTTGGATACTTCCTGCTGCTTCATTGCAAGGTATCTGGAGACTTGGTGCCGCTTCAAGGCCAGGTATCTGGATACTTGGTGCTGCTTCATGGCAGGTATCTGGATACTCGGTGCTGCTTCAGGGCCAGGTATCTGGATACTCGGTGCCGCTTAGGGGCCAGGCATCTGGATACTTGCTGCCACTTCAGGGCAAGGTATCTGGAGACTTGGTGCCACTTCAGGGTCAGGTATCTGGAGATTTGGTTCCGCTTCAAGGCCAGGTATGTGGAGACTCGGTGTCGCTTCAGGCCAGGTATCTGGATACTTGGTGCTGCTTCAGGGCCAGGTATCTGGAGACTTGGTGCTGCTTCAGGGCCAGGTGTCTGGATACTTGGTGCTCTTCAAGGACAGGTATCTGGAGACTTGGTGCCGCTTCAGGGCCAGGTATCTGGAGACTTGGTTCCGCTTCAGGGCCAGGTGTCTGGATACTTGGTGCCGCTTCAAGGCCAGGTATCTGGAGACTTGGTGCTGCTTCAGGGCCAGGTATCTGGAGACTTGGTGCCGCTTCAGGGCCATGTATCTGGAGACTTCCTTCCGCTTCAGGACCAGGTATCTGGAGACTTGGTTCTGCTTCATGGCCAGGTATCTGGATACTTGGTGCCGCTTCAGGGCCAGGTATCTGGAGACTTGCTGCCACTTCAGGGCAAGGTATCTGGATATTTGGTGCCTCTTCAGGTCCAGGTATCTGGAGACTTAGTGCCGCATTAGGGCCAGGTATCTGGAGACTTGGTGCCGCTTCAGGGCCAGGTATCTGGAGACTTGGTGCCTCTTCAGGGCCAGTTATCTGGATACTTGTTGCCCCTTCAGGGCCAGGTATCTGGATACTCGGTGCTGCTTCAGGGCCAGGTATCTGGAGACTTGGTGCCGCTTCAAGGCCAGGTATCTGGAGACTTGGAGAAGCTTCAGGGCCAGGTATCTGGATACTTGGTGCCGCTTCAGGGCCAGGTATCTGGATGCTGGGCGCTGCTTCAGGGCCAGGTATCTGGATACTTGTTGCCGCTTCAGGGCAAGGTATCTGGAGACTTGGTGCCGCTTCAAGGCTAGGTATCTGGATACTTAATGCCGCTTCAGGACCAGGTATCTGGAGACTTGGTACTGATTCAAGGCCAGGTATCTGGAGACTTGGTGCCTCTTCAGGTCCCGGTATCTGGATACTTGGTGCCGCTTCAGGGCCAGGTATCTGGATTCTTGGTGCTGCTTCAGGGCCAGGTATCTGGAGACTTGGTTCCACTTCAGGACCAGGTATCTGGAGACTTGGTTCCGCTTCAGGGCCAGGTATTTGGATACTTGGTGCCGCTTCAAGGCCAGGTATTTGGATACTTGGTGCCGCTTCAAGGCCAGGTATCTGGATACTTGGTGCCGCTTCAGGGCCAGGTATCTGGATACTCGGTGCTGCTTCAGGGCCAGGTATCTGGAGACTTGGTGCTGCTTCAAGGCCAGGTATCTGGAGACTTGGTGACGCTTCAGGGCCAGGTATCTGGATAATTGGTGCCGCTTCATGGCCAGGTATCTGGATACTCGGTGCCGCTTCAGGGCCAGGTATCTGGATACTCGGTGCCGCTTCAGGGACAGGTATCTGGATACATGCTGCTGCTTCAGGGCAAGGTATCTGGAGACTTGGTGCCGCTTCAAGGCCAGATATCTGGAGACTTGGTGTCGCTTCAGGGCCAGGTATCTGGATACTTGGTGCCGCTTCAGGGCCAGGTATCTGGAGACTTGGTGCTGCTTCAGTGCCAGGTGTCTGAATACTTGGTGCCGCCTCAAGGACAGGTATCTGGATAATTGGTGCCGCTTCATGGCCAGGTATCTGGATACTCGGTGCCGCTTCAGGGCCAGGTATCTGGATACTCGGTGCCGCTTCAGGGACAGGTATCTGGATACATGCTGCTGCTTCAGGACAAGGTATCTATAGACTTGGTATCGATTCAAGGCCATGTATGTGGAGACTTGGTAACTCTTCAGGTCCAGGTATCTGGATACTTGGTGCCGCTTCAGGGCCAGGTATCTGGATTCTTGGTGCTGCTTCAGGGCCAGGTATCTGGAGACTCAGTGCCGCTTCAGGGCCAGGTATCTGGAGACTTGGTGCCGCTTCAGGGCCAGGTATCTGGAGACTTGGTTCTGCTTCAGGACCAGGTATCTGGAGACTTGGTTCTGCTTCAATGCCAGGTATCTGGATACTTGGTGTCACTTCAAGGCCAGGTATCTGGAGACTTGGTGCCTCTTCAGGGCAAGGTATCTAGATACTTGGTGCCGCTTCAGGGCCAGGTATCTGGATTCTTGGTGCTGCTTCAGAGCCAGGAATCTGGGGACTCAGTGCCGCTTCAGGGCCAGGTATCTGGAGACTCGGTACCAATTCAAGGCCAGGTATCTTGAGACTTGGTGCCTCTTCAGGTCCAGGTATCTGGATACTTGGTGCCGCTTCAGGGCCAGGTATCTGGATTCTTGGTGCTGCTTCAGGGCCAGGTATCTGGATAATTGGTGCCGCTTCATGGCCAGGTATCTGGATACTCGGTGCCGCTTCAGGGCCAGGTATCTGGATACTCGGTGCTGCTTCAGGGCCAGGTATCTGGATACATGCTGCTGCTTCAGGGCAAGGTATCTGGAGACTTGGTGCCGCTTCAAGGCCAGGTATCTGGAGACTTGGTGTCGCTTCAGGGCCAGATATCTGGAGACTTGGTTCCACTTCAGGACCAGGTATCTGGAGACTTCGTTCCGCTTCGGGCCAGGTATCTGGATACTTGGTTTCGCTTCAAGGCCAGGTATCTGGAGACTTGGTGCCTCTTCAGGGCCAGTTATCTGGATACTTGGTGCCCCTTCAGGGCCAGGTATCTGGATACTCGGTGCTGCTTCAGGGCCAGGTATCTGGAGACTTGGTGCCGCTTCAAGGCCAGGTATCTGGAGACTTGGTGAACCTTCAAGGCCAGGTATGTGGAGACTCGGTGTCACTTCAGGCCAGGTATCTGGATACTTGCTGCTGCTTCAGGGCCAGGTATCTGGAGACTTGGTGCTGCTTCAGGGCCAGGTGTCTGGATACTTGGTGCTGTTCAAGGACAGGTATCTGGAGACTTGGTGCCACTTCAGGGCCAGGTATCTGGAGACTTGTTGCCACTTCAGGGCCAGGTATCTGGAGATTTGGTTCCGCTTCAAGGCCAGGTATCTGGACACTTGGTGCTGCTTCAGGGCCAAGTGTCTGGATACTTGGTGCCGCTTCAAGGCCAGGTATCTGGAGACTTGGTGCTGCTTCAGGGCCAGGTATCTGGAGACTTGGTGCCGCTTCTGGGCCATGTATCTGGAGACTTCCTTCCGCTTCAGGACCAGGTATCTGGAGACTTGGTTCTACTTCATGGCCAGGTATCTGGATATTTGGTGCCACTTCAGGGCCAGGTATCTGAAGACTTGGTAACTCTCAGGGCCAGGTATCTGGATACTTGGTGCCGCTTCAGGGCCAGGTATCTGGAGACTTGCTGCCACTTCAGGGCAAGGTATCTGGATACTTGGTGCCTGTTCAGGTCCAGGTACCTGGAGACTTAGTGCCGCTTAAGGGCCAGGTATCTGGAGACTTGGTGCCGCTTCAGGGCCAGGTATCTGGAGACTTGGTTCTGCTTTGGGCCAGGTATCTGGATACTTGGTTTTGCTTCAAGGCCAGGTATCTGGAGACTTGGTGCCTCTTCAGGGCCAGTTATCTGGATACTTGGTGCCCCTTCAGGGCCAGGTATCTGGATACTCGGTGCTGTTTCAGGGCCAGGTATCTGGAGACTTGGTGCCCCTTCAAGGCCAGGTATCTGGAGACTTGGAGAAGCTTCAGGGCCAGGTATCTGGATACTTGGTGCCGCTTCAGGGCCAGGTATCTGGATGCTGGGCGCTGCTTCAGGGCCAGGTATCTGGATACTTGCTGCCGCTTCAGGGCAAGGTATCTGGAGACTTGGTGCCACTTCAAGGCTAGGTATCTGGATACTTGCTGCCGCTTCAGGACCAGGTATCTGGAGATTTGGTACCGATTCAAGGCCAGGTATCTGGAGACTTGGTGACTCTTTAGGTCCAGGTATCTGGATACTTGGTGCCGCTTCAGGGCCAGGTATCTGGATTCTTGGTGCTGCTTCAGGGCCAGGTATCTGGAGACTTAGTGCCGCTTCAGGGCCAGGTATCTGGAGACTTGGTGCCACTTCAGGGCCAGGTATCTGGAGACTTGGTTCCACTTCAGGACCAGGTATCTGGAGACTTGGTTCCGCTTCAGGGCCAGGTATTTGGATACTTGGTGCCGCTTCAAGGCCAGGTATCTGGAGACTTGGTGCCTCTTCAGGGCCAGGTATCTGGATACTTGGTGCCGCTTCAGGGCCAGGTATCTGGATACTCGGTGCTGCTTCAGGGCCAGGTATCTGGAAACTTAGTGCCGCTTCAAGGCCAGGTATCTGGAGACTTGGTGACGCTTCAGGGCCAGGTATCTGGATACTCGGTGCCGCTTCAGGGCCAGGTATCTGGATACTCGGTGCCACTTCAGGGCCAGGTATCTGGATACATGCTGCTGCTTCAGGGCAAGGTATCTGGAGACTTGGTGCCGCTTCAAGGCCAGGTATCTAGAGACTTGGTGTCGCTTCAGGGCCAGGTATCTGGATACTTGGTGCTGCTACAGGGCCAGGTATCTGGAGACTTGGTGCTGCTTCAGTGCCAGTTGTCTGGATACTTGGTGCCGCTTCAGGGCCAGGTATCTGGATGCTGGGCGCTGCTTCAGGGCCAGGTATCTGGATTCTTGCTGACGCTTCAGGGCAAGGTATCTGGAGACTTGGTGCCACTTCAAGGCTAGGTATCTGGATACTTGCTGCCGCTTCAGGACCAGGTATCTGGAGACTTGGTACCGATTCAAGGCCAGGTATCTGGAGACTTGGTGCCTCTTCAGGTCCAGGTATCTGGGTACTTGGTGCCGCTTCAGGGCGAGGTATCTGGATTCTTGGTGCTGCTTCAGGGCCAGGTATCTGGAGACTTAGTGCCGCTTCAGGGCCAGGTATCTGGAGACTTGGTGCCACTTCAGGGCCAGGTATCTGGAGACTTGGTTCCACTTCAGGACCAGGTATCTGGAGACTTGGTTCCGCTTCAAGGCCAGGTATCTGGATATTTGGTGCCGCTTCAAGGCCAGGTATCTGGAGACTTGGTGCCTCTTCAGGGCCAGGAATCTGGATACTTGGTGCCGCTTCAGGGCCAGGTATCTGGATACTTGGTGCTGCTTCAGGGCCAGTTATCTGGAGACTTGGTGCCGCTTCAAAGCCAGGTAACTGGAGACTTTGTGTTGCTGCAGGGCCAGGTATCTGGATACTCAGTGCTGCTTCAGGGCCAGGTATCTGTTATGTTATGTTATGTTATTTTGCACTTATATAGCGCCTTATATACCATTGGTATGGTCTGAAGGCGCTGGTAGGTTGAACGCCCTTGGGAACCGAAGTTCTTGTCAGTAGAGGGAGGAGAGAGGGTCCAATAGGTGCGAGTGCGCATCTGGTATGTGTGTAGCTGGTGTGAGAATTCCTGTGGAAGCTGCTTCATAGCGGTAGGTGTGGTGGCTGAGAGGTCTGGAGTATGTGTTCGAATCTGGCAGGAAATTATCCAGACCGAGAGTGGCAGCGTAAGGCCTGAGGAGAACGCCTGGCTGGGGGTGCGAGACCAGCAGTGCTTACATAGAGTGATGTGGAGTGAGCAGCGTCAGATGTTGATATGAGAACAGTTATATCGAATGGTGTCATAGTATCTCTGTGTTCTAGTTGGGTGGTGGTGTAAGGAGAGAGTAAGCGTGGGGTGTGATATGAGGTATGATCTTTTTAAAGGATCCATGCACATTCGTCGGCCCTCCACCCGTCCTCTCGCCATACACGTCCTCTCGCTACACATGTCGTTTCGCCACACACGTCCTCACGCCACACACGTCCTCTCGCCACATACGTCCTCTCGCCACATACGTCCTCTCGCCACAACACGTCCTCTCGCCACAACAGGTCCTTTTGCCACCACATGTCTTCTCGCCACCCACGTCCTCTCGCCACCCACGTCCTCTCGCCACCCACGTCCTCTCGCCACCCATGTCCTCTCGCCACACATGTCCTCTCGCCACACATGTCCTCTCGCCACACACGTCCTCTTGCCACACACGTCCTGTCGCCACACACGTCCTCTCGCCACACACGTCCTCTCGCCACACACGTCCTCTCGCCACACACGTCTTCTCGCCACACACGTCCTCTCGTCACAACGCGTCCTCTCGCCACAACACGTCCTCTCGCCATACACGTCTTCATTCCACACACGTCTTCATTCCACACACGTCTTCTCTCCACACACGTCTCCTCTCTCCACTCATGTCTTCACTCACTACACCCGGCCGCCCTCCACACCAGGCCGCTCTCTACACCCGGCCGCCCTGCACATCCGGCCGCCCTCCACACCCGGCCGCCCTCTACACCCGGCCGCCCTCCACACCCGGCTGCCCTCCACACCCGGCCGCCCTCCACACCCGGCCGCCCTCCACACCCGGCCGTCCTCCACATTCATCCGTCCTCAATACTCATGCGCCCTCAATACTCATGCGCCCTCAACACTCATGCGCCCTCAACAGGCATTCGCCCTCAACACTCGTCCGCCCTCAACACTCGTCCGCCCTCCACACTCGTCCGCCCTCCACACTCGTCCGCCCTCAGCACTCATCCGCTCTCAACACTCGTCCGCTCCCAACACTCATCCGCTCTCAACACTCATCCGCTCTCAACGCTCATTCGTTCTCAACATTCATCCACCCTCAACACTCATCCGCCCTCGACATTCATCCGTCCTCAACACTCATCCGTCCTCAACACTCATCCGTCCTCAACACTCATCCGTCCTCAACACTCATCCTCCCTCAACACACATCCGCCCTCAACACACATCCGCCCTCAACACACATCCGCCCTCAACACACATCCGCCCTCAACACTCTTCCCCTCGATAGGTCGGTGTGATGGTGCTCGTTTGGAAGCCGGTTGGTTTTAGGGGAAGAGCCAGGTTTTCAGTAGTTTGCGGAAGGACGTTAAGTCCTCAGTTAGGCGGATGTGGGGTGGGAGCGAGTTCCACAGGGTTGGAGCTTGGGCTGAGAATGATGTTCCGCCTATCCTGATTGAGTTTGTCTTAGGAATAGTTAGGAGGCCGGCTGAGCTTGATCTTAGGGTGCGAGAGGGATGATATGGTATTAGTTTTTCTTGAAGATATTGAGGTCCAGTTTTATGCAGTGCTCGATGGGTGAGGCATAAGGTTTTGAAAGCCACCCTACGGGCTACTGGAAGCCAGTGCAGTGTCTTGAGGGCTGGGGATACGTGGTCTCTTGGACCTAGCGCAAGTAGCATTTTGGCTGCCGCGTTTTGTGCTCTTTGGAGTTTATTCAGCTGGTAGGCATGGATTCCGAGGTATAGGGGGTTTCCGTAGTCCAGTCTGGATATAACGATTGATTGGACGGCAGAGACTCTGTTCGGAAATGAGAGGTATGGAAAGATGCGCCTGAGGGTTTTAAGGTGGTAGTGGCAGGATTTTGAGACATTATTGACTTGGCGCGAGAGTGTTAGGCCGGAGTCTAGGGTGCATCCAAGATTTTTCACTGTGTTGGAGGGTGTCGGTGAGTTGCCCATGGCGGGTGGCCAGGGAAGAGGGTGCGGAAGAAGATCGGAGTTGCCGCACACCATGATTTCTGTTTTGGCGGGGTTTAGGAGGAGGTGGCTTTGGGTCATCCAGCGGTCAATGTTAAGGAGGCAGGCTGCCAGGTCGGGTCGGGAGTTGGGTTTCGAGTTCAGGAATTTTATGATTAGTTGGGTGTCGTCGGCGTAGTTGTAACATATGATGTTGTGTGAGCGAATTATTGGCGGGAGGGTGGTCAGGTAGAGATTGAACAGCAGGGCAGATAGACATGCTCCTTGAGGGACTCCCGTGTCGACTGGTCGAGCTTGGGAGGTAAAGCCGGAGAGTGTAGTTATTTGGTGCCTGTCTTTGAGGAAAGAGGCTATCCATTTAAGAGCGGTTCCACGGATTCCTAGGGAGTGGAGGCGGTCTAGGAGGATTGAGTGATTGATCGTGTCAAAGGCAGCGGATAGGTCAAGGAGGATTAGTGCTGCGCATCCTGCGGCGTCTGCTGTCATTTTGAGGTCATCCCAGATCGACGTTAGGGTGGTTTCGGTTCCGTGACGTGATCTGAAACCTGATTGAGCAGGGTCTAGGAGGTTATTGGCTTCGACAAAGGCATTTAGTTGGGAGTAGACGGTTCGGTCAATGAGTTTGGCAAGGAACCTGGTGTTTGAGATTGGGCGGTAGTTTTTGACCTCGAGAGGGTCGAGCGAAGATTTTTTTATTAGAGGTTTGACGTATACCATTTTGAATGCCTCGGGAAATATACCGGAGGAAAGGGAGTCGTTTATGATAGATCTTGCGTGCTCCCCTGCGCAGGTGGAGGCAAAAATTCCTTTAAGAGTTTTGGCTGGGCAAGGGTCTAGTGGTGATCCAGATGGTTTGCGGGCAGATAGAAGTTTGAGAAATTGCTCTGGTGATAATGGACTAAAGGATTCAAACGTTGGTTGCGTTGAGGTCGCAGGTGAGGGGCTGGCCGGTGCGGGCGGTGGAGTGTCAGTTGGTTGTAGGAGAGCCAATTTGGTGTTTAGAGTTTTAGTCCTTTCAATAGCCGTGGTGTAAAAGTGGAGGGAGAGTGAATCACACAGTGATTGTGACGGGGTCGGGATGGTTGTGTTACAAGCTGGATTGGTGAATTCTGAGATGATTTTGTGGAGTTCTTTGCTTGGGTTTTTGGAGTTTAGGATTCGGGTGTTGTAGTGGGCTTTTTTTGCTTTCCGGATTTCGGCCTTGTACTGATACAATTGTCGGGCCAAGGTGGTCTTGCTCTCTTGGGTTTTCTCTTTCCGCCAATTGCGTTCAAGGTATTTGTAATGCTGTTTAGTGGTTTTTAACTCAGGAGTGAACCATCTGGGAAAAGGGCCAAGGCGGGATGATGGTTTGCACAGGGGAGTGAGTCGTGTCAGAGATGCATTGAGCCATGAGTCAAAGGCTTCAGGCGTTAGATGGTTGTGGGGACGGTAGGTAGGTGGTCGAGACTGGAGGAGTGCCTCGGCTAGGTCTGGGGTGATTTTTAGTTTTTTCCAGCACTTGCGTAGGTTCGGAGGCTTAGATGTGCGTATGGGAAGGGGGCTGGGAGAGTGGATGGTGAACGAGAGTATAAAATGATCGGACCAGATGATCGGGGTGGGGGGTTTTAGGTGAATCAGGGTATTGGAGCTAAAGATGGCATCGAGAGTGTGTCCTTTAAAGTGAGTCGGGCCGTTTATGTGGGGTTGGAGGTTAATTGCATCTAGACCGTCAACCAGGGCGTGGGTCATAGGGTTGGTGGGGTTGTCGAGCCATATGTTGAAGTCTCCAAGGAGGGTGAGGTTGGGATGATTGATTTGGAGGGAGGCGATGGAGTCACAAAGGTTGTTTGCGAAATGTCTATCGTAGCCAGGAGGCCTGTAGATTATTAGGAAGCTGTGTGAGAGCGACGGGGAGAGGGATAGTTTAACGAGGAGCGATTCACAGGATGGAATGGAGGTTTGGTTGTCCATGATTGTGGCACGGAAGTGAGATTTGAAGACGAATGCTATCCCCCCTCCTCTGGATGGACGGTTCAGTGGGATGAGGCAATAGTCAGGTGGAAAGGCTTCATTAGCGATTGGGCCGAAGTCATCAGAGAACCAGGTTTCAGTGATGAAAACTAGGTCCGGTTTGACAGAGGTGAGGAAGTCAAAGATGCAGTGTCTGTTTTTAGCTACAGATCGCGCGTTAAAAAGGATACAGTTTACATCTGCAGGCAGGGTTGGGTTTGGTGCTTGGGTGGGGGGGGGCGGAGAGGCTGGAGGGAGGGGGTTAAGGTTGGTGATGCTAGGGAAAAGTGGGCGAGCAAAGAAGTATTTAGGCTTCGGGCGTGGTTGGGTGGTTGCTTGTGATAGGTTGATCGGGTTCAGGGTGGGGGATTTGAGGAAGGGGGGTGGGCGGTTGGGAGTTTCAGTTGCAGTCGGGGAGAAATCGAGGGAGAGGGGTTTCAGGAAAGGAGAGGCCACGGGGGAAGGAGGAGAGTGTGGGAGAGAGGTGCAGGGTCGAGATAGGGGAGGCGACGAGAGCTGAGAGGTTGAGGGGGACCAGGAACGTTTCCTCTTTAGTTTCTTTGCTGCAACTGGTGTGTGAGAGAGGGTAGGGGGGTCAGAGGGGGAGAGGGAAGCGGCTTCGGTTCTTGCTAGTGCAAGGCGTGCAGTTTTTAGGGATGGGAAATGGTGCAGTCGGCCGGTGAAAGTGGTAGGGGTATGGGGGCAAGGAGGGAGTTGGGCGAATGGAGGGTCGGGTGTGCTAGATATGATAGTAAGGAGGGCGGGAGTGGGCACAGTGGGCACTGCTGGCAGGTCGGCGGTGGGGTTCATGGGATGCGTGGTCTTAGGGTGTGTTGCTCGCCATCGTGCACCCCTGGCTTGGTGTTTGGAGAGGGTGGTGGCAAGGATTGCGGACGAGGGTGGGCTGATATGGGAAGGGGGGGGCGGGAGGGAAGGCGGATCGGAGAATGGAGGTGGTCTACGGGAGTCATTTCTGACAGGAGTGGGGGGAGTGACTGCACTCATGATCGGTGCGAGCTTTGGGTTGATTTAGGAGGGTTTCTGATTGTAGTTCAAGGGTTGATGATTAACGCTTTTTTGGGAGACTTTCGGGTTCAACTGATCGACGACTTATTTGGTGCTTTCTGGATACAATTGGGAATACTTCTAATGCAACTTTTCTTAGAGAGCTGTTGGGAGCAGCTTCTAGATGTAATTGGGATTACTTCAAATTCAACTTTTTCAGGCTATTGGGCGCAACTTCTAAGTGCAGTCAGGTACACTTCTAATTTCCACTTATCATAGAGGCTAATGGGCGCAGTTTATAAATGTAGTTTGGAACACTTCTAGATGCAGTTAGGAACACTTCTAATTCAACTTTTCCCAGAGAGGCTATTGGGCACAACTTTTAAATGCAATTGGGAGAAACTTCAGGGTGCAATTGGGAACACTTCTAATTCAACTTTTCTCAGAGAGGCTATTGGGCGCAGTTTCAAGATGCGATTGCGAGAGACATCTAGGTGCAGTTAGGACCTTCTAATGCAACTTTCTTAGAGAGGCTATTGGGTGCAACTCCTAAAAGCAATCGTGTACACTTCTAAATTCAACTTTTCTTAGAGAGGTTATTGGGCGCAACTTCTAAAAGCAATCATGTACACGTCTAGATTCAACTTTTCTCAGAGAGGCTATTGGGCGCAGTTTCTAAATGCAGTTTAGAACACTTCTAGATTCAGCTTTTCTCACAGAGGCTAATGGGCGCAACTTCTGAAAGCAATCATGTACACTTCTAGATTCAACTTTCTCAGAGAGGCTATTGGGCGCAACTTCTAAATGAAATCATGTACACTTCTAAGTTGAACTTTTCTTAGAGGGGTTATTGTGCGCAGCTTCAAGATGCGATTGGGAACACTTGTAGATGCAGTTAGGGATACATATAATTCAACTTTTTCAGACAGGTTATTGGACGCAACTACTAAATGCAATTATGTACACTTCCAAGTTCAACTTTCTCAGAGAGGCGATTGGGCGCAGATTTTAAATGCACTTGTAGATGCAGTTAGGACATTTATAGTTTAACTTTTTCAGACAGGCTATTTGGGCGCAACTTCTAAATGCAATTATGTACACTTCTAATTCAGCTTTTCTCAGAGAGGCTATTGGGCGCAGATTCTAGATGCAATTGGGAGCACTTGTAGATGCAGTTAGGAACACTTCTAATACAACTTTTCCCAGGGAGGCTATTGGGCACGACTTCAAAATGCAATCATGTACACGTCAGATTCAACCTTTCTCAGAGAGGTTATTGGGCGCAGCTTCAAATGCAGTTGGGAAAAATGTCTGGGTGCAATTATGACACTTCTAATTCAACTTTCTTAGAGAGGCTATTGGGCGTAACTTCTAAGAGCAATCGTGTACGCTTCTAAATTCAGCAATTCTCAGAGAGGCTATTGGGCGCAACTTCTAAATGCAATCATGTACACATCAGATTCAACTTTCTCAGAGAGGCTATTGGGCGTAACTTCAAATGCAATCATGAACTCATCAAATTCAGCTTTTCTCAGAGAGGTTAATGGGCGCAACTTCAAAATGTAATCATGTATACATCAGATTCAACTTTTCTCAGAGAGGCTATTGGGCGTAGCTTCAAAAAGCAATCATTTACAGATCAGATTCAACTTTTCTCAGAGAGGCTGTTGGGCGCAACTTCAAAATGTAATCATGTACACATCGGATTCAACTTTTCTCAGAGAGGCTGTTGGGCGCAGTTTCTGAAAGCAATTGGGAACACTTCTAATTCAACTTTTCTCAGAGAGGCTATTGGGCGCCGTTTCTGAATGCAATTGGGAACACTTCTAATTCAACTTTTCACAGGGAGGCTACTGGGCGCAGTTTCTGAATGCAATTGGGAACACTTCTAATTCAACTTTTCTCAGGGAGGCTATTGGGCGCAGCTTCAAAAGGCAATCATTTACACATCAGATTCAACTTTTCTCAGAGAGGCTATTGGGCGCAGTTTCTGAATGCAATTGGGAACACTTCTAATTCAACTTTTCTCAGAGAGGCTATTGGGCGCAGTTTCTGAATGCAATTGGGAACACTTCTAATTCAAGTTTTCACAGGGAGGCTACTGGGCGCAGTTTCTGAATGCAATTGGGAACACTTCTAATTCAACTTTTCACAGGGAGGCTACTGGGCGCAGTTTCTGAATGCAATTGGGAACACTTCTAATTCAACTTTTCACAGGGAGGCTACTGGGCGCAGTTTCTGAATGCAATTGGGAACACTTCTAATTCAACTTTTCACAGGGAGGCTACTGGGCGCAGTTTCTGAATGCAATTGGGAACACTTCTAATTCAACTTTTCTCAGAGAGGTTATTGGGCGCAGTTTCTGAATGCAATTGGGAACACTTCTAATTCAACTTTTCACAGGGAGGCTACTGGGCGCAGTTTCTGAATGCAATTGGGAACACTTCTAATTCAACTTTTCTCAGAGAGGCTATTGGGCGCAGTTTCTGAATGCAATTGGGAACACTTCTAATTCAACTTTTCACAGGGAGGCTACTGGGCGCAGTTTCTGAATGCAATTGGGAACACTTCTAATTCAACTTTTCACAGGGAGGCTACTGGGCGCAGTTTCTGAATGCAATTGGGAACACTTCTAATTCAACTTTTCACAGGGAGGCTACTGGGCGCAGTTTCTGAATGCAATTGGGAACACTTCTAATTCAACTTTTCACAGGGAGGCTACTGGGCGCAGTTTCTGAATGCAATTGGGAACACTTCTAATTCAACTTTTCTCAGAGAGGCTATTGGGCGCAGTTTCTGAATGCAATTGGGAACACTTCTAATTCAACTTTTCACAGGGAGGCTACTGGGCGCAGTTTCTGAATGCAATTGGGAACACTTCTAATTCAACTTTTCTCAGAGAGGCTATTGGGCGCAGTTTCTGAATGCAATTGGGAACACTTCTAATTCAACTACTAGGGTAGTATGGCGAGAAGTAATTGCTTCTGCCCCGTCCTTGCCACACTTACTTATTGTTGGCTTCTTGCTTCTCCTGCGGATACGATCTGGAGCCGCCACTGTAGGAGCCGTCCTTTGCCTCGTGGTCCTTAGCCTAGGGGCTGCCCGGGCAGAGGGCTGCCCTGGGAGGGTCGTTAATGGCCAAGGTAGGATGGTGCAGGGACCAATCGGTGCACGGGGGCGGGACAAGAGGTGGGGTTGGAGGGACCAGGAAGCAGGGAGTGGGCACGGGCTGGGGAGCGAAAACAGGGGGTGTTGGGGATAAAGCCAGGCGGATGGCTCTAAATATATATCACAATGGCCTGCAAGTTCAGGTAACACTCACTGCAAGGGATCTCTGCTGAAATGGGGCCTTGGTGGATCAAGTGGTACACTAGATGGGAAACACACGGCCTGCTGGCCAATCGCGAGGGAAGGGGCCTACACGGACGATTTCCTCAGGTTTTGGCCGTAATTTACACGATGGCAGGGCTCGGGAGGCACTCACCTGCACCTGCAGTGGAGATGGAAAAGAAGGGGCAGGCCTGTGCAGCCGAAGCTAGGCTCGAGGGCCTAACACACAGTGGCCAATCAGGGGAGGTGGGCGGGCACAGGGGAGGGCTGGGAGAAGGAGTCAGGAAGCGGGATACTGGTGAGGGAAGGGGCCTACACGGACGATTTTCTCAGGTTTTGGCCGTAATTTACACGATGGCAGGGCTCGGGAGGCACTCACCTGCACCTGCAGTGGTGATGGAAAAGAAGGGGCAGGCCTGTGCAGCCGAAGCTAGGCTCGAGGGCCTAACACATAGTGGCCAATCAGGGGAGGTGGGCGGGCACAGGGGAGGGCTGGGAGAAGGAGTCAGGAAGCGGGATACTGGCGAGGGAAGGGGCCTACACGGACGATTTTCTCAGGTTTTGGCCGTAATTTACACGATGGCAGGGCTCGGGAGGCACTCACCTGCACCTGCAGTGGTGATGGAGACTTAGTGATGGTGATGGAGACTTAGTGCCCCTTCAGGGCCAGGTATCTGGAGACATGGTGCCGCTTCAGGACAGGTATCTGGAGACTTGGTTCTGCTTCAGGACCAGGTATCTGGAGACTTGGTGCCGCTTCAGGGCCAGGTATCTGGAGACATGGTGCCGCTTCAGGGCCAGGTATCTGGAGACTTGGTGCCGCTTCAAGGCCAGGTATCTAGAGACTTGGTGCTGCTTCAGGGCCAGGTGTCTGGATGCTTGTTGCCGCTTCAAGGCCAGGTATCTGGATACTTGGTGCTGCTTCATCGCCAGGTATCTGGAGACTTGGTGCCGCTTCAGGGCCAGGTATTTGGATACTTGCTGCTGCTTCATTGCAAGGTATCTGGAGACTTGGTGCCGCTTCAAGGCCAGGTATCTGGATACTTGGTGCTGCTTCATGGCAGGTATCTGGATACTCGGTGCCGCTTCAGGGCCAGGTATCTGGATACTCGGTGCCGCTTAGGGGCCAGGCATCTGGATACTTGCTGCCACTTCAGGGCAAGGTATCTGGAGACTTGGTGCCACTTCAGGGTCAGGTATCTGGAGATTTGGTTCCGCTTCAAGGCCAGGTATGTGGAGACTCGGTGTCGCTTCAGGCCAGGTATCTGGATACTTGGTGCTGCTTCAGGGCCAGGTATCTGGATACTCGGTGCCACTTCAGGGCCAGGTATCTGGATACATGCTGCTGCTTCAGGGCAAGGTATCTGGAGACTTGGTGCCGCTTCAAGGCCAGGTATCTAGAGACTTGGTGTCGCTTCAGGGCCAGGTATCTGGATACTTGGTGCTGCTTCAGGGCCAGGTATCTGGAGACTTGGTGCTGCTTCAGTGCCAGTTGTCTGGATACTTGGTGCCGCTTCAGGGCCAGGTATCTGGATGCTGGGCGCTGCTTCAGGGCCAGGTATCTGGATACTTGCTGACGCTTCAGGGCAAGGTATCTGGAGACTTGGTGCCACTTCAAGGCTAGGTATCTGGATACTTGCTGCCGCTTCAGGACCAGGTATCTGGAGACTTGGTACCGATTCAAGGCCAGGTATCTGGAGACTTGGTGCCTCTTCAGGTCCAGGTATCTGGGTACTTGGTGCCGCTTCAGGGCCAGGTATCTGGATTCTTGGTGCTGCTTCAGGGCCAGGTATCTGGAGACTTAGTGCCGCTTCAGGGCCAGGTATCTGGAGACTTGGTGCCACTTCAGGGCCAGGTATCTGGAGACTTGGTTCCACTTCAGGACCAGGTATCTGGAGACTTGGTTCCACTTCAGGGCCAGGTATCTGGAGACTTGGTTCCGCTTCAAGGCCAGGTATCTGGATATTTGGTGCCGCTTCAAGGCCAGGTATCTGGAGACTTGGTGCCTCTTCAGGGCCAGGAATCTGGATACTTGGTGCCGCTTCAGGGCCAGGTATCTGGATACTTGGTGCTGCTTCAGGGCCAGGTATCTGGAGACTTGGTGCCGCTTCAAAGCCAGGTAACTGGAGACTTTGTGTTGCTTCAGGGCCAGGTATCTGGATACTCAGTGCTGCTTCAGGGCCAGGTATCTGGAGACTTAGTGCCCCTTCAGGGCCAGGTATCTGGAGACATGGTGCCGCTTCAGGACAGGTATCTGGAGACTTGGTTCTGCTTCAGGACCAGGTATCTGGAGACATGGTGCCGCTTCAAGGCCAGGTATCTAGAGACTTGGTGCTGCTTCAGGGCCAGGTGTCTGGATGCTTGTTGCCGCTTCAAGGCCAGGTATCTGGATACTTGGTGCTGCTTCAGGGCCAGGTATCTGGAGACTTGGTGCCGCTTCAGGGCCAGGTATTTGGATACTTGCTGCTGCTTCATTGCAAGGTATCTGGAGACTTGGTGTCGCTTCAAGGCCAGGTATCTGGATACTTGGTGCTGCTTCATGGCAGGTATCTGGATACTCGGTGCCGCTTCAGGGCCAGGTATCTGGATACTCGGTGCCGCTTCAGGGCAAGGTATCTGGAGACTTGGTGCCACTTCAGGGTTAGGTATCTGGAGATTTGGTTCCGCTTCAAGGCCAGGTATGTGGAGACTCGGTGTCGCTTCAGGCCAGGTATCTGGATACTTGGTGCTGCTTCAGAGCCAGGTATCTGGAGACTTGGTGCTGCTTCAGGGCCAGGTGTCTGGATACTTGGTGCTGTTCAAGGACAGGTATCTGGAGACTTGGTGCCGCTTCAGGGCCAGGTATCTGGAGACTTGGTGCCGCTTCAGGGCCAGGTATTTGGATACTTGCTGCTGCTTCATTGCAAGGTATCTGGAGACTTGGTGCCGCTTCAAGGCCAGGTATCTGGATACTTGGTGCTGCTTCATGGCAGGTATCTGGATACTCGGTGCCGCTTCAGGGCCAGGCATCTGGATACTTGCTGCCACTTCAGGGCAAGGTATCTGGAGACTTGGTGCCACTTCAGGGTCAGGTATCTGGAGATTTGGTTCCGCTTCAAGGCCAGGTATGTGGAGACTCGGTGTCGCTTCAGGCCAGGTATCTGGATACTTGGTGCTGCTTCAGGGCCAGGTATCTGGAGACTTGGTGCTGCTTCAGGGCCAGGTGTCTGGATACTTGGTGCTGTTCAAGGACAGGTATCTGGAGACTTGGTGCCGCTTCAGGGCCAGGTATCTGGAGACTTGGTGCCACTTCAGGGCCAGGTATCTGGAGATTTGGTTCCGCTTCAAGGCCAGGTATCTGGAGACTTGGTGCTGCTTCAGGGCCAGGTGTCTGGATACTTGGTGCCGCTTCAAGGCCAGGTATCTGGAGACTTGGTGCTGCTTCAGGGCCAGGTATCTGGAGACTTGGTGCAGCTTCAGGGCCATGTATCTGGAGACTTCCTTCCGCTTCAGGACCAGGTATCTGGAGACTTGGTTCTGCTTCATGGCCAGGTATCTGGATACTTGGTGCCGCTTCAGGGCCAGGTATCTGGAGACTTGCTGCCACTTCAGGGCAAGGTATCTGGATATTTGGTGCCTCTTCAGGTCCAGGTATCTGGAGACTTAGTGCCGCATTAGGGCCAGGTATCTGGAGACTTGGTGCCGCTTCAGGGCCAGGTATCTGGAGACTTGGTGCCTCTTCAGGGCCAGTTATCTGGATACTTGGTGCCCCTTCATGGCCAGGTATCTGGATACTCGGTGCTGCTTCAGGGCCAGGTATCTGGAGACTTGGTGCCGCTTCAAGGCCAGGTATCTGGAGACTTGGAGAAGCTTCAGGGCCAGGTATCTGGATACTTGGTGCCGCTTCAGGGCCAGGTATCTGGATGCTGGGCGCTGCTTCAGGGCCAGGTATCTGGATACTTGTTGCCGCTTCAGGGCAAGGTATCTGGAGACTTGGTGCCACTTCAAGGCTAGGTATCTGGATACTTGCTGCCGCTTCAGGACCAGGTATCTGGAGACTTGGTACTGATTCAAGGCCAGGTATCTGGAGACTTGGTGCCTCTTCAGGTCCAGGTGTCTGGATACTTGGTGCCGCTTCAGGGCCAGGTATCTGGATTCTTGGTGCTGCTTCAGGGCCAGGTATCTGGAGACTTAGTGCCGCTTCAGGGCCAGGTATCTGGAGACTTGGTTCCACTTCAGGACCAGGTATCTGGAGACTTGGTTCCGCTTCAGGGCCAGGTATTTGGATACTTGGTGCCACTTCAAGGCCAGGTATCTGGAGACTTGGTGCCTCTTCAGGGCCAGGTATCTGGATACTTGGTGCCGCTTCAGGGCCAGGTATCTGGATACTCGGTGCTGCTTCAGGGCCAGGTATCTGGAGACTTGGTGCTGGTTCAAGGCCAGGTATCTGGAGACTTGGTGATGCTTCAGGGCCAGGTATCTGGATAATTGGTGCCGCTTCATGGCCAGGTATCTGGATACTCGGTGCCGCTTCAGGGCCAGGTATCTGGATACTCGGTGCCGCTTCAGGGACAGGTATCTGGATACATGCTGCTGCTTCAGGGCAAGGTATCTGGAGACTTGGTGCCGCTTCAAGGCCAGATATCTGGAGACTTGGTGTCGCTTCAGGCCAGGTATCTGGATACTTGGTGCTGCTTCAGGGCCAGGTATCTGGATACTTTGTGCCGCTTCAGGGCCAGGTATCTGGAGACTTGGTGCTGCTTCAGTGCCAGGTGTCTGAATACTTGGTGCCGCCTCAAGGACAGGTATCTGGAGACTTGGTGCCGCTTCAGGGACAGGTATCTGGAGACTTGGTGCCACTTCAGGGCCAGGTATTTCGAGACTTGGTGCCGCTCCAAGGCCAGGTATCTGGAGACTTGGTGCTGCTTCAGGGCCAGGTGTCTGGATACTTGGTACCTCTTCAAGGCCAAGTATCTGGATACTTGGTGCTGCTTCAGGGCAAGGTGTCTGGATACTTGGTGCCGCTTCAAGGCCAGGTATCTGGAGACTTGGTGCTGCTTCAGGGCCAGGTATCTGGATACTTGGTGCAGCTTCAGGGCCAGGTATCTAGAGACATGGTAACTCTTCAGTGCCAGGTATCTGGATACTTGGTGCCGCTTTAGGGCAAGGTATCTGGATACTTGGTGCCTCTTCAGGTCCAGGTATCTGGATACTTGGTACCGCTTCAGGGCCAGGTATCTGGAGACTTGCTGCCACTTCAGAGCAAGGTATTGGATACTTGGTGTCTCTTCAGGTCCAGGTATCTGGAGACTTAGTGCCGCTTCAGGGCCAGGTATCTGGAGACTTGGTGCCGCTTCAGGGCCAGATATCTGGAGACTTGGTTCCACTTCAGGACCAGGTATCTGGAGACTTCGTTCCGCTTCGGGCCAGGTATCTGGATACTTGGTTTCGCTTCAAGGCCAGGTATCTGGAGACTTGGTGCCTCTTCAGGGCCAGTTATCTGGATACTTGGTGCCCCTTCAGGGCCAGGTATCTGGATACTCGGTGCTGCTTCAGGGCCAGGTATCTGGAGACTTGGTGCCGCTTCAAGGCCAGGTATCTGGAGACTTGGTGAACCTTCAGGGCCAGGTATCTGGATACTTGCTGCCACTTCAGGGCAAGGTATCTGGAGACTTGGTTCCGCTTCAAGGCCAGGTATGTGGAGACTCGGTGTCGCTTCAGGCCAGGTATCTGGATACTTGCTGCTGCTTCAGGGCCAGGTATCTGGAGACTTGGTGCTGCTTCAGGGCCAGGTGTCTGGATACTTGGTGCTGTTCAAGGACAGGTATCTGGAGACTTGGTGCCACTTCAGGGCCAGGTATCTGGAGACTTGATGCCACTTCAGGGCCAGGTATCTGGAGATTTGGTTCTGCTTCAAGGCCAGGTATCTGGAGACTTGGTGCTGCTTCAGGGCCAGATGTCTGGATACTTGGTGCCGCTTCAAGGCCAGGTATCTGGAGACTTGGTGCTGCTTCAGGGCCAGGTATCTGGAGACTTGGTGCTGCTTCAGGGCCATGTATCTGGAGACTTCCTTCCGCTTCAGGACCAGGTATCTGGAGACTTGGTTCTGCTTCATGGCCAGGTATCTGGATATTTGGTGCCACTTCAGGGCCAGGTATCTGAAGACTTGGTAACTCTCAGGGCCAGGTATCTGGATACTTGGTGCCGCTTCAGGGCCAGGTATCTGGAGACTTGCTGCCACTTCAGGGCAAGGTATCTGGATACTTGGTGCCTGTTCAGGTCCAGGTATCTGGAGACTTAGTGCCGCTTAAGGGCCAGGTATCTGGAGACTTGGTGCCGCTTCACGGCCAGGTATCTGGAGACTTGGTTCTGCTTCGGGCCAGGTATCTGGATACTTGGTTTTGCTTCAAGGCCAGGTATCTGGAGACTTGGTGCCGCTTCAAGGCCAGGTATCTGGAGACTTGGAGAAGCTTCAGGGCCAGGTATCTGGATACTTGGTGCCCCTTCAGGGCCAGGTATCTGGATACTCGGTGCTGCTTCAGGGCCAGGTATCTGGAGACTTGGTGCCGCTTCAAGGCCAGGTATCTGGAGACTTGGAGAAGCTTCAGGGCCAGTTATCTGGATACTTGGTGCCGCTTCGGGGCCAGGTATCTGGATGCTGGGCGCTGCTTCAGGGCCAGGTATCTGGATACTTGCTGCCGCTTCAGGGCAAGGTATCTGGAGACTTGGTGCCACTTCAAGGCTAGGTATCTGGATACTTGCTGCCGCTTCAGGACCAGGTATCTGGAGATTTGGTACCGATTCAAGGCCAGGTATCTGGAGACTTGGTGTCTCTTCAGGTCCAGGTATATGGATACTTGGTGCCGCTTCAAGGCCAGGTATCTGGATTCTTGGTGCTGCTTCAGGGCCAGGTATCTGGAGACTTAGTGCCGCTTCAGGGCCAGGTATCTGGAGACTTGGTGCCACTTCAGGGCCAGGTATCTGGAGACTTGGTTCCACTTCAGGACCAGGTATCTGGAGACTTGGTTCCGCTTCAGGCCCAGGTATTTGGATACTTGGTGCCGCTTCAAGGCCAGGTATCTGGATACTTGGTGCCGCTTCAGGGCCAGGTATCTGGATACTCGGTGCTGCTTCAGGGCCAGGTATCTGGAAACTTGGTGCCGCTTCAAGGCCAGGTATCTGGAGACTTGGTGACGCTTCAGGGCCAGGTATCTGGATAATTGGTGCAGCTTCATGGCCAGGTATCTGGATACTCGGTGCCGCTTCAGGGCCAGGTATCTGGATACTCGGTGCCACTTCAGGGCCAGGTATCTGGATACATGCTGCTGCTTCAGGGCAAGGTATCTGGAGACTTGGTGCTGCTTCAAGGCCAGGTATCTAGAGACTTGGTGTCGCTTCAGGGCCAGGTATCTGGATACTTGGTGCTGCTTCAGGGCCAGGTATCTGGAGACTTGGTGCTGCTTCAGTGCCAGTTGTCTGAATACTTGGTGCCGCTTCAAGGACAGGTATCTGGACACTTGGTGCTGCTTCAGGGCCAGGTATCTGGAGACTTAGTGCCGCTTCAGGGCCAGGTATCTGGAGACTTGGTGCCACTTCAGGGCCAGGTATCTGGAGACTTGGTTCCACTTCAGGACCAGGTATCTGGAGACTTGGTTCCACTTCAGGGCCAGGTATCTGGAGACTTGGTTCCGCTTCAAGGCCAGGTATCTGGATATTTGGTGCCGCTTCAAGGCCAGGTATCTGGAGACTTGGTGCCTCTTCAGGGCCAGGAATCTGGATACCTTGTGCCGCTTCAGGGCCAGGTATCTGGATACTTGGTGCTGCTTCAGGGCCAGGTATCTGGAGACTTGGTGCCGCTTCAAAGCCAGGTAACTGGAGACTTTGTGTTGCTTCAGGGCCAGGTATCTGGATACTCAGTGCTGCTTCAGGGCCAGGTATCTGGAGACTTAGTGCCCCTTCAGGGCCAGGTATCTGGAGACATGGTGCCGCTTCAGGACAGGTATCTGGAGACTTGGTTCTGCTTCAGGACCAGGTATCTGGAGACATGGTGCCGCTTCAAGGCCAGGTATCTAGAGACTTGGTGCTGCTTCAGGGCCAGGTGTCTGGATGCTTGTTGCCGCTTCAAGGCCAGGTATCTGGATACTTGGTGCTGCTTCAGGGCCAGGTATCTGGAGACTTGGTGCCGCTTCAGGGCCAGGTATTTGGATACTTGCTGCTGCTTCATTGCAAGGTATCTGGAGACTTGGTGCCGCTTCAAGGCCAGGTATCTGGATACTTGGTGCTGCTTCATGGCAGGTATCTGGATACTCGGTGCCGCTTCAGGGCCAGGTATCTGGATACTCGGTGCCGCTTAGGGGCCAGGCATCTGGATACTTGCTGCCACTTCAGGGCAAGGTATCTGGAGACTTGGTGCCACTTCAGGGTCAGGTATCTGGAGATTTGGTTCCGCTTCAAGGCCAGGTATGTGGAGACTCGGTGTCGCTTCAGGCCAGGTATCTGGATACTTGGTGCTGCTTCAGGGCCAGGTATCTGGAGACTTGGTGCTGCTTCAGGGCCAGGTGTCTGGATACTTGGTGCTGTTCAAGGACAGGTATCTGGAGACTTGGTGCCGCTTCAGGGCCAGGTATCTGGAGACTTGGTGCCACTTCAGGGCCAGGTATCTGGAGATTTGGTTCCGCTTCAAGGCCAGGTATCTGGAGACTTGGTGCTGCTTCAGGGCCAGGTGTCTGGATACTTGGTGCCGCTTCAAGGCCAGGTATCTGGAGACTTGGTGCTGCTTCAGGGCCAGGTATCTGGAGACTTGGTGCCGCTTCAGGGCCATGTATCTGGAGACTTCCTTCCGCTTCAGGACCAGGTATCTGGAGACTTGGTTCTGCTTCATGGCCAGGTATCTGGATACTTGGTGCCGCTTCAGGGCCAGGTATCTGGAGACTTGCTGCCACTTCAGGGCAAGGTATCTGGATATTTGGTGCCTCTTCAGGTCCAGGTATCTGGAGACTTAGTGCCGCATTAGGGCCAGGTATCTGGAGACTTGGTGCCGCTTCAGGGCCAGGTATCTGGAGACTTGGTGCCTCTTCAGGGCCAGTTATCTGGATACTTGGTGCCCCTTCATGGCCAGGTATCTGGATACTCGGTGCTGCTTCAGGGCCAGGTATCTGGAGACTTGGTGCCGCTTCAAGGCCAGGTATCTGGAGACTTGGAGAAGCTTCAGGGCCAGGTATCTGGATACTTGGTGCCGCTTCAGGGCCAGGTATCTGGATGCTGGGCGCTGCTTCAGGGCCAGGTATCTGGATACTTGTTGCCGCTTCAGGGCAAGGTATCTGGAGACTTGGTGCCACTTCAAGGCTAGGTTTCTGGATACTTGCTGCCGCTTCAGGACCAGGTATCTGGAGACTTGGTACTGATTCAAGGCCAGGTATCTGGAGACTTGGTGCCTCTTCAGGTCCAGGTGTCTGGATACTTGGTGCCGCTTCAGGGCCAGGTATCTGGATTCTTGGTGCTGCTTCAGGGCCAGGTATCTGGAGACTTAGTGCCGCTTCAGGGCCAGGTATCTGGAGACTTGGTTCCACTTCAGGACCAGGTATCTGGAGACTTGGTTCCGCTTCAGGGCCAGGTATTTGGATACTTGGTGCCGCTTCAAGGCCAGGTATCTGGAGACTTGGTGCCTCTTCAGGGCCAGGTATCTGGATACTTGGTGCCGCTTCAGGGCCAGGTATCTGGATACTCGGTGCTGCTTCAGGGCCAGGTATCTGGAGACTTGGTGCTGCTTCAAGGCCAGGTATCTGGAGACTTGGTGATGCTTCAGGGCCAGGTATCTGGATAATTTGTGCTGCTTCATGGCCAGGTATCTGGATACTCGGTGCCACTTCAGGGCCAGGTATCTGGATACTCGGTGCCGCTTCAGGGACAGGTATCTGGATACATGCTGCTGCTTCAGGGCAAGGTATCTGGAGACTTGGTGCCGCTTCAAGGCCAGATATCTGGAGACTTGGTGTCGCTTCAGGCCAGGTATCTGGATACTTGGTGCTGCTTCAGGGCCAGGTATCTGGATACTTTGTGCCGCATCAGGGCCAGGTATCTGGAGACTTGGTGCTGCTTCAGTGCCAGGTGTCTGAATACTTGGTGCCGCCTCAAGGACAGGTATCTGGAGACTTGGTGCCGCTTCAGGGACAGGTATCTGGAGACTTTGTGCCACTTCAGGGCCAGGTATTTCGAGACTTGGTGCCGCTCCAAGGCCAGGTATCTGGAGACTTGGTGCTGCTTCAGGGCCAGGTGTCTGGATACTTGGTACCTCTTCAAGGCCAAGTATCTGGATACTTGGTGCTGCTTCAGGGCCAGGTGTCTGGATACTTGGTGCCGCTTCAAGGCCAGGTATCTGGAGACTTGGTGCTGCTTCAGGGCCAGGTATCTGGATACTTGGTGCAGCTTCAGGGCCAGGTATCTAGAGACATGGTAACTCTTCAGTGCCAGGTATCTGGATACTTGGTGCCGCTTTAGGGCAAGGTATCTGGATACTTGGTGCCTCTTCAGGTCCAGGTATGATATGATATGATATGATATGATATTTGTAACGCGCCTATACACAAGTGTTTCAAGGCGCGACGAGGCAGGGAGGGAGGGAAACAAGGGGAAGACAGACAAACGATCCTACTAGGCCAGGTGTCATTCAGATCGCGCAAGTGCAGAGGTAAGGGGAAAAGGAGAAAGTGCAGGGGGAGGAGGTGGGGGGGAAGTGCGGTACAAGGTAAGTAGCGTAAAAATAAATAAATAATAAATAATAAATAAAAGGGCCAGCTGGTGGCAAGTGCGAGGTAAGTGCAGAGCAAGTGCTGGGAAGGGGGCTGTAGGGATGCAGTGACAGTCCCACAGTGCAGGGGGAGCCAGGGAGGCAGTGCAAGTGGAGAGTGGCTGGGACCTGGACCGAGGTCGCTGAGAGTGGCTCAGACGCAGGTTTAGTGCAGAATTCAGTGGGGAGTTAAGCAGGTTTAGCAGGGGAGAGGGAGAGAGAAGGCAGAAGCGAAGAGGAAGGTTTTGAGGTGCTTCCGGAACCGGAGATGGTTCTCCTCAAGTTTCAGGGAGGCAGGAAGGCTGTTCCAGAGGGAGGCCCCTGCTGCGGAGAGAGATCTACCCCCAGCTCGTTGCTTCGAGAAGCGGCTGACCATGAGGGAGTTGGAGAAGGATGAGCGAAGGGCTCGTGAAGGAAGATATTTAGGAAGAGAGAGTTGAAGGTATTTAGGCCCCAGGCCCCAGAAGGCCTTGTGGACAATGCAGAGGGTTTTGAACTTAATCCTCGCAGCCACTGGGAGCCAGTGAAGAGATTTCAGTCCTGGAGAGATACGGTCCCTGGGCTTGAGGCCAAGGACAAGTCTCGCAGTTCTGTTCTGGATAAGTTGCAGAGGGCGGAGAGTGGAGGCAGGCAGATTAAGATAGAGGCTGTTACAGTAGTCCAGCCTTGAGAGAACCAGGGCTCGGGAGACAGTGAGCTTCTGGGGGAAGGAGAGGAAGGGAAGAATACCTCTGAGGAGGTGCAGCTGGTAGTGTGACTTCTTAGAGACGTCAGATATATGAGGAGAGAAGGAGAGTGTGGAGTCGAAGATGACCCCAAGGTTTTTAGCCTTGCAGGTAGGGGCAGGAAGGGGGCCAAGGGAGGCCGGCCAGAGAGCTGCAGGGAAGGAGGGAGTGGGTGTGCCGATGAGTAGAATCTCAGTCTTACTGGCGTTAAGGCAGAGGTCATTGGCGGCACACCATTCCTGGATAGCAGACAGACAGTCGGAGATGAGGGAAGGAGAGGAGGAGGCCGAGGGTAGCCTGAAAATGAGCTGGGTATCGTCCGCATAGCACTGGAAGTAGGGGCAGAGAGCGGCGATGCGGTGGGCAAGGAGTGCCAGATACTGGTTGAAAAGCCAGGGAGAGAGGTTGGATCCCTGGGGGACACCACAGGTGGAGAGAAAGATGTCAGAGAGGAAGGAGCCCATTTGGACCTGGGAGGGTCGACCGGAAAGGAAAGAGGACAGCCATGCCAGAGCCTGACCAGTGATACCCAGGTTATCACGGAGACGGTTGAGCAGGATGGCATGGTTGACAGTGTCAAAGGCAGAGGAGAGATCGAGCAGAATGAGAACACAGGGAGTGTTGGAATCGAGGTTCAGGAGCAGGTCCTCACGGATGTTCAGGAGAGCAGTTTCCGTGCTTCGGGCCGCTCTGAAGCCGGATTGATGGTCATGAAGATTACCAACAGATTCAGCATGGAGGTTAAGCTGGGAGATGGCCAGTTTCTCCAGGAGCTTGCCCAGGAAGGGAGTGATGGAGATTGGGCGATAGTTGGCCGGGCAGGAGGGGTCGGAGGAGGGTTTCTTGAGGAGGGGGTGCACAAGGGAGTGCTTGAGGGGGGATGGGAAGACTCCAGAGGCGAATGAGTGGTTGCAAAAGGCAGCCAAGGCAGGAGCCAGGGAGTCGATGTGGTCCTTGATGGTTTTGGAGGAACAGGGGTGAACCTGTTTAGACGAGGCTTTCATAGATCGGACTTGTCTGGAAACCTCATCAGCAGAAAAAGGTGGAAAAGCAGAGAAGGAGGGCGGAGGGGAGGCTGCAAGAGAGCAAGAGGAAGAGCCGGGAAGAGAGGGAGGGAGGAGAGAGGAGGAGAGCGAGGACAGGATGTCCTGAGTTTTTGAGATGAAGTGCGAGGCCAGTGCGGTGCAGAGGGCCTGGGAGGGGACAGGAGAGGTAGAGACTGCAGCAGGGTTGGCCAGCTCCTTGCAGATTTTAAAGAGTTCGGCCGAGTTGTTAGATGCCTCAGAGATGCGGGCTTGGATAAGGGCTCTCTTCTTGGTGAGAACGGAGAGCCGGTATTGCCTTTGGAGCAGGCGGCAGGCCAGTTTGTCAGAGGATGAGCATGAAGCACGCCATTTCCTCTCTGCCACCCTGCACTTGCGTTTTAGGGTGACGAGATCCGAGTCATACCAGGAGTTACATTTGGCTTTGGGCTTCAGGCGGATTCTCATGACGGGGGCAAGGATATCGAGAGTATCAGATATAGAGGAATAGAGGATGGAGAGGGCTGTGTCAGGGTGGGAGTCAGCCGAGGGGGGAGGAGGGGGCGAGAAGGTAGCAGCGAAAGCCTCAACTGACACGCGCTTCATGGGTCGGATGACCGAGAAGGTGGGTGGCAATGACGAGGGTGGCTTTGCCTGTGGGGTAGGGAGGGAGAGGTGGGAGGATAGGAGAAAGTGATCACTCCAGGAGAGAGGAGTGGAGAGAGGGAGGGAGAGGGGAAGGTCAGAAGAGATCAGAGCATCAAGAGTGTGCCCTGCAGAGTGAGTAGGCCCAGACGGGAGGATAGAGAGTGAGAGAGAGTTGCAGAGTTCGCGAAAGAGACCAGTGGGGGGACAGGAGGCATCGAGGTGGATGTTGAAGTCACCGAGAAAGAGGAGTTGGGTGGTTGAGGACAGGAGTGAGGAGGAGAGGTCAGCCCACTCAGAGAGGAAGGATGAAATTTGACCAGGTGGCCGATAGATAGTAGCCACGGTAAGGGAATGGCTAGGAGAGAGAGAGAGTCGGCAGACAAGACATTCAAAAGAGGAGTAGGTCTGCGTAGGAGTGACAGTGGCAGGAATCCACTCAGGGAAGATAAGGGCAACACCACCCCCTGAGCGGTTTGGCCTAGGCATGGAGAGGATCTTGTAGCCGTCAGGTAGGAGTGTGTCGAAGCTGGTGGCAGAGCTGGCAGTGAACCATGTCTCAGTGAGACCGAGGACGTCGAGGTCCAGTTCCTCAAGAAGGCGACAGATATCAGAGGAGTGCTTGATGGCAGAGCGAGAATTTAGAGTGGCAATGTGGAGAAGGTTGCCACCCTTGAAAAACTTCCGGGGAGGGGTACAGATCAGAGGTGCGCCCTGCGGAGGTGTTAGAGAAGGAGTTGAAGAGGGAGCAAGAGAAGGGGCAGGGAGGGAGGGGAGAGGCAAGGTAGCCGAGGACAGAGGAGGGGGGACAGCGGGAGCGGAGAGGAAGTTGATGAGGCGTGGGAAGCGTCTATCAAAGAGGTGAAGGTTGGCCTGCGGGCCTTGGACCAAGACGGTCCCGTTAGCATAGACATTAATGATGGCCTTAGAGGAGTGGAAAGGGGCCAAGAGGACATCCCAACGGGTGCCACCATTAATGGGAGAGGAGGAGAAAGGAGAGAGCACAGCGACCATGTGAGGGGTCCATAGGTCAGGTGAAGGCACGAAAAAGAGAATGTCAGTAAGAGTTTCCCTGGAGCAGGCGCTCGTGTAGGTGTCAGCGATAGGGAGGCCTGGGTTGGAGACCAGGATGTCCTTTTTAAACTTTTTCCTACCAGATTTAGTGAGGAGAGCAGGATAGTCAATAGAGAAGCAGTTAGAGTAGATAGGCGAGATAGAGAGCACCATGGAGAAGGAGGGGAGGCGGATGACACGAGTATGCAGACAGGAAGTGAGTGGAGGGCACTAGTTTACCACAGTGCAGAGCAGAGAGTAATGCGTAATAGGTCAGGGCCACCTAAGTTTGAGAATCCTGCGAGGGGAGAGAAGCACCCTAGTTTACCAATAAAATGGAATAGGGGGGGCGAGGCATCATGCGGATGAGGTGAACAAGGTGAGGAGGGGTGGGCCGGAGAACAGGTGGAACTGGCGCCTGGCGTCCCCTGCGGACACCTGCAGACACACAGTATCTGGATACTTGGTACCGCTTCAGGGCCAGGTATCTGGAGACTTGCTGCCACTTCAGAGCAAGGTATTGGATACTTGGTGTCTCTTCAGGTCCAGGTATCTGGAGACTTAGTGCCGCTTCAGGGCCAGGTATCTGGAGACTTGGTGCCGCTTCAGGGCCAGATATCTGGAGACTTGGTTCCACTTCAGGACCAGGTATCTGGAGACTTCGTTCCGCTTCGGGCCAGGTATCTGGATACTTGGTTTTGCTTCAAGGCCAGGTATCTGGAGACTTGGTGCCTCTTCAGGGCCAGTTATCTGGAGACTTGGTTCCACTTCAGGACCAGGTATCTGGAGACTTCGTTCCGCTTCGGGCCAGGTATCTGGATACTTGGTTTTGCTTCAAGGCCAGGTATCTGGAGACTTGGTGCCTCTTCAGGGCCAGTTATCTGGATACTTGGTGCCCCTTCAGGGCCAGGTATCTGGATACTCGGTGCTGCTTCAGGGCCAGGTATCTGGAGACTTGGTGCCGCTTCAAGGCCAGGTATCTGGAGACTTGGTGAACCTTCAGGGCCAGGTATCTGGATACTTGCTGCCACTTCAGGGCAAGGTATCTGGAGACTTGGTTCCGCTTCAAGGCCAGGTATGTGGAGACTCGGTGTCGCTTCAGGCCAGGTATCTGGATACTTGCTGCTGCTTCAGGGCCAGGTATCTGGAGACTTGGTGCTGCTTCAGGGCCAGGTGTCTGGATACTTGGTGCTGTTCAAGGACAGGTATCTGGAGACTTGGTGCCACTTCAGGGCCAGGTATCTGGAGACTTGATGCCACTTCAGGGCCAGGTATCTGGAGATTTGGTTCCGCTTCAAGGCCAGGTATCTGGAGACTTGGTGCTGCTTCAGGGCCTGATGTCTGGATACTTGGTGCCGCTTCAAGGCCAGGTATCTGGAGACTTGGTGCTGCTTCAGGGCCAGGTATCTGGAGACTTGGTGCTGCTTCAGGGCCATGTATCTGGAGACTTCCTTCCGCTTCAGGACCAGGTATCTGGAGACTTGGTTCTGCTTCATGGCCAGGTATCTGGATATTTGGTGCCACTTCAGGGCCAGGTATCTGAAGACTTGGTAACTCTCAGGGCCAGGTATCTGGATACTTGGTGCCGCTTCAGGGCCAGGTATCTGGAGACTTGCTGCCACTTCAGGGCAAGGTATCTGGATACTTGGTGCCTGTTCAGGTCCAGGTATCAGGAGACTTAGTGCCTCTTAAGGGCCAGGTATCTGGAGACTTGGTGCTGCTTCACGGCCAGGTATCTGGAGACTTGGTTCTGCTTCGGGCCAGGTATCTGGATACTTGGTTTTGCTTCAAGGCCAGGTATCTGGAGACTTGGTGCCGCTTCAAGGCCAGGTATCTGGAGACTTGGAGAAGCTTCAGGGCCAGGTATCTGGATACTTGGTGCCCCTTCAGGGCCAGGTATCTGGATACTCGGTGCTGCTTCAGGGCCAGGTATCTGGAGACTTGGTGCCGCTTCAAGGCCAGGTATCTGGAGACTTGGAGAAGCTTCAGGGCCAGGTATCTGGATACTTGGTGCCGCTTCGGGGCCAGGTATCTGGATGCTGGGCGCTGCTTCAGGGCCAGGTATCTGGATACTTGCTGCCGCTTCAGGGCAAGGTATCTGGAGACTTGGTGCCACTTCAAGGCTAGGTATCTGGATACTTGCTGCCGCTTCAGGACCAGGTATCTGGAGATTTGGTACCGATTCAAGGCCAGGTATCTGGAGACTTGGTGTCTCTTCAGGTCCAGGTATATGGATACTTGGTGCCGCTTCAGGGCCAGGTATCTGGATTCTTGGTGCTGCTTCAGGGCCAGGTATCTGGAGACTTAGTGCCGCTTCAGGGCCAGGTATCTGGAGACTTGGTGCCACTTCAGGGCCAGGTATCTGGAGACTTGGTTCCACTTCAGGACCAGGTATCTGGAGACTTGGTTCCGCTTCAGGCCCAGGTATTTGGATACTTGGTGCCGCTTCAAGGCCAGGTATCTGGATACTTGGTGCCGCTTCAGGGCCAGGTATCTGGAAACTTGGTGCCGCTTCAAGGCCAGGTATCTGGAGACTTGGTGACGCTTCAGGGCCAGGTATCTGGAGACTTGGTGCCGCTTCAAAGCCAGGTAACTGGAGACTTTGTGTTGCTTCATGGCCAGGTATCTGGATACTCAGTGCTGCTTCAGGGCCAGGTATCTGGAGACTTAGTACCCCTTCAGGGCCAGGTATCTGGAGACATGGTGTTGCTTCAGGACAGGTATCTGGAGACTTGGTTCTGCTTCAGGACCAGGTATCTGGAGACTTGGTGCCGCTTCAGGGCCAGGTATCTGGAGACTTGGTGCTGCTTCAGTGCCAGTTGTCTGAATACTTGGTGCCGCTTCAAGGACAGGTATCTGGACACTTGGTGCTGCTTCAGGGCCAGGTATCTGGATACTTGCTGACGCTTCAGGGCAAGGTATCTGGAGACTTGGTGCCGCTTCAAGGCTAGGTATATGGATACTTGCTGCCGCTTCAGGACCAGGTATCTGGAGACTTGGTACCGATTCAAGGCCAGGTATCTGGAGACTTGGTGCCTCTTCAGGTCCAGGTATCTGGATACTTGGTGCCGCTTCAGGGCCAGGTATCTGGATTCTTGGTGCTGCTTCAGGGCCAGGTATCTGGAGACTTAGTGCCGTTTCAGGGCCAGGTATCTGGAGACTTGGTGCCACTTCAGGGCCAGGTATCTGGAGACTTGGTTCCACTTCAGGACCAGGTATCTGGAGACTTGGTTCCACTTCAGGGCCAGGTATCTGGAGACTTGGTTCCGCTTCAAGGCCAGGTATCTGGATATTTGGTGCCGCTTCAAGGCCAGGTATCTGGAGACTTGGTGCCTCTTCAGGGCCAGGAATCTGGATACTTGGTGCCGCTTCAGGGCCAGGTATCTGGATACTTGGTGCTGCTTCAGGGCCAGGTATCTGGAGACTTGGTGCCGCTTCAAAGCCAGGTAACTGGAGACTTTGTGTTGCTTCATGGCCAGGTATCTGGATACTCAGTGCTGCTTCAGGGCCAGGTATCTGGAGACTTAGTGCCCCTTCAGGGCCAGGTATCTGGAGACATGGTGTTGCTTCAGGACAGGTATCTGGAGACTTGGTTCTGCTTCAGGACCAGGTATCTGGAGACTTGGTGCCGCTTCAGGGCCAGGTATCTGGAGACTTGGTGCCGCTTCAGGGCCAGGTATCTGGAGACTTGGTGCCGCTTCAAGGCCAGGTATCTGGAGACTTGCTGCTGCTTCAGGGCCAGGTGTCTGGATGCTTGTTGCCGCTTCAAGGCCAGGTATCTGGATACTTGGTGCTGCTTCAGGGCCAGGTATCTGGAGACTTGGTGCCGCTTCAGGGCCAGGTATCTGGATACTTGCTGCTGCTTCATTGCAAGGTATCTGGAGACTTGGTGCCGCTTCAAGGCCTGGTATCTGGATACTTGGTGCTGCTTCATGGCAGGTATCTGGATACTCGGTGCCGCTTCGGGGCCAGGTATCTGGATACTCGGTGCTGCTTCAGGGCCAGGCATCTGGATACTTGCTGCCACTTCAGGGCAAGGTATCTGGAGACTTGGTGCCACTTCAGGGCCAGGTATCTGGAGATTTGGTTCCGCTTCAAGGCCAGGTATGTGGAGACTCGGTGTCGCTTCAGGCCAGGTATCTGGATACTTGGTGCTGCTTCAGGGCCAGGTATCTGGAGACTTGGTGCCGCTTCAGGGCCAGGTATCTGGAGACTTGGTGCCACTTCAGGGCCAGGTATCTGGAGATTTGGTTCCGCTTCAAGGCCAGGTATCTGGAGACTTGGTGCTGCTTCAGGGCCAGGTGTCTGGATACTTGGTGCCGCTTCAAGGCCAGGTATCTGGAGACTTGGTGCTGCTTCAGGGCCAGGTATCTGGAGACTTGGTGCTGCTTCAGGGCCATGTATCTGGAGACTTCCTTCCGCTTCAGGACCAGGTATCTGGAGACTTGGTTCTGCTTCATGGCCAGGTATCTGGATACTTGGTGCCGCTTCAGGGCCAGGTATCTGGAGACTTGCTGCCACTTCAGGGCAAGGTATCTGGATATTTGGTGCCTCTTCAGGTCCAGGTATCTGGAGACTTAGTGCCGCATCAGGGCCAGGTATCTGGAGACTTGGTGCCGCTTCAGGGCCAGGTATCTGGAGACTTGGTGCCTCTTCAGGGCCAGTTATCTGGATACTTGGTGCCCCTTCAGGGCCAGGTATCTGGATACTCGGTGGTGCTTCAGGGCCAGGTATCTGGAGACTTGGTGCCGCTTCAAGGCCAGGTATCTGGAGACTTGGAGAAGCTTCAGGGCCAGGTATCTGGATACTTGGTGTCGCTTCAGGGCCAGGTATCTGGATGCTGGGCGCTGCTTCAGGGACAGGTATCTGGATACTTGCTGCCGCTTCAGGGCAAGGTATCTGGAGACTTGGTGCCGCTTCAAGGCTAGGTATCTGGATACTTGCTGCCGCTTCAGGACCAGGTATCTGGAGACTTGGTACTGATTCAAGGCAAGGTATCTGGAGACTTGGTGCCTCTTCAGGTCCAGGTATCTGGATACTTGGTGCTGCTTCAGGGCCAGGTATCTGGAGACTTAGTGCTGCTTCAGGGCCAGGTATCTGGAGACTTGGTTCCACTTCAGGACCAGGTATCTGGAGACTTGGTTCCGCTTCAGGGCCAGGTATTTGGATACTTGGTGCCGCTTCAAGGCCAGGTATCTGGAGACTTGGTGCCTCTTCAGGGCCAGGTATCTGGATACTTGGTGCCGCTTCAGGGCCAGGTATCTGGATACTCAGTGCTACTTCAGGGCCAGGTATCTGGAGACTTGGTGCTGCTTCAAGGCCAGGTATCTGGAGACTTGGTGACGCTTCAGGGCCAGGTATCTGGATAATTGGTGCCGCTTCATGGCCAGGTATCTGGATACTCGGTGCCGCTTGAGGGCCAGGTATCTGGATACTCGGTGCCGCTTCAGGGACAGGTATCTGGATACATGCTGCTGCTTCAGGGCAAGGTATCTGGAGACTTGGTGCCGCTTCAAGGCCAGATATCTGGAGACTTGGTGTCGCTTCAGGGCCAGGTATCTGGATACTTGGTGCTGCTTCAGGGCCAGGTATCTGGAGACTTGGTGCTGCTTCAGTGCCAGGTGTCTGAATACTTGGTGCCGCTTCAAGGACAGGTATCTGGAGACTTGGTGCCGCTTCAGGGCCAGGTATCTGGAGACTTGGTGCCGCTTCAGGGCCAGGTATTTCGAGACTTGGTGCCGCTACAAGGCCAGGTATCTGGAGACTTGGTGCTGCTTCAGGGCCAGGTGTCTGGATACTTGGTACCTCTTCAAGGCCAAGTATCTGGATACTTGGTGCTGCTTCAGGGCCAGGTGTCTGGATACTTGGTGCCGCTTCAAGGCCAGGTATCTGGAGACTTGGTGCTGCTTCAGGGCCAGGTATCTGGATACTTGGTGCAGCTTCAGGGCCAGGTATCTAGAGACTTGGTAACTCTTCAGGGCCAGGTATCTGGATACTTGGTGCCGCTTTAGGACAAGGTATCTGGATACTTGGTGCCTCTTCAGGTCCAGGTGTCTGGATACTTGGTACCGCTTCAGGGCCAGGTATCTGGAGACTTGCTGCCACTTCAGGGCAAGGTATCTGGATACTTGGTGCCTGTTCAGGTCCAGGTATCTGGAGACTTAGTGCCGCTTAAGGGCCAGGTATCTGGAGACTTGGTGCCGCTTCACGGCCAGGTATCTGGAGACTTGGTTCTGCTTCGGGCCAGGTATCTGGATTCTTGGTTTTGCTTCAAGGCCAGGTATCTGGAGACTTGGTGCCTCTTCAGGGCCAGTTATCTGGATACTTGGTGCCCCTTCAGGGCCAGGTATCTGGATACTCGGTGCTGCTTCAGGGCCAGGTATCTGGAGACCTGGTGCCGCTTCAAGGCCAGGTATCTGGAGACTTGGAGAAGCTTCAGGGCCAGGTATCTGGATACTTGGTGCCGCTTCAGGGCCAGGTATCTGGATGCTGGGCGCTGCTTCAGGGCCAGGTATCTGGATACTTGCTGCCGCTTCAGGCAAGGTATCTGGAGACTTGGTGCCACTTCAAGGCTAGGTATCTGGATACTTGCTGCCGCTTCAGGACCAGGTATCTGGAGATTTGGTACCGATTCAAGGCCAGGTATCTGGAGACTTGGTGTCTCTTCAGGTCCAGGTATATGGATACTTGGTGCTGCTTCAGGGCCAGGTATCTGGATTCTTGGTGCTGCTTCAGGGCCAGGTATCTGGAGACTTAGTGCCGCTTCAGGGCCAGGTATCTGGAGACTTGGTGCCACTTCAGGGCCAGGTATCTGGAGACTTGGTTCCACTTCAGGACCAGGTATCTGGAGACTTGGTTCCGCTTCAGGCCCAGGTATTTGGATACTTGGTGCCGCTTCAAGGCCAGGTATCTGGATACTTGGTGCCGCTTCAGGGCCAGGTATCTGGATACTCGGTGCTGCTTCAGGGCCAGGTATCTGGAAACTTGGTGCCGCTTCAAGGCCAGGTATCTGGAGACTTGGTGACGCTTCAGGGCCAGGTATCTGGATAATTGGTGCCGCTTCATGGCCAGGTATCTGGATACTCAGTGCCGCTTCAGGGCCAGGTATCTGGATACTCGGTGCCACTTCAGGGCCAGGTATCTGGATACATGCTGCTGCTTCAGGGCAAGGTATCTGGAGACTTGGTGCTGCTTCAAGGCCAGGTATCTAGAGACTTGGTGTCGCTTCAGGGCCAGGTATCTGGATACTTGGTGCTGCTTCAGGGCCAGGTATCTGGAGACTTGGTGCTGCTTCAGTGCCAGTTGTCTGAATACTTGGTGCCGCTTCAAGGACAGGTATCTGGACACTTGGTGCTGCTTCAGGGCCAGGTATCTGGATACTTGCTGACGCTTCAGGGCAAGGTATCTGGAGACTTGGTACCGATTCAAGGCCAGGTATCTGGAGACTTGGTGCCTCTTCAGGTCCAGGTATCTGGATACTTGGTGCCGCTTCAGGGCCAGGTATCTGGATTCTTGGTGCTGCTTCAGGGCCAGGTATCTGGAGACTTAGTGCCGCTTCAGGGCCAGGTATCTGGAGACTTGGTGCCACTTCAGGGCCAGGTATCTGGAGACTTGGTGCCACTTCAGGGCCAGGTATCTGGAGACTTGGTTCCACTTCAGGACCAGGTATCTGGAGACTTGGTTCCACTTCAGGGCCAGGTATCTGGAGACTTGGTTCTGCTTCAAGGCCAGGTATCTGGATATTTGGTGCCGCTTCAAGGCCAGGTATCTGGAGACTTGGTGCCTCTTCAGGGCCAGGAATCTGGATACTTGGTGCCGCTTCAGGGCCAGGTATCTGGATACTTGGTGCTGCTTCAGGGCCAGGTATCTGGAGACTTGGTGCCGCTTCAAAGCCAGGTAACTGGAGACTTTGTGTTGCTTCATGGCCAGGTATCTGGATACTCAGTGCTGCTTCAGGGCCAGGTATCTGGAGACTTAGTGCCCCTTCAGGGCCAGGTATCTGGAGACATGGTGTTGCTTCAGGACAGGTATCTGGAGACTTGGTTCTGCTTCAGGACCAGGTATCTGGAGACTTGGTGCCGCTTCAGGGCCAGGTATCTGGAGACTTGGTGCCGCTTCAGGGCCAGGTATCTGGAGACTTGGTGCCGCTTCAAGGCCAGGTATCTGGAGACTTGGTGCTGCTTCAGGGCCAGGTGTCTGGATGCTTGTTGCCGCTTCAAGGCCAGGTATCTGGATACTTGGTGCTGCTTCAGGGCCAGGTATCTGGAGACTTGGTGCCGCTTCAGGGCCAGGTATCTGGATACTTGCTGCTGCTTCATTGCAAGGTATCTGGAGACTTGGTGCCGCTTCAAGGCCAGGTATCTGGATACTTGGTGCTGCTTCATGGCAGGTATCTGGATACTCGGTGCCGCTTCAGGGCCAGGTATCTGGATACTCGGTGCTGCTTCAGGGCCAGGCATCTGGATACTTGCTGCCACTTCAGGGCAAGGTATCTGGAGACTTGGTGCCACTTCAGGGCCAGGTATCTGGAGATTTGGTTCCGCTTCAAGGCCAGGTATGTGGAGACTCGGTGTCGCTTCAGGCCAGGTATCTGGATACTTGGTGCTGCTTCAGGGCCAGGTATCTGGAGACTTGGTGCCGCTTCAGGGCCAGGTATCTGGAGACTTGGTGCCACTTCAGGGCCAGGTATCTGGAGATTTGGTTCCGCTTCAAGGCCAGGTATCTGGAAACTTGGTGCTGCTTCAGGGCCAGGTGTCTGGATACTTGGTGCCGCTTCAAGGCCAGGTATCTGGAGACTTGGTGCTGCTTCAGGGCCAGGTATCTGGAGACTTGGTGCCGCTTCAGGGCCATGTATCTGGAGACTTCCTTCCGCTTCAGGACCAGGTATCTGGAGACTTGGTTCTGCTTCATGGCCAGGTATCTGGATACTTGGTGCCGCTTCAGGGCCAGGTATCTGGAGACTTGCTGCCACTTCAGGGCAAGGTATCTGGATATTTGGTGCCTCTTCAGGTCCAGGTATCTGGAGACTTAGTGCCGCATCAGGGCCAGGTATCTGGAGACTTGGTGCCGCTTCAGGGCCAGGTATCTGGAGACTTGGTGCCTCTTCAGGGCCAGTTATCTGGATACTTGGTGCCCCTTCAGGGCCAGGTATCTGGATACTCGGTGCTGCTTCAGGGCCAGGTATCTGGAGACTTGGTGCCGCTTCAAGGCCAGGTATCTGGAGACTTGGAGAAGCTTCAGGGCCAGGTATCTGGATACTTGGTGCCGCTTCAGGGCCAGGTATCTGGATGCTGGGCGCTGCTTCAGGGACAGGTATCTGGATACTTGCTGCCGCTTCAGGGCAAGGTATCTGGAGACTTGGTGCCGCTTCAAGGCTAGGTATCTGGATACTTGCTGCCGCTTCAGGACCAGGTATCTGGAGACTTGGTACTGATTCAAGGCAAGGTATCTGGAGACTTGGTGCCTCTTCAGGTCCAGGTATCTGGATACTTGGTGCTGCTTCAGGGCCAGGTATCTGGAGACTTAGTGCTGCTTCAGGGCCAGGTATCTGGAGACTTGGTTCCACTTCAGGACCAGGTATCTGGAGACTTGGTTCCGCTTCAGGGCCAGGTATTTGGATACTTGGTGCCGCTTCAAGGCCAGGTATCTGGAGACTTGGTGCCTCTTCAGGGCCAGGTATCTGGATACTTGGTGCCGCTTCAGGGCCAGGTATCTGGATACTCAGTGCTACTTCAGGGCCAGGTATCTGGAGACTTGGTGCTGCTTCAAGGCCAGGTATCTGGAGACTTGGTGACACTTCAGGGCCAGGTATCTGGATAATTGGTGCCGCTTCATGGCCAGGTATCTGGATACTCGGTGCCGCTTCAGGGCCAGGTATCTGGATACTCGGTGCCGCTTCAGGGACAGGTATCTGGATACATGCTGCTGCTTCAGGGCAAGGTATCTGGAGACTTGGTGCCGCTTCAAGGCCAGATATCTGGAGACTTGGTGTCGCTTCAGGGCCAGGTATCTGGATACTTGGTGCTGCTTCAGGGCCAGGTATCTGGAGACTTGGTGCTGCTTCAGTGCCAGGTGTCTGAATACTTGGTGCCGCTTCAAGGACAGGTATCTGGAGACTTGGTGCCGCTTCAGGGCCAGGTATCTGGAGACTTGGTGCCGCTTCAGGGCCAGGTATTTCGAGACTTGGTGCCGCTACAAGGCCAGGTATCTGGAGACTTGGTGCTGCTTCAGGGCCAGGTGTCTGGATACTTGGTACCTCTTCAAGGCCAAGTATCTGGATACTTGGTGCTGCTTCAGGGCCAGGTGTCTGGATACTTGGTGCCGCTTCAAGGCCAGGTATCTGGAGACTTGGTGCTGCTTCAGGGCCAGGTATCTGGATACTTGGTGCAGCTTCAGGGCCAGGTATCTAGAGACTTGGTAACTCTTCAGGGCCAGGTATCTGGATACTTGGTGCCGCTTTAGGACAAGGTATCTGGATACTTGGTGCCTCTTCAGGTCCAGGTATCTGGATACTTGGTACCGCTTCAGGGCCAGGTATCTGGAGACTTGCTGCCACTTCAGAGCAAGGTATTGGATACTTGGTGTCTCTTCAGGTCCAGGTATCTGGAGACTTAGTGCCGCTTCAGGGCCAGGTATCTGGAGACTTGGTGCCGCTTCAGGGCCAGATATCTGGAGACTTGGTTCCACTTCAGGACCAGGTATCTGGAGACTTCGTTCTGCTTCGGGCCAGGTATCTGGATACTTGGTTTCGCTTCAAGGCCAGGTATCTGGAGACTTGGTGCCTCTTCAGGGCCAGTTATCTGGATACTTGGTGCCCCTTCAGGGCCAGGTATCTGGATACTCGGTGCTGCTTCAGGGCCAGGTATCTGTAGACTTGGTGCCGCTTCAAGGCCAGGTATCTGGAGACTTGGTGAACCTTCAGGGCCAGGTATCTGGATACTTGCTGCCACTTCAGGGCAAGGTATCTGGAGACTTGGTTCCGCTTCAAGGCCAGGTATGTGGAGACTCGGTGTCGCTTCAGGCCAGGTATCTGGATACTTGCTGCTGCTTCAGGGCCAGGTATCTGGAGACTTGGTGCTGCTTCAGGGCCAGGTGTCTGGATACTTGGTGCTGTTCAAGGACAGGTATCTGGAGACTTGGTGCCACTTCAGAGCCAGGTATTTGGAGACTTGATGCCACTTCAGGGCCAGGTATCTGGAGATTTGGTTCCGCTTCAAGGCCAGGTATCTGGAGACTTGGTGCTGCTTCAGGGCCAGGTGTCTGGATACTTGGTGCCGCTTCAAGGCCAGGTATCTGGAGACTTGGTGCTGCTTCAGGGCCAGGTATCTGGAGACTTGGTGCTGCTTCAGGGCCATGTATCTGGAGACTTCCTTCCGCTTCAGGACCAGGTATCTGGAGACTTGGTTCTGCTTCATGGCCAGGTATCTGGATATTTGGTGCCACTTCAGGGCCAGGTATCTGAAGACTTGGTAACTCTCAGGGCCAGGTATCTGGATACTTGGTGCCGCTTCAGGGCCAGGTATCTGGAGACTTGCTGCCACTTCAGGGCAAGGTATCTGGATACTTGGTGCCTGTTCAGGTCCAGGTATCTGGAGACTTAGTGCCGCTTAAGGGCCAGGTATCTGGAGACTTGGTGCCGCTTCATGGCCAGGTATCTGGAGACTTGGTTCTGCTTCGGGCCAGGTATCTGGATACTTGGTTTTGCTTCAAGGCCAGGTATCTGGAGACTTGGTGCCTCTTCAGGGCCAGTTATCTGGATACTTTGTGCCCCTTCAGGGCCAGGTATCTGGATACTCGGTGCTGCTTCAGGGCCAGGTATCTGGAGACCTGGTGCCGCTTCAAGGCCAGGTATCTGGAGACTTGGAGAAGCTTCAGGGCCAGGTATCTGGATACTTGGTGCCGCTTCAGGGCCAGGTATCTGGATGCTGGGCGCTGCTTCAGGGCCAGGTATCTGGATACTTGCTGCCGCTTCAGGGCAAGGTATCTGGAGACTTGGTGCCACTTCAAGTCTAGGTATCTGGATACTTGCTGCCGCTTCAGGACCAGGTATCTGGAGATTTGGTACTGATTCAAGGCCAGGTATCTGGAGACTTGGTGTCTCTTCAGGTCCAGGTATATGGAGACATGGTGTTGCTTCAGGACAGGTATCTGGAGACTTGGTTCTGCTTCAGGACCAGGTATCTGGAGACTTGGTGCCGCTTCAGGGCCAGGTATCTGGAGACTTGGTGCCGCTTCAGGGCCAGGTATCTGGAGACTTGGTGCCGCTTCAAGGCCAGGTATCTGGAGACTTGGTGCTGCTTCAGGGCCAGGTGTCTGGATGCTTGTTGCCGCTTCAAGGCCAGGTATCTGGATACTCGGTGCTGCTTCAGGGCCAGGTATCTGGAGACTTGGTGCCGCTTCAGGGCCAGGTATCTGGATACTTGCTGCTGCTTCATTGCAAGGTATCTGGAGACTTGGTGCCGCTTCAAGGCCAGGTATCTGGATACTTGGTGCTGCTTCATGGCAGGTATCTGGATACTCGGTGCCGCTTCGGGGCCAGGTATCTAGATACTCGGTGCTGCTTCAGGGCCAGGCATCTGGATACTTGCTGCCACTTCAGGGCAAGGTATCTGGAGACTTGGTGCCACTTCAGGGCCAGGTATCTGGAGATTTGGTTCCGCTTCAAGGCCAGGTATGTGGAGACTCGGTGTCGCTTCAGGCCAGGTATCTGGATACTTGGTGCTGCTTCAGGGCCAGGTATCTGGAGACTTGGTGCCGCTTCAGGGCCAGGTATCTGGAGACTTGGTGCCACTTCAGGGCCAGGTATCTGGAGATTTGGTTCCGCTTCAAGGCCAGGTATCTGGAGACTTGGTGCTGCTTCAGGGCCAGGTGTCTGGATACTTGGTGCCGCTTCAAGGCCAGGTATCTGGAGACTTGGTGCTGCTTCAGGGCCAGGTATCTGGAGACTTGGTGCCGCTTCAGGGCCATGTATCTGGAGACTTCCTTCCGCTTCAGGACCAGGTATCTGGAGACTTGGTTCTGCTTCATGGCCAGGTATCTGGATACTTGGTGCCGCTTCAGGGCCAGGTATCTGGAGACTTGGTGCCGCTTCAAGGCCAGGTATCTGGAGACTTGGTGCTGCTTCAGGGCCAGGTGTCTGGATGCTTGTTGCCGCTTCAAGGCCAGGTATCTGGATACTTGGTGCTGCTTCAGGGCCAGGTATCTGGAGACTTGGTGCCGCTTCAGGGCCAGGTATCTGGATACTTGCTGCTGCTTCATTGCAAGGTATCTGGAGACTTGGTGCCGCTTCAAGGCCAGGTATCTGGATACTTGGTGCTGCTTCATGGCAGGTATCTGGATACTCGGTGCCGCTTCGGGGCCAGGTATCTGGATACTCGGTGCTGCTTCAGGGCCAGGCATCTGGATACTTGCTGCCACTTCAGGGCAAGGTATCTGGAGACTTGGTGCCACTTCAGGGCCAGGTATCTGGAGATTTGGTTCCGCTTCAAGGCCAGGTATGTGGAGACTCGGTGTCGCTTCAGGCCAGGTATCTGGATACTTGGTGCTGCTTCAGGGCCAGGTATCTGGAGACTTGGTGCCGCTTCAGGGCCAGGTATCTGGAGACTTGGTGCCACTTCAGGGCCAGGTATCTGGAGATTTGGTTCCGCTTCAAGGCCAGGTATCTGGAGACTTGGTGCTGCTTCAGGGCCAGGTGTCTGGATACTTGGTGCCGCTTCAAGGCCAGGTATCTGGAGACTTGGTGCTGCTTCAGGGCCAGGTATCTGGAGACTTGGTGCCGCTTCAGGGCCATGTATCTGGAGACTTCCCTCCGCTTCAGGACCAGGTATCTGGAGACTTGGTTCTGCTTCATGGCCAGGTATCTGGATACTTGGTGCCGCTTCAGGGCCAGGTATCTGGAGACTTGCTGCCACTTCAGGGCAAGGTATCTGGATATTTGGTGCCTCTTCAGGTCCAGGTATCTGGAGACTTAGTGCCGCATCAGGGCCAGGTATCTGGAGACTTGGTGCCGCTTCAGGGCCAGGTATCTGGAGACTTGGTGCCTCTTCAGGGCCAGTTATCTGGATACTTGGTGCCCCTTCAGGGCCAGGTATCTGGATACTCGGTGCTGCTTCAGGGCCAGGTATCTGGAGACTTGGTGCCGCTTCAAGGCCAGGTATCTGGAGACTTGGAGAAGCTTCAGGGCCAGGTATCTGGATACTTGGTGCCGCTTCAGGGCCAGGTATCTGGATGCTGGGCGCTGCTTCAGGGACAGGTATCTGGATACTTGCTGCCGCTTCAGGGCAAGGTATCTGGAGACTTGGTGCCGCTTCAAGGCTAGGTATCTGGATACTTGCTGCCGCTTCAGGACCAGGTATCTGGAGACTTGGTACTGATTCAAGGCAAGGTATCTGGAGACTTGGTGCCTCTTCAGGTCCAGGTATCTGGATACTTGGTGCTGCTTCAGGGCCAGGTATCTGGAGACTTAGTGCTGCTTCAGGGCCAGGTATCTGGAGACTTGGTTCCACTTCAGGACCAGGTATCTGGAGACTTGGTTCCGCTTCAGGGCCAGGTATTTGGATACTTGGTGCCGCTTCAAGGCCAGGTATCTGGAGACTTGGTGCCTCTTCAGGGCCAGGTATCTGGATACTTGGTGCTGCTTCAGGGCCAGGTATCTGGATACTCAGTGCTACTTCAGGGCCAGGTATCTGGAGACTTGGTGCTGCTTCAAGGCCAGGTATCTGGAGACTTGGTGACGCTTCAGGGCCAGGTATCTGGATAATTGGTGCCGCTTCATGGCCAGGTATCTGGATACTTGGTGCCGCTTCAGGGCCAGGTATCTGGATACTCGGTGCCGCTTCAGGGACAGGTATCTGGATACATGCTGCTGCTTCAGGGCAAGGTATCTGGAGACTTGGTGCCGCTTCAAGGCCAGATATCTGGAGACTTGGTGTCGCTTCAGGGCCAGGTATCTGGATACTTGGTGCTGCTTCAGGGCCAGGTATCTGGAGACTTGGTGCTGCTTCAGTGCCAGGTGTCTGAATACTTGGTGCCGCTTCAAGGACAGGTATCTGGAGACTTGGTGCCGCTTCAGGGCCAGGTATCTGGAGACTTGGTGCCGCTTCAGGGCCAGGTATTTCGAGACTTGGTGCCGCTACAAGGCCAGGTATCTGGAGACTTGGTGCTGCTTCAGGGCCAGGTGTCTGGATACTTGGTACCTCTTCAAGGCCAAGTATCTGGATACTTGGTGCTGCTTCAGGGCCAGGTGTCTGGATACTTGGTGCCGCTTCAAGGCCAGGTATCTGGAGACTTGGTGCTGCTTCAGGGCCAGGTATCTGGATACTTGGTGCAGCTTCAGGGCCAGGTATCTAGAGACTTGGTAACTCTTCAGGGCCAGGTATCTGGATACTTGGTGCCGCTTTAGGACAAGGTATCTGGATACTTGGTGCCTCTTCAGGTCCAGGTATCTGGATACTTGGTACCGCTTCAGGGCCAGGTATCTGGAGACTTGCTGCCACTTCAGGGCAAGGTATCTGGATACTTGGTGCCTGTTCAGGTCCAGGTATCTGGAGACTTAGTGCCGCTTAAGGGCCAGGTATCTGGAGACTTGGTGCCGCTTCACGGCCAGGTATCTGGAGACTTGGTTCTGCTTCGGGCCAGGTATCTGGATACTTGGTTTTGCTTCAAGGCCAGGTATCTGGAGACTTGGTGCCTCTTCAGGGCCAGTTATCTGGATACTTGGTGCCCCTTCAGGGCCAGGTATCTGGATACTCGGTGCTGCTTCAGGGCCAGGTATCTGGAGACCTGGTGCCGCTTCAAGGCCAGGTATCTGGAGACTTGGAGAAGCTTCAGGGCCAGGTATCTGGATACTTGGTGCCGCTTCAGGGCCAGGTATCTGGATGCTGGGCGCTGCTTCAGGGCCAGGTATCTGGATACTTGCTGCCGCTTTAGGGCAAGGTATCTGGAGACTTGGTGCCACTTCAAGGCTAGGTATCTGGATACTTGCTGCCGCTTCAGGACCAGGTATCTGGAGATTTGGTACCGATTCAAGGCCAGGTATCTGGAGACTTGGTGTCTCTTCAGGTCCAGGTATATGGATACTTGGTGCTGCTTCAGGGCCAGGTATCTGGATTCTTGGTGCTGCTTCAGGGCCAGGTATCTGGAGACTTAGTGCCGCTTCAGGGCCAGGTATCTGGAGACTTGGTGCCACTTCAGGGCCAGGTATCTGGAGACTTGGTTCCACTTCAGGACCAGGTATCTGGAGACTTGGTTCCGCTTCAGGCCCAGGTATTTGGATACTTGGTGCCGCTTCAAGGCCAGGTATCTGGATACTTGGTGCCGCTTCAGGGCCAGGTATCTGGATACTCGGTGCTGCTTCAGGGCCAGGTATCTGGAAACTTGGTGCCGCTTCAAGGCCAGGTATCTGGAGACTTGGTGACGCTTCAGGGCCAGGTATCTGGATAATTGGTGCCGCTTCATGGCCAGGTATCTGGATACTCAGTGCCGCTTCAGGGCCAGGTATCTGGATACTCGGTGCCACTTCAGGGCCAGGTATCTGGATACATGCTGCTGCTTCAGGGCAAGGTATCTGGAGACTTGGTGCTGCTTCAAGGCCAGGTATCTAGAGACTTGGTGTCGCTTCAGGGCCAGGTATCTGGATACTTGGTGCTGCTTCAGGGCCAGGTATCTGGAGACTTGGTGCTGCTTCAGTGCCAGTTGTCTGAATACTTGGTGCCGCTTCAAGGACAGGTATCTGGACACTTGGTGCTGCTTCAGGGCCAGGTATCTGGATACTTGCTGACGCTTCAGGGCAAGGTATCTGGAGACTTGGTACCGATTCAAGGCCAGGTATCTGGAGACTTGGTGCCTCTTCAGGTCCAGGTATCTGGATACTTGGTGCCGCTTCAGGGCCAGGTATCTGGATTCTTGGTGCTGCTTCAGGGCCAGGTATCTGGAGACTTAGTGCCGCTTCAGGGCCAGGTATCTGGAGACTTGGTGCCACTTCAGGGCCAGGTATCTGGAGACTTGGTGCCACTTCAGGGCCAGGTATCTGGAGACTTGGTTCCACTTCAGGACCAGGTATCTGGAGACTTGGTTCCACTTCAGGGCCAGGTATCTGGAGACTTGGTTCCGCTTCAAGGCCAGGTATCTGGATATTTGGTGCCGCTTCAAGGCCAGGTATCTGGAGACTTGGTGCCTCTTCAGGGCCAGGAATCTGGATACTTGGTGCCGCTTCAGGGCCAGGTATCTGGATACTTGGTGCTGCTTCAGGGCCAGGTATCTGGAGACTTGGTGCTGCTTCAAAGCCAGGTAACTGGAGACTTTGTGTTGCTTCATGGCCAGGTATCTGGATACTCAGTGCTGCTTCAGGGCCAGGTATCTGGAGACTTAGTGCCCCTTCAGGGCCAGGTATCTGGAGACATGGTGTTGCTTCAGGACAGGTATCTGGAGACTTGGTTCTGCTTCAGGACCAGGTATCTGGAGACTTGGTGCTGCTTCAGGGCCAGGTATCTGGAGACTTGGTGCCGCTTCAGGGCCAGGTATCTGGAGACTTGGTGCCGCTTCAAGGCCAGGTATCTGGAGACTTGGTGCTGCTTCAGGGCCAGGTGTCTGGATGCTTGTTGCCGCTTCAAGGCCAGGTATCTGGATACTTGGTGCTGCTTCAGGGCCAGGTATCTGGAGACTTGGTGCCGCTTCAGGGCCAGGTATCTGGATACTTGCTGCTGCTTCATTGCAAGGTATCTGGAGACTTGGTGCCGCTTCAAGGCCAGGTATCTGGATACTTGGTGCTGCTTCATGGCAGGTATCTGGATACTCGGTGCCGCTTCGGGGCCAGGTATCTGGATACTCGGTGCTGCTTCAGGGCCAGGCATCTGGATACTTGCTGCCACTTCAGGGCAAGGTATCTGGAGACTTGGTGCCACTTCAGGGCCAGGTATCTGGAGATTTGGTTCCGCTTCAAGGCCAGGTATGTGGAGACTCGGTGTCGCTTCAGGCCAGGTATCTGGATACTTGGTGCTGCTTCAGGGCCAGGTATCTGGAGACTTGGTGCCGCTTCAGGGCCAGGTATCTGGAGACTTGGTGCCACTTCAGGGCCAGGTATCTGGAGATTTGGTTCCGCTTCAAGGCCAGGTATCTGGAGACTTGGTGCTGCTTCAGGGCCAGGTGTCTGGATACTTGGTGCCGCTTCAAGGCCAGGTATCTGGAGACTTGGTGCTGCTTCAGGGCCAGGTATCTGGAGACTTGGTGCCGCTTCAGGGCCAGGTATCTGGAGACTTGGTGCCTCTTCAGGGCCAGTTATCTGGATACTTGGTGCCCCTTCAGGGCCAGGTATCTGGATACTCGGTGCTGCTTCAGGGCCAGGTATCTGGAGACTTGGTGCCGCTTCAAGGCCAGGTATCTGGAGACTTGGAGAAGCTTCAGGGCCAGGTATCTGGATACTTGGTGCCGCTTCAGGGCCAGGTATCTGGATGCTGGGCGCTGCTTCAGGGACAGGTATCTGGATACTTGGTGCAGCTTCAGGGCCAGGTATCTAGAGACTTGGTAACTCTTCAGGGCCAGGTATATGGATACTTGGTGCCGCTTTAGGACAAGGTATCTGGATACTTGGTGCCTCTTCAGGTCCAGGTATCTGGATACTTGGTACTGCTTCAGGGCCAGGTATCTGGAGACTTGCTGCCACTTCAGAGCAAGGTATTGGATACTTGGTGTCTCTTCAGGTCCAGGTATCTGGAGACTTAGTGCCGCTTCAGGGCCAGGTATCTGGAGACTTGGTGCCGCTTCAGGGCCAGATATCTGGAGACTTGGTTCCACTTCAGGACCAGGTATCTGGAGACTTCGTTCCGCTTCGGGCCAGGTATCTGGATACTTGGTTTCGCTTCAAAGCCAGGTATCTGGAGACTTGGTGCCTCTTAAGGGCCAGTTATCTGGATACTTGGTGCCCCTTCAGGGCCAGGTATCTGGATACTCGGTGCTGCTTCAGGGCCAGGTATCTGGAGACTTGGTGCCGCTTCAAGGCCAGGTATCTGGAGACTTGGTGAACCTTCAGGGCCAGGTATCTGGATACTTGCTGCCACTTCAGGGCAAGGTATCTGGAGACTTGGTTCCGCTTCAAGGCCAGGTATGTGGAGACTCGGTGTCGCTTCAGGCCAGGTATCTGGATACTTGCTGCTGCTTCAGGGCCAGGTATCTGGATTCTTGGTGCTGCTTCAGAGCCAGGAATCTGGGGACTCAGTGCCGCTTCAGGGCCAGGTATCTGGAGACTCGGTACCAATTCAAGGCCAGGTATCTGGAGACTTGGTGCCTCTTCAGGTCCAGGTATCTGGATTCTTGGTGCTGCTTCAGGGCCAGGTATCTGGATAATTGGTGCCGCTTCATGGCCAGGTATCTGGATACTCGGTGCCGCTTCAGGGACAGGTATCTGGATACTCGGTGCTGCTTCAGGGCCAGGTATCTGGATACATGCTGCTGCTTCAGGGCAAGGTATCTGGAGACTTGGTGCCGCTTCAAGGCCAGGTATCTGGAGACTTGGTGTCGCTTCAGGGCCAGATATCTGGAGACTTGGTTCCACTTCAGGACCAGGTATCTGGAGACTTCGTTCCGCTTCGGGCCAGGTATCTGGATACTTGGTTTCGCTTCAAGGCCAGGTATCTGGAGACTTGGTGCCTCTTCAGGGCCAGTTATCTGGATACTTGGTGCCCCTTCAGGGCCAGGTATCTGGATACTCGGTGCTGCTTCAGGGCCAGGTATCTGGAGACTTGGTGCCGCTTCAAGGCCAGGTATCTGGAGACTTGGTGAACCTTCAGGGCCAGGTATCTGGATACTTGCTGCCACTTCAGGGCAAGGTATCTGGAGACTTGGTTCCGCTTCAAGGCCAGGTATGTGGAGACTCGGTGTCGCTTCAGGCCAGGTATCTGGATACTTGCTGCTGCTTCAGGGCCAGGTATCTGGAGACTTGGTGCTGCTTCAGGGCCAGGTGTCTGGATACTTGGTGCTGTTCAAGGACAGGTATCTGGAGACTTGGTGCCACTTCAGGGCCAGGTATCTGGAGACTTGTTGCCACTTCAGGGCCAGGTATCTGGAGATTTGGTTCCGCTTCAAGGCCAGGTATCTGGACACTTGGTGCTGCTTCAGGGCCAAGTGTCTGGATACTTGGTGCCGCTTCAAGGCCAGGTATCTGGAGACTTGGTGCTGCTTCAGGGCCAGGTATCTGGAGACTTGGTGCCGCTTCAGGGCCAGGTATCTGGATACTTGGTGCCGCTTCAGGGCCAGGTATCTGGATACTCGGTGCTGCTTCAGGGCCAGGTATCTGGAAACTTAGTGCCGCTTCAAGGCCAGGTATCTGGAGACTTGGTGACGCTTCAGGGCCAGGTATCTGGATAATTGGTGCCGCTTCATGGCCAGGTATCTGGATACTCGGTGCCGCTTCAGGGCCAGGTATCTGGATACTCGGTGCCACTTCAGGGCCAGGTATCTGGATACATGCTGCTGCTTCAGGGCAAGGTATCTGGAGACTTGGTGCCGCTTCAAGGCCAGGTATCTAGAGACTTGGTGTAGCTTCAGGGCCAGGTATCTGGATACTTGGTGCTGCTTCAGGGCCAGGTATCTGGAGACTTGGTGCTGCTTCAGTGCCAGTTGTCTGGATACTTGGTGCCGCTTCAGGGCCAGGTATCTGGATGCTGGGCGCTGCTTCAGGGCCAGGTATCTGGATACTTGCTGACGCTTCAGGGCAAGGTATCTGGAGACTTGGTGCCACTTCAAGGCTAGGTATCTGGATACTTGCTGCCGCTTCAGGACCAGGTAATCGGAGACTTGGTACCGATTCAAGGCCAGGTATCTGGAGACTTGGTGCCTCTTCAAGTCCAGTTATCTGGATACTTGGTGCCGCTTCAGGGCCAGGTATCTGGATTCTTGGTGCTGCTTCAGGGCTAGGTATCTGGAGACTTAGTGCCGCTTCAGGGCCAGGTATCTGGAGACTTGGTGCCACTTCAGGGCCAGGTATCTGGAGACTTGGTTCCACTTCAGGACCAGGTATCTGGAGACTTGGTTCCACTTCAGGGCCAGGTATCTGGAGACTTGGTTCCGCTTCAAGGCCAGGTATCTGGATATTTGGTGCCGCTTCAAGGCCAGGTATCTGGAGACTTGGTGCCTCTTCAGGGCCAGGAATCTGGATACTTGGTGCCGCTTCAGGGCCAGGTATCTGGATACTTGGTGCTGCTTCAGGGCCAGGTATCTGGAGACTTGGTGCCGCTTCAAAGCCAGGTAACTGGAGACTTTGTGTTGCTTCACTGCCAGGTATCTGGATACTCAGTGCTGCTTCAGGGCCAGGTATCTGGAGACTTAGTGCCCCTTCAGGGCCAGGTATCTGGAGACATGGTGCCGCTTCAGGACAGGTATCTGGAGACTTGGTTCTGCTTCAGGACCAGGTATCTGGAGACTTGGTGCTGCTTCAGGGCCAGGTATCTGGAGACATGGTGCCGCTTCAGGGCCAGGTATCTGGAGACTTGGTGCCACTTCAAGGCCAGGTATCTGGAGACTTGGTGCTGCTTCAGGGCCAGGTGTCTGGATGCTTGTTGCTGCTTCAAGGCCAGGTATCTGGATACTTGGTGCTGCTTCAGGGCCAGGTATCTGGAGACTTGGTGCCGCTTCAGGGCCAGGTATTTGGATACTTGCTGCTGCTTCATTGCAAGGTATCTGGAGACTTGGTGCCGCTTCAAGGCCAGGTATCTGGATACTTGGTGCTGCTTCATGGCAGGTATCTGGATACTCGGTGCTGCTTCAGGGCCAGGTATCTGGATACTCGGTGCTGCTTAGGGGCCAGGCATCTGGATACTTGCTGCCACTTCAGGGCAAGGTATCTGGAGACTTGGTGCCACTTCAGGGTCAGGTATCTGGAGATTTGGTTCCGCTTCAAGGCCAGGTATGTGGAGACTCGGTGTCGCTTCAGGCCAGGTATCTGGATACTTGGTGCTGCTTCAGGGCCAGGTATCTGGAGACTTGGTGCTGCTTCAGGGCCAGGTGTCTGGATACTTGGTGCTGTTCAAGGACAGGTATCTGGAGACTTGGTGCCGCTTCAGGGCCAGGTATCTGGAGACTTGGTGCCACTTCAGGGCCAGGTATCTGGAGATTTGGTTCCGCTTCAAGGCCAGGTATCTGGAGACTTGGTTCCGCTTCAGGGCCAGGTGTCTGGATACTTGGTGCCGCTTCAAGGCCAGGTATCTGGAGACTTGGTGCTGCTTCAGGGCCAGGTATCTGGAGACTTGGTGCCGCTTCAGGGCCATGTATCTGGAGACTTCCTTCCGCTTCAGGACCAGGTATCTGGAGACTTGGTTCTGCTTCATGGCCAGGTATCTGGATACTTGGTGCCGCTTCAGGGCCAGGTATCTGGAGACTTGCTGCCACTTCAGGGCAAGGTATCTGGATATTTGGTGCCTCTTCAGGTCCAGGTATCTGGAGACTTAGTGCCGCATTAGGGCTAGGTATCTGGAGACTTGGTGCCGCTTCAGGGCCAGGTATCTGGAGACTTGGTGCCTCTTCAGGGCCAGTTATCTGGATACTTGTTGCCCCTTCAGGGCCAGGTATCTGGATACTCGGTGCTGCTTCAGGGCCAGGTATCTGGAGACTTGGTGCCGCTTCAAGGCCAGGTATCTGGAGACTTGGAGAAGCTTCAGGGCCAGGTATCTGGATACTTGGTGCCGCTTCAGGGCCAGGTATCTGGATGCTGGGCGCTGCTTCAGGGCCAGGTATCTGGATACTTGTTGCCGCTTCAGGGCAAGGTATCTGGAGACTTGGTGCCGCTTCAAGGCTAGGTATCTGGATACTTAATGCCACTTCAGGACCAGGTATCTGGAGACTTGGTACTGATTCAAGGCCAGGTATCTGGAGACTTGGTGCCTCTTCAGGTCCCGGTATCTGGATACTTGGTGCCGCTTCAGGGCCAGGTATCTGGATTCTTGGTGCTGCTTCAGGGCCAGGTATCTGGAGACTTGGTTCCACTTCAGGACCAGGTATCTGGAGACTTGGTTCCGCTTCAGGGCCAGGTATTTGGATACTTGGTGCCGCTTCAAGGCCAGGTATTTGGATACTTGGTGCCGCTTCAAGGCCAGGTATCTGGATACTTGGTGCCGCTTCAGGGCCAGGTATCTGGATACTCGGTGCTGCTTCAGGGCCAGGTATCTGGAGACTTGGTGCTGCTTCAAGGCCAGGTATCTGGAGACTTGGTGACGCTTCAGGGCCAGGTATCTGGATAATTGGTGCCGCTTCATGGCCAGGTATCTGGATACTCGGTGCCGCTTCAGGGCCAGGTATCTGGATACTCGGTGCCGCTTCAGGGACAGGTATCTGGATACATGCTGCTGCTTCAGGGCAAGGTATCTGGAGACTTGGTGCCGCTTCAAGGCCAGATATCTGGAGACTTGGTGTCGCTTCAGGGCCAGGTATCTGGATACTTGGTGCCGCTTCAGGGCCAGGTATCTGGAGACTTGGTGCTGCTTCAGTGCCAGGTGTCTGAATACTTGGTGCCGCCTCAAGGACAGGTATCTGGATAATTGGTGCCGCTTCATGGCCAGGTATCTGGATACTCGGTGCCGCTTCAGGGCCAGGTATCTGGATACTTGGTGCCGCTTCAGGGACAGGTATCTGGATACATGCTGCTGCTTCAGGACAAGGTATCTATAGACTTGGTATCGATTCAAGGCCATGTATGTGGAGACTTGGTAACTCTTCAGGTCCAGGTATCTGGATACTTGGTGCCGCTTCAGGGCCAGGTATCTGGATTCTTGGTGCTGCTTCAGGGCCAGGTATCTGGAGACTCAGTGCCGCTTCAGGGCCAGGTATCTGGAGACTTGGTGCCGCTTCAGGGCCAGGTATCTGGAGACTTGGTTCTGCTTCAGGACCAGGTATCTGGAGACTTGGTTCTGCTTCAATGCCAGGTATCTGGATACTTGGTGTCACTTCAAGGCCAGGTATCTGGAGACTTGGTGCCTCTTCAGGGCAAGGTATCTAGATACTTGGTGCCGCTTCAGGGCCAGGTATCTGGATTCTTGGTGCTGCTTCAGAGCCAGGAATCTGGGGACTCAGTGCCGCTTCAGGGCCAGGTATCTGGAGACTCGGTACCAATTCAAGGCCAGGTATCTTGAGACTTGGTGCCTCTTCAGGTCCAGGTATCTGGATACTTGGTGCCGCTTCAGGGCCAGGTATCTGGATTCTTGGTGCTGCTTCAGGGCCAGGTATCTGGATAATTGGTGCCGCTTCATGGCCAGGTATCTGGATACTCGGTGCCGCTTCAGGGCCAGGTATCTGGATACTCGGTGCTGCTTCAGGGCCAGGTATCTGGATACATGCTGCTGCTTCAGGGCAAGGTATCTGGAGACTTGGTGCCGCTTCAAGGCCAGGTATCTGGAGACTTGGTGTCGCTTCAGGGCCAGATATCTGGAGACTTGGTTCCACTTCAGGACCAGGTATCTGGAGACTTCGTTCCGCTTCGGGCCAGGTATCTGGATACTTGGTTTCGCTTCAAGGCCAGGTATCTGGAGACTTGGTGCCTCTTCAGGGCCAGTTATCTGGATACTTGGTGCCCCTTCAGGGCCAGGTATCTGGATACTCGGTGCTGCTTCAGGGCCAGGTATCTGGAGACTTGGTGCCGCTTCAAGGCCAGGTATCTGGAGACTTGTTGAACCTTCAAGGCCAGGTATGTGGAGACTCGGTGTCACTTCAGGCCAGGTATCTGGATACTTGCTGCTGCTTCAGGGCCAGGTATCTGGAGACTTGGTGCTGCTTCAGGGCCAGGTGTCTGGATACTTGGTGCTGTTCAAGGACAGGTATCTGGAGACTTGGTGCCACTTCAGGGCCAGGTATCTGGAGACTTGTTGCCACTTCAGGGCCAGGTATCTGGAGATTTGGTTCTGCTTCAAGGCCAGGTATCTGGACACTTGGTGCTGCTTCAGGGCCAAGTGTCTGGATACTTGGTGCCGCTTCAAGGCCAGGTATCTGGAGACTTGGTGCTGCTTCAGGGCCAGGTATCTGGAGACTTGGTGCCGCTTCAGGGCCATGTATCTGGAGACTTCCTTCCGCTTCAGGACCAGGTATCTGGAGACTTGGTTCTACTTCATGGCCAGGTATCTGGATATTTGGTGCCACTTCAGGGCCAGGTATCTGAAGACTTGGTAACTCTCAGGGCCAGGTATCTGGATACTTGGTGCCGCTTCAGGGCCAGGTATCTGGAGACTTGCTGCCACTTCAGGGCAAGGTATCTGGATACTTGGTGCCTGTTCAGGTCCAGGTACCTGGAGACTTAGTGCCGCTTAAGGGCCAGGTATCTGGAGACTTGGTGCCGCTTCAGGGCCAGGTATCTGGAGACTTGGTTCTGCTTTGGGCCAGGTATCTGGATACTTGGTTTTGCTTCAAGGCCAGGTATCTGGATACTCGGTGCCGCTTCAGGGCCAGGTATCTGGATACTCGGTGCTGCTTCAGGGCCAGGTATCTGGATACATGCTGCTGCTTCAGGGCAAGGTATCTGGAGACTTGGTGCCGCTTCAAGGCCAGGTATCTGGAGACTTGGTGTCGCTTCAGGGCCAGATATCTGGAGACTTGGTTCCACTTCAGGACCAGGTATCTGGAGACTTCGTTCCGCTTCGGGCCAGGTATCTGGATACTTGGTTTCGCTTCAAGGCCAGGTATCTGGAGACTTGGTGCCTCTTCAGGGCCAGTTATCTGGATACTTGGTGCCCCTTCAGGGCCAGGTATCTGGATACTCGGTGCTGCTTCAGGGCCAGGTATCTGGAGACTTGGTGCCGCTTCAAGGCCAGGTATCTGGAGACTTGTTGAACCTTCAAGGCCAGGTATGTGGAGACTCGGTGTCACTTCAGGCCAGGTATCTGGATACTTGCTGCTGCTTCAGGGCCAGGTATCTGGAGACTTGGTGCTGCTTCAGGGCCAGGTGTCTGGATACTTGGTGCTGTTCAAGGACAGGTATCTGGAGACTTGGTGCCACTTCAGGGCCAGGTATCTGGAGACTTGTTGCCACTTCAGGGCCAGGTATCTGGAGATTTGGTTCCGCTTCAAGGCCAGGTATCTGGACACTTGGTGCTGCTTCAGGGCCAAGTGTCTGGATACTTGGTGCCGCTTCAAGGCCAGGTATCTGGAGACTTGGTGCTGCTTCAGGGCCAGGTATCTGGAGACTTGGTGCCGCTTCAGGGCCATGTATCTGGAGACTTCCTTCCGCTTCAGGACCAGGTATCTGGAGACTTGGTTCTACTTCATGGCCAGGTATCTGGATATTTGGTGCCACTTCAGGGCCAGGTATCTGAAGACTTGGTAACTCTCAGGGCCAGGTATCTGGATACTTGGTGCCGCTTCAGGGCCAGGTATCTGGAGACTTGCTGCCACTTCAGGGCAAGGTATCTGGATACTTGGTGCCTGTTCAGGTCCAGGTACCTGGAGACTTAGTGCCGCTTAAGGGCCAGGTATCTGGAGACTTGGTGCCGCTTCAGGGCCAGGTATCTGGAGACTTGGTTCTGCTTTGGGCCAGGTATCTGGATACTTGGTTTTGCTTCAAGGCCAGGTATCTGGAGACTTGGTGCCTCTTCAGGGCCAGTTATCTGGATACTTGGTGCCCCTTCAGGGCCAGGTATCTGGATACTCGGTGCTGTTTCAGGGCCAGGTATCTGGAGACTTGGTGCCCCTTCAGGGCCAGTTATCTGGATACTTGGTGCCCCTTCAGGGCCAGGTATCTGGATACTTGGTTTTGCTTCAAGGCCAGGTATCTGGAGACTTGGTGCCTCTTCAGGGCCAGTTATCTGGATACTTGGTGCCCCTTCAGGGCCAGGTATCTGGATACTCGGTGCTGTTTCAAGGCCAGGTATCTGGAGACTTGGAGAAGCTTCAGGGCCAGGTATCTGGATACTTGGTGCCGCTTCAGGGCCAGGTATCTGGATGCTGGGCGCTGCTTCAGGGCCAAGTATCTGGATACTTGCTGCCGCTTCAGGGCAAGGTATCTGGAGACTTGGTGCCACTTCAAGGCTAGGTATCTGGATACTTGCTGCCGCTTCAGGACCAGGTATCTGGAGATTTGGTACCGATTCAAGGCCAGGTATCTGGAGACTTGGTGACTCTTTAGGTCCAGGTATCTGGATACTTGGTGCCGCTTCAGGGCCAGGTATCTGGATTCTTGGTGCTGCTTCAGGGCCAGGTATCTGGAGACTTAATGCCGCTTCAGGGCCAGGTATCTGGAGACTTGGTGCCACTTCAGGGCCAGGTATCTGGAGACTTGGTTCCACTTCAGGACCAGGTATCTGGAGACTTGGTTCCGCTTCAGGGCCAGGTATTTGGATACTTGGTGCCGCTTCAAGGCCAGGTATCTGGAGACTTGGTGCCTCTTCAGGGCCAGGTATCTGGATACTTGGTGCCGCTTCAGGGCCAGGTATCTGGATACTCGGTGCTGCTTCAGGGCCAGGTATCTGGAAACTTAGTGCCGCTTCAAGGCCAGGTATCTGGAGACTTGGTGACGCTTCAGGGCCAGGTATCTGGATACTCGGTGCCGCTTCAGGGCCAGGTATCTGGATACTCGGTGCCACTTCAGGGCCAGGTATCTGGATACATGCTGCTGCTTCAGGGCAAGGTATCTGGAGACTTGGTGCCGCTTCAAGGCCAGGTATCTAGAGACTTGGTGTCGCTTCAGGGCCAGGTATCTGGATACTTGGTGCTGCTACAGGGCCAGGTATCTGGAGACTTGGTGCTGCTTCAGTGCCAGTTGTCTGGATACTTGGTGCCGCTTCAGGGCCAGGTATCTGGATGCTGGGCGCTGCTTCAGGGCCAGGTATCTGGATTCTTGCTGACGCTTCAGGGCAAGGTATCTGGAGACTTGGTGCCACTTCAAGGCTAGGTATCTGGATACTTGCTGCCGCTTCAGGACCAGGTATCTGGAGACTTGGTACCGATTCAAGGCCAGGTATCTGGAGACTTGGTGCCTCTTCAGGTCCAGGTATCTGGGTACTTGGTGCCGCTTCAGGGCGAGGTATCTGGATTCTTGGTGCTGCTTCAGGGCCAGGTATCTGGAGACTTAGTGCCGCTTCAGGGCCAGGTATCTGGAGACTTGGTGCCACTTCAGGGCCAGGTATCTGGAGACTTGGTTCCACTTCAGGACCAGGTATCTGGAGACTTGGTTCCGCTTCAAGGCCAGGTATCTGGATATTTGGTGCCGCTTCAAGGCCAGGTATCTGGAGACTTGGTGCCTCTTCAGGGCCAGGAATCTGGATACTTGGTGCCGCTTCAGGGCCAGGTATCTGGATACTTGGTGCTGCTTCAGGGCCAGGTATCTGGAGACTTGGTGCCGCTTCAAAGCCAGGTAACTGGAGACTTTGTGTTGCTGCAGGGCCAGGTATCTGGATACTCAGTGCTGCTTCAGGGCCAGGTATCTGTTATGTTATGTTATGTTATTTTGCACTTATATAGCGCCTTATATACCATTGGTATGGTCTGAAGGCGCTGGTAGGTTGAACGCCCTTGGGAACCGAAGTTCTTGTCAGTAGAGGGAGGAGAGAGGGTCCAATAGGTGCGAGTGCGCATCTGGTATGTGTGCAGCTGGTGCGAGAATTCCTGTGGAAGCTGCTTCATAGCGGTAGGTGTGGTGGCTGAGAGGTCTGGAGTATGTGTTCGAATCTGGCAGGAAATTATCCAGACCGAGAGTGGCAGCGTAAGGCCTGAGGAGAACGCCTGGCTGGGGGTGCGAGACCAGCAGTGCTTACATAGAGTGATGTGGAGTGAGCAGCGTCAGATGTTGATATGAGAACAGTTATATCGAATGGTGTCATAGTATCTCTGTGTTCTAGTTGGGTGGTGGTGTAAGGAGAGAGTAAGCGTGGGGTGTGATATGAGGTATGATCTTTTTAAAGGATCCATGCACATTCGTCGGCCCTCCACCCGTCCTCTCGCCATACACGTCCTCTCGCTACACATGTCGTTTCGCCACACACGTCCTCACGCCACACACGTCCTCTCGCCACATACGTCCTCTCGCCACATACGTCCTCTCGCCACAACACGTCCTCTCGCCACAACACGTCCTTTTGCCACCACATGTCTTCTCGCCACCCACGTCCTCTCGCCACCCACGTCCTCTCGCCACCCACGTCCTCTCGCCACCCATGTCCTCTCGCCACACATGTCCTCTCGCCACACATGTCCTCTCGCCACACACGTCCTCTTGCCACACACGTCCTGTCGCCACACACGTCCTCTCGCCACACACGTCCTCTCGCCACACACGTCCTCTCGCCACACACGTCTTCTCGCCACACACGTCCTCTCGTCACAACGCGTCCTCTCGCCACAACACGTCCTCTCGCCATACACGTCTTCATTCCACACACGTCTTCATTCCACACACGTCTTCTCTCCACACACGTCTCCTCTCTCCACTCATGTCTTCACTCACTACACCCGGCCGCCCTCCACACCAGGCCGCTCTCTACACCCGGCCGCCCTGCACATCCGGCCGCCCTCCACACCCGGCCGCCCTCTACACCCGGCCGCCCTCCACACCCGGCTGCCCTCCACACCCGGCCGCCCTCCACACCCGGCCGCCCTCCACACCCGGCCGTCCTCCACATTCATCCGTCCTCAATACTCATGCGCCCTCAATACTCATGCGCCCTCAACACTCATGCGCCCTCAACAGGCATTCGCCCTCAACACTCGTCCGCCCTCAACACTCGTCCGCCCTCCACACTCGTCCGCCCTCCACACTCGTCCGCCCTCAGCACTCATCCGCTCTCAACACTCGTCCGCTCCCAACACTCATCCGCTCTCAACACTCATCCGCTCTCAACGCTCATTCGTTCTCAACATTCATCAACCCTCAACACTCATCCGCCCTCGACATTCATCCGTCCTCAACACTCATCCGTCCTCAACACTCATCCGTCCTCAACACTCATCCGTCCTCAACACTCATCCTCCCTCAACACACATCCGCCCTCAACACACATCCGCCCTCAACACACATCCGCCCTCAACACACATCCGCCCTCAACACTCTTCCCCTCGATAGGTCGGTGTGATGGTGCTCGTTTGGAAGCCGGTTGGTTTTAGGGGAAGAGCCAGGTTTTCAGTAGTTTGCGGAAGGACGTTAAGTCCTCAGTTAGGCGGATGTGGGGTGGGAGCGAGTTCCACAGGGTTGGAGCTTGGGCTGAGAATGATGTTCCGCCTATCCTGATTGAGTTTGTCTTAGGAATAGTTAGGAGGCCGGCTGAGCTTGATCTTAGGGTGCGAGAGGGATGATATGGTATTAGTTTTTCTTGAAGATATTGAGGTCCAGTTTTATGCAGTGCTCGATGGGTGAGGCATAAGGTTTTGAAAGCCACCCTACGGGCTACTGGAAGCCAGTGCAGTGTCTTGAGGGCTGGGGATACGTGGTCTCTTGGACCTAGCGCAAGTAGCATTTTGGCTGCCGCGTTTTGTGCTCTTTGGAGTTTATTCAGCTGGTAGGCATGGATTCCGAGGTATAGGGGGTTTCCGTAGTCCAGTCTGGATATAACGATTGATTGGACGGCAGAGACTCTGTTCGGAAATGAGAGGTATGGAAAGATGCGCCTGAGGGTTTTAAGGTGGTAGTGGCAGGATTTTGAGACATTATTGACTTGGCGCGAGAGTGTTAGGCCGGAGTCTAGGGTGCATCCAAGATTTTTCACTGTGTTGGAGGGTGTCGGTGAGTTGCCCATGGCGGGTAGCCAGGGAAGAGGGTGCGGAAGAAGATCGGAGTTGCCGCACACCATGATTTCTGTTTTGGCGGGGTTTAGGAGGAGGTGGCTTTGGGTCATCCAGCGGTCAATGTTAAGGAATCAGGCTGCCAGGTCGGGTCGGGAGTTGGGTTTCGAGTTCAGGAATTTTATGATTAGTTGGGTGTCGTCGGCGTAGTTGTAACATATGATGTTGTGTGAGCGAATTATTGGCGGGAGGGTGGTCAGGTAGAGATTGAACAGCAGGGCAGATAGACATGCTCCTTGAGGGACTCCCGTGTCGACTGGTCGAGCTTGGGAGGTAAAGCCGGAGAGTGTAGTTATTTGGTGCCTGTCTTTGAGGAAAGAGGCTATCCATTTAAGAGCGGTTCCACGGATTCCTAGGGAGTGGAGGCGGTCTAGGAGGATTGAGTGATTGATCGTGTCAAAGGCAGCGGATAGGTCAAGGAGGATTAGTGCTGCGCATCCTGCGGCGTCTGCTGTCATTTTGAGGTCATCCCAGATCGACGTTAGGGTGGTTTCGGTTCCGTGACGTGATCTGAAACCTGATTGAGCAGGGTCTAGGAGGTTATTGGCTTCGACAAAGGCATTTAGTTGGGAGTAGACGGTTCGGTCAATGAGTTTGGCAAGGAACCTGGTGTTTGAGATTGGGCGGTAGTTTTTGACCTCGAGAGGGTCGAGCGAAGATTTTTTTATTAGAGGTTTGACGTATACCATTTTGAATGCCTCGAGAAATATACCGGAGGAAAGGGAGTCGTTTATGATAGATCTTGCGTGCTCCCCTGCGCAGGTGGAGGCAAAAATTCCTTTAAGAGTTTTGGCTGGGCAAGGGTCTAGTGGTGATCCAGATGGTTTGCGGGCAGATAGAAGTTTGAGAAATTGCTCTGGTGATAATGGACTAAAGGATTCAAACGTTGGTTGCGTTGAGGTCGCAGGTGAGGGGCTGGCCGGTGCGGGCGGTGGAGTGTCAGTTGGTTGTAGGAGAGCCAATTTGGTGTTTAGAGTTTTAGTCCTTTCAATAGCCGTGGTGTAAAAGTGGAGGGAGAGTGAATCACACAGTGATTGTGACGGGGTCGGGATGGTTGTGTTACAAGCTGGATTGGTGAATTCTGAGATGATTTTGTGGAGTTCTTTGCTTGGGTTTTTGGAGTTTAGGATTCGGGTGTTGTAGTGGGCTTTTTTTGCTTTCCGGATTTCGGCCTTGTACTGATACAATTGTCGGGCCAAGGTGGTCTTGCTCTCTTGGGTTTTCTCTTTCCGCCAATTGCGTTCAAGGTATTTGTAATGCTGTTTAGTGGTTTTTAACTCAGGAGTGAACCATCTGGGAAAAGGGCCAAGGCGGGATGATGGTTTGCACAGGGGAGTGAGTCGTGTCAGAGATGCATTGAGCCATGAGTCAAAGGCTTCAGGCGTTAGATGGTTGTGGGGACGGTAGGTAGGTGGTCGAGACTGGAGGAGTGCCTCGGCTAGGTCTGGGGTGATTTTTAGTTTTTTCCAGCACTTGCGTAGGTTCGGAGGCTTAGATGTGCGTATGGGAAGGGGGCTGGGAGAGTGGATGGTGAACGAGAGTATAAAATGATCGGACCAGATGATCGGGGTGGGGGGTTTTAGGTGAATCAGGGTATTGGAGCTAAAGATGGCATCGAGAGTGTGTCCTTTAAAGTGAGTCGGGCCGTTTATGTGGGGTTGGAGGTTAATTGCATCTAGACCGTCAACCAGGGCGTGGGTCATAGGGTTGGTGGGGTTGTCGAGCCATATGTTGAAGTCTCCAAGGAGGGTGAGGTTGGGATGATTGATTTGGAGGGAGGCGATGGAGTCACAAAGGTTGTTTGCGAAATGTCTATCGTAGCCAGGAGGCCTGTAGATTATTAGGAAGCTGTGTGAGAGCGACGGGGAGAGGGATAGTTTAACGAGGAGCGATTCACAGGATGGAATGGAGGTTTGGTTGTCCATGATTGTGGCACGGAAGTGAGATTTGAAGACGAATGCTATCCCCCCTCCTCTGGATGGGCGGTTCAGTGGGATGAGGCAATAGTCAGGTGGAAAGGCTTCATTAGCGATTGGGCCGAAGTCATCAGAGAACCAGGTTTCAGTGATGAAAACTAGGTCCGGTTTGACAGAGGTGAGGAAGTCAAAGATGCAGTGTCTGTTTTTAGCTACAGATCGCGCGTTAAAAAGGATACAGTTTACATCTGCAGGCAGGGTTGGGTTTGGTGCTTGGGTGGGGGGGGCGGAGAGGCTGGAGGGAGGGGGTTAAGGTTGGTGATGCTAGGGAAAAGTGGGCGAGCAAAGAAGTATTTAGGCTTCGGGCGTGGTTGGGTGGTTGCTTGTGATAGGTTGATCGGGTTCAGGGTGGGGGATTTGAGGAAGGGGGGTGGGCGGTTGGGAGTTTCAGTTGCAGTCGGGGAGAAATCGAGGGAGAGGGGTTTCAGGAAAGGAGAGGCCACGGGGGAAGGAGGAGAGTGTGGGAGAGAGGTGCAGGGTCGAGATAGGGGAGGCGACGAGAGCTGAGAGGTTGAGGGGGACCAGGAACGTTTCCTCTTTAGTTTCTTTGCTGCAACTGGTGTGTGAGAGAGGGTAGGGGGGTCAGAGGGGGAGAGGGAAGCGGCTTCGGTTCTTGCTAGTGCAAGGCGTGCAGTTTTTAGGGATGGGAAATGGTGCAGTCGGCCGGTGAAAGTGGTAGGGGTATGGGGGCAAGGAGGGAGTTGGGCGAATGGAGGGTCGGGTGTGCTAGATATGATAGTAAGGAGGGCGGGAGTGGGCACAGTGGGCACTGCTGGCAGGTCGGCGGTGGGGTTCATGGGATGCGTGGTCTTAGGGTGTGTTGCTCGCCATCGTGCACCCCTGGCTTGGTGTTTGGAGAGGGTGGTGGCAAGGATTGCGGACGAGGGTGGGCTGATATGGGAAGGGGGGGGCGGGAGGGAAGGCGGATCGGAGAATGGAGGTGGTCTACGGGAGTCATTTCTGACAGGAGTGGGGGGAGTGACTGCACTCATGATCGGTGCGAGCTTTGGGTTGATTTAGGAGGGTTTCTGATTGTAGTTCAAGGGTTGATGATTAACGCTTTTTTGGGAGACTTTCGGGTTCAACTGATCGACGACTTATTTGGTGCTTTCTGGATACAATTGGGAATACTTCTAATGCAACTTTTCTTAGAGAGCTGTTGGGAGCAGCTTCTAGATGTAATTGGGATTACTTCAAATTCAACTTTTTCAGGCTATTGGGCGCAACTTCTAAGTGCAGTCAGGTACACTTCTAATTTCCACTTATCATAGAGGCTAATGGGCGCAGTTTATAAATGTAGTTTGGAACACTTCTAGATGCAGTTAGGAACACTTCTAATTCAACTTTTCCCAGAGAGGCTATTGGGCACAACTTTTAAATGCAATTGGGAGAAACTTCAGGGTGCAATTGGGAACACTTCTAATTCAACTTTTCTCAGAGAGGCTATTGGGCGTAGTTTCAAGATGCGATTGCGAGAGACATCTAGGTGCAGTTAGGACCTTCTAATGCAACTTTCTTAGAGAGGCTATTGGGTGCAACTCCTAAAAGCAATCGTGTACACTTCTAAATTCAACTTTTCTTAGAGAGGTTATTGGGCGCAACTTCTAAAAGCAATCATGTACACGTCTAGATTCAACTTTTCTCAGAGAGGCTATTGGGCGCAGTTTCTAAATGCAGTTTAGAACACTTCTAGATTCAGCTTTTCTCACAGAGGCTAATGGGCGCAACTTCTGAAAGCAATCATGTACACTTCTAGATTCAACTTTCTCAGAGAGGCTATTGGGCGCAACTTCTAAATGAAATCATGTACACTTCTAAGTTGAACTTTTCTTAGAGGGGTTATTGTGCGCAGCTTCAAGATGCGATTGGGAACACTTGTAGATGCAGTTAGGGATACATATAATTCAACTTTTTCAGACAGGTTATTGGACGCAACTACTAAATGCAATTATGTACACTTCCAAGTTCAACTTTCTCAGAGAGGCGATTGGGCGCAGATTTTAAATGCACTTGTAGATGCAGTTAGGACATTTATAGTTTAACTTTTTCAGACAGGCTATTTGGGCGCAACTTCTAAATGCAATTATGTATACTTCTAATTCAGCTTTTCTCAGAGAGGCTATTGGGCGCAGATTCTAGATGCAATTGGGAGCACTTGTAGATGCAGTTAGGAACACTTCTAATACAACTTTTCCCAGGGAGGCTATTGGGCACGACTTCAAAATGCAATCATGTACACGTCAGATTCAACCTTTCTCAGAGAGGTTATTGGGCGCAGCTTCAAATGCAGTTGGGAAAAATGTCTGGGTGCAATTATGACACTTCTAATTCAACTTTCTTAGAGAGGCTATTGGGCGTAACTTCTAAGAGCAATCGTGTACGCTTCTAAATTCAGCAATTCTCAGAGAGGCTATTGGGCGCAACTTCTAAATGCAATCATGTACACTTCTAATTCAACTTTCTTAGAGAGGCTATTGGGCGTAACTTCTAAGAGCAATCGTGTACGCTTCTAAATTCAGCAATTCTCAGAGAGGCTATTGGGCGCAACTTCAAAATGTAATCATGTATACATCAGATTCAACTTTTCTCAGAGAGGCTATTGGGCGTAGCTTCAAAAAGCAATCATTTACAGATCAGATTCAACTTTTCTCAGAGAGGCTGTTGGGCGCAACTTCAAAATGTAATCATGTACACATCGGATTCAACTTTTCTCAGAGAGGCTGTTGGGCGCAGTTTCTGAAAGCAATTGGGAACACTTCTAATTCAACTTTTCTCAGAGAGGCTATTGGGCGCCGTTTCTGAATGCAATTGGGAACACTTCTAATTCAACTTTTCACAGGGAGGCTACTGGGCGCAGTTTCTGAATGCAATTGGGAACACTTCTAATTCAACTTTTCTCAGGGAGGCTATTGGGCGCAGCTTCAAAAGGCAATAATTTACACATCAGATTCAACTTTTCTCAGAGAGGCTATTGGGCGCAGTTTCTGAATGCAATTGGGAACACTTCTAATTCAACTTTTCTCAGAGAGGCTACTGGGCGCAGTTTCTGAATGCAATTGGGAACACTTCTAATTCAACTTTTCACAGGGAGGCTACTGGGCGCAGTTTCTGAATGCAATTGGGAACACTTCTAATTCAACTTTTCACAGGGAGGCTACTGGGCGCAGTTTCTGAATGCAATTGGGAACACTTCTAATTCAACTTTTCTCAGAGAGGTTATTGGGCGCAGTTTCTGAATGCAATTGGGAACACTTCTAATTCAACTTTTCACAGGGAGGCTACTGGGCGCAGTTTCTGAATGCAATTGGGAACACTTCTAATTCAACTTTTCTCAGAGAGGCTATTGGGCGCAGTTTCTGAATGCAATTGGGAACACTTCTAATTCAACTTTTCACAGGGAGGCTACTGGGCGCAGTTTCTGAATGCAATTGGGAACACTTCTAATTCAACTTTTCACAGGGAGGCTACTGGGCGCAGTTTCTGAATGCAATTGGGAACACTTCTAATTCAACTTTTCACAGGGAGGCTACTGGGCGCAGTTTCTGAATGCAGTTGGGAACACTTCTAATTCAACTTTTCACAGGGAGGCTACTGGGCGCAGTTTCTGAATGCAATTGGGAACACTTCTAATTCAACTTTTCTCAGAGAGGCTATTGGGCGCAGTTTCTGAATGCAATTGGGAACACTTCTAATTCAACTTTTCACAGGGAGGCTACTGGGCGCAGTTTCTGAATGCAATTGGGAACACTTCTAATTCAACTTTTCTCAGAGAGGCTATTGGGCGCAGTTTCTGAATGCAATTGGGAACACTTCTAATTCAACTACTAGGGTAGTATGGCGAGAAGTAATTGCTTCGGCCCCGTCCTTGCCACACTTACTTATTGTTGGCTTCTTGCTTCTCCTGCGGATACGATCTGGAGCCGCCACCGTAGGAGCCGTCCTTTGCCTCGTGGTCCTTAGCCTAGGGGCTGCCCGGGCAGAGGGCTGCCCTGGGAGGGTCGTTAATGGCCAAGGTAGGATGGTGCAGGGACCAATCGGTGCACGGGGGCGGGACAAGAGGTGGGGTTGGAGGGACCAGGAAGCAGGGAGTGGGCACGGGCTGGGGAGCGAAAACAGGGGGTGTTGGGGATAAAGCCAGGCGGATGGCTCTAAATATATATCACAATGGCCTGCAAGTTCAGGTAACACCCACTGCAAGGGATCTCTGCTGAAATGGGGCCTTGGTGGATCAAGTGGTACACTAGATGGGAAACACACGGCCTGCTGGCCAATCGCGAGGGAAGGGGCCTACACGGACGATTTCCTCAGGTTTTGGCCGTAATTTACACGATGGCAGGGCTCGGGAGGCACTCACCTGCACCTGCAGTGGAGATGGAAAAGAAGGGGCAGGCCTGTGCAGCCGAAGCTAGGCTCGAGGGCCTAACACACAGTGGCCAATCAGGGGAGGTGGGCGGGCACAGGGGAGGGCTGGGAGAAGGAGTCAGGAAGCGGGATACTGGTGAGGGAAGGGGCCTACACGGACGATTTTCTCAGGTTTTGGCCGTAATTTACACGATGGCAGGGCTCGGGAGGCACTCACCTGCACCTGCAGTGGTGATGGAAAAGAAGGGGCAGGCCTGTGCAGCCGAAGCTAGGCTCGAGGGCCTAACACATAGTGGCCAATCAGGGGAGGTGGGCGGGCACAGGGGAGGGCTGGGAGAAGGAGTCAGGAAGCGGGATACTGGCGAGGGAAGGGGCCTACACGGACGATTTTCTCAGGTTTTGGCTGTAATTTACACGATGGCAGGGCTCGGGAGGCACTCACCTGCACCTGCAGTGGTGATGGAGACTTAGTGATGGTGATGGAGACTTAGTGCCCCTTCAGGGCCAGGTATCTGCAGACATGGTGCCGCTTCAGGACAGGTATCTGGAGACTTGGTTCTGCTTCAGGACCAGGTATCTGGAGACTTGGTGCCGCTTCAGGGCCAGGTATCTGGAGACATGGTGCCGCTTCAGGGCCAGGTATCTGGAGACTTGGTGCCGCTTCAAGGCCAGGTATCTAGAGACTTGGTGCTGCTTCAGGGCCAGGTGTCTGGATGCTTGTTGCCGCTTCAAGGCCAGGTATCTGGATACTTGGTGCTGCTTCAGGGCCAGGTATCTGGAGACTTGGTGCCGCTTCAGGGCCAGGTATTTGGATACTTGCTGCTGCTTCATTGCAAGGTATCTGGAGACTTGGTGCCGCTTCAAGGCCAGGTATCTGGATACTTGGTGCTGCTTCATGGCAGGTATCTGGATACTCGGTGCCGCTTCAGGGCCAGGTATCTGGATACTCGGTGCCGCTTAGGGGCCAGGCATCTGGATACTTGCTGCCACTTCAGGGCAAGGTATCTGGAGACTTGGTGCCACTTCAGGGTCAGGTATCTGGAGATTTGGTTCCGCTTCAAGGCCAGGTATGTGGAGACTCGGTGTCGCTTCAGGCCAGGTATCTGGATACTTGGTGCTGCTTCAGGGCCAGGTATCTGGATACTCGGTGCCACTTCAGGGCCAGGTATCTGGATACATGCTGCTGCTTCAGGGCAAGGTATCTGGAGACTTGGTGACGCTTCAAGGCCAGGTATCTAGAGACTTGGTGTCGCTTCAGGGCCAGGTATCTGGATACTTGGTGCTGCTTCAGGGCCAGGTATCTGGAGACTTGGTGCTGCTTCAGTGCCAGTTGTCTGGATACTTGGTGCCGCTTCAGGGCCAGGTATCTGGATGCTGGGCGCTGCTTCAGGGCCAGGTATCTGGATACTTGCTGACGCTTCAGGGCAAGGTATCTGGAGACTTGGTGCCACTTCAAGGCTAGGTATCTGGATACTTGCTGCCGCTTCAGGACCAGGTATCTGGAGACTTGGTACCGATTCAAGGCCAGGTATCTGGAGACTTGGTGCCTCTTCAGGTCCAGGTATCTGGGTACTTGGTGCCGCTTCAGGGCCAGGTATCTGGATTCTTGGTGCTGCTTCAGGGCCAGGTATCTGGAGACTTAGTGCCGCTTCAGGGCCAGGTATCTGGAGACTTGGTGCCACTTCAGGGCCAGGTATCTGGAGACTTGGTTCCACTTCAGGACCAGGTATCTGGAGACTTGGTTCCACTTCAGGGCCAGGTATCTGGAGACTTGGTTCCGCTTCAAGGCCAGGTATCTGGATATTTGGTGCCGCTTCAAGGCCAGGTATCTGGAGACTTGGTGCCTCTTCAGGGCCAGGAATCTGGATACTTGGTGCCGCTTCAGGGCCAGGTATCTGGATACTTGGTGCTGCTTCAGGGCCAGGTATCTGGAGACTTGGTGCCGCTTCAAAGCCAGGTAACTGGAGACTTTGTGTTGCTTCAGGGCCAGGTATCTGGATACTCAGTGCTGCTTCAGGGCCAGGTATCTGGAGACTTAGTGCCCCTTCAGGGCCAGGTATCTGGAGACATGGTGCCGCTTCAGGACAGGTATCTGGAGACTTGGTTCTGCTTCAGGACCAGGTATCTGGAGACATGGTGCCGCTTCAAGGCCAGGTATCTAGAGACTTGGTGCTGCTTCAGGGCCAGGTGTCTGGATGCTTGTTGCCGCTTCAAGGCCAGGTATCTGGATACTTGGTGCTGCTTCAGGGCCAGGTATCTGGAGACTTGGTGCCGCTTCAGGGCCAGGTATTTGGATACTTGCTGCTGCTTCATTGCAAGGTATCTGGAGACTTGGTGCCGCTTCAAGGCCAGGTATCTGGATACTTGGTGCTGCTTCATGGCAGGTATCTGGATACTCGGTGCCGCTTCAGGGCCAGGTATCTGGATACTCGGTGCCGCTTCAGGGCAAGGTATCTGGAGACTTGGTGCCACTTCAGGGTTAGGTATCTGGAGATTTGGTTCCGCTTCAAGGCCAGGTATGTGGAGACTCGGTGTCGCTTCAGGCCAGGTATCTGGATACTTGGTGCTGCTTCAGAGCCAGGTATCTGGAGACTTGGTGCTGCTTCAGGGCCAGGTGTCTGGATACTTGGTGCTGTTCAAGGACAGGTATCTGGAGACTTGGTGCCGCTTCAGGGCCAGGTATCTGGAGACTTGGTGCCGCTTCAGGGCCAGGTATTTGGATACTTGCTGCTGCTTCATTGCAAGGTATCTGGAGACTTGGTGCCGCTTCAAGGCCAGGTATCTGGATACTTGGTGCTGCTTCATGGCAGGTATCTGGATACTCGGTGCCGCTTCAGGGCCAGGCATCTGGATACTTGCTGCCACTTCAGGGCAAGGTATCTGGAGACTTGGTGCCACTTCAGGGTCAGGTATCTGGAGATTTGGTTCCGCTTCAAGGCCAGGTATGTGGAGACTCGGTGTCGCTTCAGGCCAGGTATCTGGATACTTGGTGCTGCTTCAGGGCCAGGTATCTGGAGACTTGGTGCTGCTTCAGGGCCAGGTGTCTGGATACTTGGTGCTGTTCAAGGACAGGTATCTGGAGACTTGGTGCCGCTTCAGGGCCAGGTATCTGGAGACTTGGTGCCACTTCAGGGCCAGGTATCTGGAGATTTGGTTCCGCTTCAAGGCCAGGTATCTGGAGACTTGGTGCTGCTTCAGGGCCAGGTGTCTGGATACTTGGTGCCGCTTCAAGGCCAGGTATCTGGAGACTTGGTGCTGCTTCAGGGCCAGGTATCTGGAGACTTGGTGCAGCTTCAGGGCCATGTATCTGGAGACTTCCTTCCGCTTCAGGACCAGGTATCTGGAGACTTGGTTCTGCTTCATGGCCAGGTATCTGGATACTTGGTGCCGCTTCAGGGCCAGGTATCTGGAGACTTGCTGCCACTTCAGGGCAAGGTATCTGGATATTTGGTGCCTCTTCAGGTCCAGGTATCTGGAGACTTAGTGCCGCATTAGGGCCAGGTATCTGGAGACTTGGTGCCGCTTCAGGGCCAGGTATCTGGAGACTTGGTGCCTCTTCAGGGCCAGTTATCTGGATACTTGGTGCCCCTTCATGGCCAGGTATCTGGATACTCGGTGCTGCTTCAGGGCCAGGTATCTGGAGACTTGGTGCCGCTTCAAGGCCAGGTATCTGGAGACTTGGAGAAGCTTCAGGGCCAGGTATCTGGATACTTGGTGCCGCTTCAGGGCCAGGTATCTGGATGCTGGGCGCTGCTTCAGGGCCAGGTATCTGGATACTTGTTGCCGCTTCAGGGCAAGGTATCTGGAGACTTGGTGCCACTTCAAGGCTAGGTATCTGGATACTTGCTGCCGCTTCAGGACCAGGTATCTGGAGACTTGGTACTGATTCAAGGCCAGGTATCTGGAGACTTGGTGCCTCTTCAGGTCCAGGTGTCTGGATACTTGGTGCCGCTTCAGGGCCAGGTATCTGGATTCTTGGTGCTGCTTCAGGGCCAGGTATCTGGAGACTTAGTGCCGCTTCAGGGCCAGGTATCTGGAGACTTGGTTCCACTTCAGGACCAGGTATCTGGAGACTTGGTTCCGCTTCAGGGCCAGGTATTTGGATACTTGGTGCCACTTCAAGGCCAGGTATCTGGAGACTTGGTGCCTCTTCAGGGCCAGGTATCTGGATACTTGGTGCCGCTTCAGGGCCAGGTATCTGGATACTCGGTGCTGCTTCAGGGCCAGGTATCTGGAGACTTGGTGCTGGTTCAAGGCCAGGTATCTGGAGACTTGGTGATGCTTCAGGGCCAGGTATCTGGATAATTGGTGCCGCTTCATGGCCAGGTATCTGGATACTCGGTGCCGCTTCAGGGCCAGGTATCTGGATACTCGGTGCCGCTTCAGGGACAGGTATCTGGATACATGCTGCTGCTTCAGGGCAAGGTATCTGGAGACTTGGTGCCGCTTCAAGGCCAGATATCTGGAGACTTGGTGTCGCTTCAGGCCAGGTATCTGGATACTTGGTGCTGCTTCAGGGCCAGGTATCTGGATACTTTGTGCCGCTTCAGGGCCAGGTATCTGGAGACTTGGTGCTGCTTCAGTGCCAGGTGTCTGAATACTTGGTGCCGCCTCAAGGACAGGTATCTGGAGACTTGGTGCCGCTTCAGGGACAGGTATCTGGAGACTTGGTGCCACTTCAGGGCCAGGTATTTCGAGACTTGGTGCCGCTCCAAGGCCAGGTATCTGGAGACTTGGTGCTGCTTCAGGGCCAGGTGTCTGGATACTTGGTACCTCTTCAAGGCCAAGTATCTGGATACTTGGTGCTGCTTCAGGGCAAGGTGTCTGGATACTTGGTGCCGCTTCAAGGCCAGGTATCTGGAGACTTGGTGCTGCTTCAGGGCCAGGTATCTGGATACTTGGTGCAGCTTCAGGGCCAGGTATCTAGAGACATGGTAACTCTTCAGTGCCAGGTATCTGGATACTTGGTGCCGCTTTAGGGCAAGGTATCTGGATACTTGGTGCCTCTTCAGGTCCAGGTATCTGGATACTTGGTACCGCTTCAGGGCCAGGTATCTGGAGACTTGCTGCCACTTCAGAGCAAGGTATTGGATACTTGGTGTCTCTTCAGGTCCAGGTATCTGGAGACTTAGTGCCGCTTCAGGGCCAGGTATCTGGAGACTTGGTGCCGCTTCAGGGCCAGATATCTGGAGACTTGGTTCCACTTCAGGACCAGGTATCTGGAGACTTCGTTCCGCTTCGGGCCAGGTATCTGGATACTTGGTTTCGCTTCAAGGCCAGGTATCTGGAGACTTGGTGCCTCTTCAGGGCCAGTTATCTGGATACTTGGTGCCCCTTCAGGGTCAGGTATCTGGATACTCGGTGCTGCTTCAGGGCCAGGTATCTGGAGACTTGGTGCCGCTTCAAGGCCAGGTATCTGGAGACTTGGTGAACCTTCAGGGCCAGGTATCTGGATACTTGCTGCCACTTCAGGGCAAGGTATCTGGAGACTTGGTTCCGCTTCAAGGCCAGGTATGTGGAGACTCGGTGTCGCTTCAGGCCAGGTATCTGGATACTTGCTGCTGCTTCAGGGCCAGGTATCTGGAGACTTGGTGCTGCTTCAGGGCCAGGTGTCTGGATACTTGGTGCTGTTCAAGGACAGGTATCTGGAGACTTGGTGCCACTTCAGGGCCAGGTATCTGGAGACTTGATGCCACTTCAGGGCCAGGTATCTGGAGATTTGGTTCTGCTTCAAGGCCAGGTATCTGGAGACTTGGTGCTGCTTCAGGGCCAGATGTCTGGATACTTGGTGCCGCTTCAAGGCCAGGTATCTGGAGACTTGGTGCTGCTTCAGGGCCAGGTATCTGGAGACTTGGTGCTGCTTCAGGGCCATGTATCTGGAGACTTCCTTCCGCTTCAGGACCAGGTATCTGGAGACTTGGTTCTGCTTCATGGCCAGGTATCTGGATATTTGGTGCCACTTCAGGGCCAGGTATCTGAAGACTTGGTAACTCTCAGGGCCAGGTATCTGGATACTTGGTGCCGCTTCAGGGCCAGGTATCTGGAGACTTGCTGCCACTTCAGGGCAAGGTATCTGGATACTTGGTGCCTGTTCAGGTCCAGGTATCTGGAGACTTAGTGCCGCTTAAGGGCCAGGTATCTGGAGACTTGGTGCCGCTTCACGGCCAGGTATCTGGAGACTTGGTTCTGCTTCGGGCCAGGTATCTGGATACTTGGTTTTGCTTCAAGGCCAGGTATCTGGAGACTTGGTGCCGCTTCAAGGCCAGGTATCTGGAGACTTGGAGAAGCTTCAGGGCCAGGTATCTGGATACTTGGTGCCCCTTCAGGGCCAGGTATCTGGATACTCGGTGCTGCTTCAGGGCCAGGTATCTGGAGACTTGGTGCCGCTTCAAGGCCAGGTATCTGGAGACTTGGAGAAGCTTCAGGGCCAGGTATCTGGATACTTGGTGCCGCTTCGGGGCCAGGTATCTGGATGCTGGCCGCTGCTTCAGGGCCAGGTATCTGGATACTTGCTGCCGCTTCAGGGCAAGGTATCTGGAGACTTGGTGCCACTTCAAGGCTAGGTATCTGGATACTTGCTGCCGCTTCAGGACCAGGTATCTGGAGATTTGGTACCGATTCAAGGCCAGGTATCTGGAGACTTGGTGTCTCTTCAGGTCCAGGTATATGGATACTTGGTGCCGCTTCAAGGCCAGGTATCTGGATTCTTGGTGCTGCTTCAGGGCCAGGTATCTGGAGACTTAGTGCCGCTTCAGGGCCAGGTATCTGGAGACTTGGTGCCACTTCAGGGCCAGGTATCTGGAGACTTGGTTCCACTTCAGGACCAGGTATCTGGAGACTTGGTTCCGCTTCAGGCCCAGGTATTTGGATACTTGGTGCCGCTTCAAGGCCAGGTATCTGGATACTTGGTGCCGCTTCAGGGCCAGGTATCTGGATACTCGGTGCTGCTTCAGGGCCAGGTATCTGGAAACTTGGTGCCGCTTCAAGGCCAGGTATCTGGAGACTTGGTGACGCTTCAGGGCCAGGTATCTGGATAATTGGTGCAGCTTCATGGCCAGGTATCTGGATACTCGGTGCCGCTTCAGGGCCAGGTATCTGGATACTCGGTGCCACTTCAGGGCCAGGTATCTGGATACATGCTGCTGCTTCAGGGCAAGGTATCTGGAGACTTGGTGCTGCTTCAAGGCCAGGTATCTAGAGACTTGGTGTCGCTTCAGGGCCAGGTATCTGGATACTTGGTGCTGCTTCAGGGCCAGGTATCTGGAGACTTGGTGCTGCTTCAGTGCCAGTTGTCTGAATACTTGGTGCCGCTTCAAGGACAGGTATCTGGACACTTGGTGCTGCTTCAGGGCCAGGTATCTGGAGACTTAGTGCCGCTTCAGGGCCAGGTATCTGGAGACTTGGTGCCACTTCAGGGCCAGGTATCTGGAGACTTGGTTCCACTTCAGGACCAGGTATCTGGAGACTTGGTTCCACTTCAGGGCCAGGTATCTGGAGACTTGGTTCCGCTTCAAGGCCAGGTATCTGGATATTTGGTGCCGCTTCAAGGCCAGGTATCTGGAGACTTGGTGCCTCTTCAGGGCCAGGAATCTGGATACTTGGTGCCGCTTCAGGGCCAGGTATCTGGATACTTGGTGCTGCTTCAGGGCCAGGTATCTGGAGACTTGGTGCCGCTTCAAAGCCAGGTAACTGGAGACTTTGTGTTGCTTCAGGGCCAGGTATCTGGATACTCAGTGCTGCTTCAGGGCCAGGTATCTGGAGACTTAGTGCCCCTTCAGGGCCAGGTATCTGGAGACATGGTGCCGCTTCAGGACAGGTATCTGGAGACTTGGTTCTGCTTCAGGACCAGGTATCTGGAGACATGGTGCCGCTTCAAGGCCAGGTATCTAGAGACTTGGTGCTGCTTCAGGGCCAGGTGTCTGGATGCTTGTTGCCGCTTCAAGGCCAGGTATCTGGATACTTGGTGCTGCTTCAGGGCCAGGTATCTGGAGACTTGGTGCCGCTTCAGGGCCAGGTATTTGGATACTTGCTGCTGCTTCATTGCAAGGTATCTGGAGACTTGGTGCCGCTTCAAGGCCAGGTATCTGGATACTTGGTGCTGCTTCATGGCAGGTATCTGGATACTCGGTGCCGCTTCAGGGCCAGGTATCTGGATACTCGGTGCCGCTTAGGGGCCAGGCATCTGGATACTTGCTGCCACTTCAGGGCAAGGTATCTGGAGACTTGGTGCCACTTCAGGGTCAGGTATCTGGAGATTTGGTTCCGCTTCAAGGCCAGGTATGTGGAGACTCGGTGTCGCTTCAGGCCAGGTATCTGGATACTTGGTGCTGCTTCAGGGCCAGGTATCTGGAGACTTGGTGCTGCTTCAGGGCCAGGTGTCTGGATACTTGGTGCTGTTCAAGGACAGGTATCTGGAGACTTGGTGCCGCTTCAGGGCCAGGTATCTGGAGACTTGGTGCCACTTCAGGGCCAGGTATCTGGAGATTTGGTTCCGCTTCAAGGCCAGGTATCTGGAGACTTGGTGCTGCTTCAGGGCCAGGTGTCTGGATACTTGGTGCCGCTTCAAGGCCAGGTATCTGGAGACTTGGTGCTGCTTCAGGGCCAGGTATCTGGAGACTTGGTGCCGCTTCAGGGCCATGTATCTGGAGACTTCCTTCCGCTTCAGGACCAGGTATCTGGAGACTTGGTTCTGCTTCATGGCCAGGTATCTGGATACTTGGTGCCGCTTCAGGGCCAGGTATCTGGAGACTTGCTGCCACTTCAGGGCAAGGTATCTGGATATTTGGTGCCTCTTCAGGTCCAGGTATCTGGAGACTTAGTGCCGCATTAGGGCCAGGTATCTGGAGACTTGGTGCCGCTTCAGGGCCAGGTATCTGGAGACTTGGTGCCTCTTCAGGGCCAGTTATCTGGATACTTGGTGCCCCTTCATGGCCAGGTATCTGGATACTCGGTGCTGCTTCAGGGCCAGGTATCTGGAGACTTGGTGCCGCTTCAAGGCCAGGTATCTGGAGACTTGGAGAAGCTTCAGGGCCAGGTATCTGGATACTTGGTGCCGCTTCAGGGCCAGGTATCTGGATGCTGGGCGCTGCTTCAGGGCCAGGTATCTGGATACTTGTTGCCGCTTCAGGGCAAGGTATCTGGAGACTTGGTGCCACTTCAAGGCTAGGTTTCTGGATACTTGCTGCCGCTTCAGGACCAGGTATCTGGAGACTTGGTACTGATTCAAGGCCAGGTATCTGGAGACTTGGTGCCTCTTCAGGTCCAGGTGTCTGGATACTTGGTGCCGCTTCAGGGCCAGGTATCTGGATTCTTGGTGCTGCTTCAGGGCCAGGTATCTGGAGACTTAGTGCCGCTTCAGGGCCAGGTATCTGGAGACTTGGTTCCACTTCAGGACCAGGTATCTGGAGACTTGGTTCCGCTTCAGGGCCAGGTATTTGGATACTTGGTGCCGCTTCAAGGCCAGGTATCTGGAGACTTGGTGCCTCTTCAGGGCCAGTTATCTGGATACTTGGTGCCGCTTCAGGGCCAGGTATCTGGATACTCGGTGCTGCTTCAGGGCGAGGTATCTGGAGACTTGGTGCTGCTTCAAGGCCAGGTATCTGGAGACTTGGTGATGCTTCAGGGCCAGGTATCTGGATAATTTGTGCTGCTTCATGGCCAGGTATCTGGATACTCGGTGCCACTTCAGGGCCAGGTATCTGGATACTCGGTGCCGCTTCAGGGACAGGTATCTGGATACATGCTGCTGCTTCAGGGCAAGGTATCTGGAGACTTGGTGCCGCTTCAAGGCCAGATATCTGGAGACTTGGTGTCGCTTCAGGCCAGGTATCTGGATACTTGGTGCTGCTTCAGGGCCAGGTATCTGGATACTTTGTGCCGCATCAGGGCCAGGTATCTGGAGACTTGGTGCTGCTTCAGTGCCAGGTGTCTGAATACTTGGTGCCGCCTCAAGGACAGGTATCTGGAGACTTGGTGCCGCTTCAGGGACAGGTATCTGGAGACTTGGTGCCACTTCAGGGCCAGGTATTTCGAGACTTGGTGCCGCTCCAAGGCCAGGTATCTGGAGACTCGGTGCTGCTTCAGGGCCAGGTGTCTGGATACTTGGTACCTCTTCAAGGCCAAGTATCTGGATACTTGGTGCTGCTTCAGGGCCAGGTGTCTGGATACTTGGTGCCGCTTCAAGGCCAGGTATCTGGAGACTTGGTGCTGCTTCAGGGCCAGGTATCTGGATACTTGGTGCAGCTTCAGGGCCAGGTATCTAGAGACATGGTAACTCTTCAGTGCCAGGTATCTGGATACTTGGTGCCGCTTTAGGGCAAGGTATCTGGATACTTGGTGCCTCTTCAGGTCCAGGTATCTGGATACTTGGTACCGCTTCAGGGCCAGGTATCTGGAGACTTGCTGCCACTTCAGAGCAAGGTATTGGATACTTGGTGTCTCTTCAGGTCCAGGTATCTGGAGACTTAGTGCCGCTTCAGGGCCAGGTATCTGGAGACTTGGTGCCGCTTCAGGGCCAGATATCTGGAGACTTGGTTCCACTTCAGGACCAGGTATCTGGAGACTTCGTTCCGCTTCGGGCCAGGTATCTGGATACTTGGTTTTGCTTCAAGGCCAGGTATCTGGAGACTTGGTGCCTCTTCAGGGCCAGTTATCTGGAGACTTGGTTCCACTTCAGGACCAGGTATCTGGAGACTTCGTTCCGCTTCGGGCCAGGTATCTGGATACTTGGTTTTGCTTCAAGGCCAGGTATCTGGAGACTTGGTGCCTCTTCAGGGCCAGTTATCTGGATACTTGGTGCCCCTTCAGGGCCAGGTATCTGGATACTCGGTGCTGCTTCAGGGCCAGGTATCTGGAGACTTGGTGCCGCTTCAAGGCCAGGTATCTGGAGACTTGGTGAACCTTCAGGGCCAGGTATCTGGATACTTGCTGCCACTTCAGGGCAAGGTATCTGGAGACTTGGTTCCGCTTCAAGGCCAGGTATGTGGAGACTGTGATGCTGGAAATGCATCAGAGGGACAGGGCCTCTGAATCCTTGTCCTTTTCTGCCTTTTATCGTGTGTTCTGTTATGTTTTCTGCCCAGGAGTCCATTTGCGACTCCTGGCAGTGCAGCTCTCTCTTTTGGTTTGGTGAACAGACCCATGGGATACCCTTATGGCACCCCTGGGTAGGGGTACAACCCTGTGCCCCTAGTGTATGTTTTTGGGCACCTGTGGGTGGCCCACAGAGCAGGGTATGGGCTGGTGGCAGCTCCATGCTGAATTGGACAGGTGCATTGGGTGTCCTCCATTTTGGGATACCCAGGCCCTGCCATTGGGATCAGTTGATTCCTGATAGAAAACAAGATGGCCCCTGTGGCCTCTTGCTTTCTATTGCCTGTTGTCTTGTTTTTCCCAAAGTCCTGGGAAGCCCTGACTCTGTACCTTCCCCCTGACTGGCTGTTGGGTGGAAGTTCCATATATGGTGTTGTTGTGAAGGCCCAGCTAGACTGACTGGAGCCTTCCCTTTGACTGTATGTTGTGGGTACCTCCTGTGGGTGGGACCTGGGTGAATGGAGTGTGTGACCAATATACACTTCTTGTTGTGGTTGTCTGGTTTCTGGCATGTGAGACAAAGACTGAGACAGCCCTGCCCGAAACTGGCCTGAATGCAGTGTGTAGTGTTGAATGGCTGGGTACTTGTCCCAATCCACATTCCTTGTTGTGAGTGTCTGAAAGGGAGGAGTGTGGCCTGAATGCACTGTGTGCCTGATTGGCTGACTGACTGCATGAATGCCCTTCTGTGTGATTGGCTGCTGTGTGTGTGCCAGCAGTGTGGATGAGAGACAGAATAGTATATCTGGGGACCTCTCACCACTGGAAATTGTTCAGAAGCATTCAGAAGCTGAGTCTCCACTCAAGAGTAACTGGATTTGCTGATCCTCGACGTCCAGCTGGAAGAAGAAGACTTGCTGTGGCATTTGCTTCGACAGAAACTGAAGGTTGTCGAAATCGTCGAGGACTGACCCGAGAGAGGACCTGGTTAGGCGCCCTCTTCCCGTGCTCCGAGGGACCATCGAGCACCGCTGAATCTTCGCCGAAGCGCCCTGGAAGTCAGACCCTCGAAAGGCTGCCGACCCGAGACGGGACCGCCGAGGAGATCGAAGTGAAGCACCCGGACATCGACGCTGTCGAAGTCCATTGCCGTCGACCAGGGTTCGCAGGTCTGTGTAACCGCTGGAGGCCCGTCGAAGTTGTGTTGCCCAGCCGTGGGAACCACTTGACGCCGTGCCGCCGACGACCGGAGCCGTCCGCTCCTTGCCTAAGAACATTTCAATCGAAGGACTCCCTCGACCGCATCGTCGACCGCTTATCCTGCCGGAGAAAGTCGAGGACGACCAACGCGCCGAGGAGAAACCTGCCGGTGGGTTTCCCGCCACCCAACGACCTCAAAGACTCGGACGACCCGACGCCCTTGCTGGGCTTCCGTCTCTACAATCTTTGCGGTCCAGAACTATTGTCATCGAGGTGCCCCGCACACCTCCGCCTTGCAGGACGCCGACGCCCCGACGCCGACGAGCACCGCTCGGACGAAGCTGCCGCCTCTTTGACATCGTTCTACCTCGTTTGTCGACGGACGTTCGACGCCCCGTGCCTCCCGCTTGAAAGGGAAGGCATTCAAGAAGGGCCGTCGATTCCCCGTCGCCGAACCCCGAGGTCTTTGACGTCTCTCGACGCCTCTCGACGATCCGTGACTCCCGCTTGAAAGGGGGGTCATTCAAGAAGGATCTGTCGACGCCTCTTCGAAGAACTCGACTCCACCAGGTACATTGGGGGGGTAAAAACATTGCAGGAGAGAATAAGACTATTGAACAATATATGGACTGGGCTTGTGTTATATCTCTTTATTTTACAGGTTGCCCAGGTGGGGGGATCTCCACACAGAACTGTGTCCAGTAGCTAGGGCCAGTATTCTGCCTATAGTTTCAACCATCTTTTATCTCTCCTCTCTCTATTGCTGGTTTCCTTCTTATTGATCTGTGTGCCATTTCTACAGTATTGTGAATGCACTTTAATGAGGTCTAATATTAGTGGTACCACTTTAGAATTGTAGATATTTACCATTATTGATTTTCCTGAGCACAAAGTGCGTTATAGTGATAAGTGTACATAACCCTTGAATATTAATTATATAAAGACTGTGTTTTCAGTAATACAGTGTGTGGACATTCCTTTGTGGGGGCTTGGGGATACACTGTACTTAAGAACCAGCCTGCATCACCTCCTGAGAAGCTAGGCCTTGATTGCTCGTCCATTGCTACCGTAATAGAGAATCTTGGCTGGGGTCTTCTGTGCCTCCCTTCTACCATATAGGGAGCAGAGGTACAGATACCCCCTACCGGTCTTTACAAGCTGGTGGCAGCGGTGGGATGCTTATGGTTTTAAGACTCAGTGTATAACCGTGCCACTCACAAAATATCCGCACTTTATTAGATTAAGGTTTGGGTGTGTACCAAATAACTGCATTACAGGCAATGGAGCCCATTGCAAATGGTAAATTGACTCGGATGAGCTTAGAGGCTCTCCAGAGTGCTTGTGAAGCCAGGGAGTTAGACTTTGTGGATAAGTCTAGGGCTGAGCTGATAGCTGCCCTGGTGGACTACCAGACTGATGGTGAAACCCTTGATGAAGGGGGGGATGCAACCAGTGAGGACTCTGCCCCTGGGGTTGTCGCTGAATCTGTTTCTGGGAATGCCACCATTCCTGCTGCCTCTGTTCCAAACCCCAGCAATTCCATGGAACTTGAGTTATTGAGGATGAAGTTAGCCTTTGAATATCGCAAGTTGGAAATAGAAGCTGAGCTTAAGAAAGAGGAGCTGGCACAGCAAGTGGAACTCAAGAATAGGGATCTTGAACTCAGAAATAAGGACCTTGAACTCAAAAGCCAGGACACTGAATGTCAGAGAATCCAGCTAGAGAAAGCTAGAGTGGAGACTTCAGCTAGATCCAGTGAGAGTGTCAGGTCCCCAGCCACCAAGTTTATGAAAGATTTGGTTGGTGTGTTTGTGGAGGGTTCAGATATCCTCCAATGGATTGAAGCGTTTGAAATGGCTTGTGCAATTCATGATGTAGATAAAAGAGATTGGGCTAAGTGTTTGTTAAGCAGAGTGCCTCAAACTGGATATGACTGTATTCTGAAGCTGGGTGTGGAAGAAAGGGGTCAGTATGAGTGTATGAAGTCTGCTTTGATTGCCAAGTTTGGCAAGACACCTACCCAATACCTTAAAAGGTTCAGGGAATTTAAGAAAAGAGAGAATGTGTCTTGGGTTGACTGGGTGAGTACTGCGCACATGAACATGATGGGGTGGATTGATGGATACAAGGTGAAAACTTTTGTTGAGTTGTCCCACCTCTTGTTTTTTGAGCATTTTTCTGAAGCCTGTTCACCAGAGCTGCGTCAGTATGTGGCTGACCAGAACATTTTGGACCCCTTTAAGCTGGCTAGGTTGGCTGACAAGTGGGTCTCCCACCGGGTGTCCCCTAAGGACTCCAGTGGGAAGGACAAGGACAAAGAAAAGGGGGCCTCTCAGAAAGCTGAGGAGTCCCAAAAGCAGTCACAGTCGGGTAAACCAAAACCTTCCTCTCCTAAGACCCAAAAATCTAGTGGGGATAAGTCCTCTGTGGGTGGGAATAAGAGTAGTGGTCCACCTGCTGCAAAGCAGGTTCCCAGTGGTTCCAGTACCGTACCCCGCACTCCTGGCACTTGTTGGGATTGTGGGGCTCTGGATCACAAAAGGGGTGACCCCAAGTGTAAAGGTAAGGCACTTGGAGTACAGGCTGTCAGCCTGACCTACCCTTACCCCGTGTCTGAGGTGGAGGCCACTGTCCTCCCCTCCTCTACAGGAATCACATTTGGTGCTCCGGTAGAGATTTCCTTAGTGTCCCTTGGGGCCTGGGACCAGTACGCAGAAGTACTGGCAACTATCCCGCAGAACACCCGTAGGTTTTTGAGAAGTGTCCTCTTGAATGGCCAGCCTTCTACTGGTTTGAGAGACACTGGGGCAAGCATGACAGTGGTGGACAGGACCCTGCTCAAGCCAGAGGACTATGTAGGTGCTCCTCTGAGAACCACCAGGTTAGCTGGTGGGCCTCCCAAATTATCGCCTGTAGCCCTAGTCACACTCATGATTGGAGACAAGACAGCAAAGCTTCCTGTCCTGGTTCAGGACAATGTCCCTGCTAACATTCTGTTAGGAAATGATCTAGTAGAGTTGGGGTTGATCTCGGCTGGTCTTCCCATGACTGCTGCTGCAGTCACTAGGTCACAGGTGACACCGGGTCTGGCTGTGAGTCCGGTACCCGAGCCAAAGGCGAGGCCTAAGGCAAGAAGAAGGAAGACCAAGAAGGCCACCTCTGTGGAGGGAACACCATCTCTTCCTGCTGTTCCGACAGCACCCATTGGGATCCATGCTCCGGACGGGCTGGGTCCAGTGGAAAACCCAAACTCAACTCCTGTGGGAGAAGATACAGAAGACTCTCCTGTGGGAGAGGTTCTCAACCCGGAGGATCATCCCGACCTTCAATGCTTGTTAGCTGAAGGGGGACCCTCCCGGGCAGACTTCTGTAAGGGACAGAGAGAGTGCCGCTCTCTCGAGGGACTGAGGAAACAGGCCCTGTCCCAGGCACAAGGAGAAGTGCCTAAGACATTCCGGATTTATTGGGAGGGTGAGCTCCTTGTTAGTGAGCCCACTAAGCCTGAATCTGGTGCCCGCAAGAGGTTGGTGGTACCCCAGGTTTACAGGCCCTTCCTACTGCAGTTGGCGCATGAGGTGCCCTTGGCTGGTCATCTTGGGACTAAGAAGACTAAGCAGAGGCTCTCTGCCCATTTCTACTGGCCACGGATGGGAGTAGAGGTGGAGTCCCACTGCAGGACCTGCCCCACTTGTCAGTTGTCTGGCAAGACTGGAGGCAGGGTCATTGCCCCACTGCAGCCATTACCAGTGGTTGGCACACCATTTGAGAGGGTGGGCATCGACATCGTCGGTCCCCTTGACCCTCCCACTTCAGGTGGACATCGGTTCATCCTGGTCTTGGTAGATCATGCCACCAGGTACCCTGAGGCAATACCCCTTCGGACTGTTACTGCCAAGGTGGTTGCCAGGGCTCTCCTGGGCATTTTCACCCGTGTTGGATTCCCCAAGGAGGTTGTCTCTGACAGAGGGTCCAACTTCATGTCTAGTTACATGAAAACCATGTGGAAAGAGTGCGGGGTAACCTACAAGTTCTCCACCTCTTACCACCCCCAGACCAATGGTCTGGTTGAGAGATTTAATAAAACTCTCAAGGGCCTGCTAGGGGCTTTGGAAGAACCCCTAAGGAGGAAATGGGATCTCCTCCTGCCATGCCTGCTGTTTGCTTACAGAGAGGTACCTCAAGAGGGTGTTGGTTTCAGCCCCTTTGAGTTACTCTTTGGACATCCCGTGAGGGGGCCCCTCGCCTTGATCCGAGAAGGCTTGGAAGCCACCCCTCCAGGTCCCGCCAAGCAAGTGGGGGACTATGTGTTAGGCCTCAGGCGGAGGATGACACAAATGATGGGTCAGGCAACAGCAAATCTCAAGGCCAGCCAGGAATTGAACAAGTACTGGCATGACCTTAAAGCTTCGCAAGTGGATTGGACTCCGGGACAGGAAATCCTTGTGATGGAGCCTACCAAGCCTAGAGCTTTGGCAGACAAGTGGACTGGACCCTTCAGGATCATCTCCAAGATGGGCGAAGTCAATTATCTGGTTGACATGGGAGCCTCTGGGGTAGCCCCCCAGGTATTCCATGTCAACAGGCTCAAGCCTTTCCACAGGCGAGCAGAGGTCTCATGTCTCTTGCTAGCTTCAGGGCAAGAAGAGGATGAGAGTGAGCCCCTTCCTGATTTGCTGCATAGCAACCCTCAGGATGGCTCAGTGGAGGGAGTACAACTCTCTCCCGATTTGACAACAGAGCAGCAGAGGGCCTGCAGGGCTTTGCTCCAGCAGTATGCCTCTCTGTTTTCACTGACACCGGGCCTTACACCGTGGTGTAAGCACGAAATTGACACTGGTGACAGCGTGCCTGTCAAGAGCAGGAGCTATCGTATGTCGGATACCGTCAAAAACCACATCCAGGCTGAGGTCGCCAAGATGTTGGATCTGGGTGTTATTGAACCCTCAACCAGTCCCTGGTCCAGTCCAGTGGTCCTTGTCCCCAAGGCAAGTTCCCAGGCGGGTACCAAAGATTGGAGGTTCTGTGTGGACTACCGAGGAGTCAATGCCGTCACCAAAACTGACGCGCACCCATTGCCCAGGGCTGATGAGCTCGTGGACACCATAGGTGCTGCCAAGTTTGTGAGCACCTTTGACCTTACCTCAGGCTATTGGCAAATAGCTCTGACGGACCATGCCAAGGAAAAGACGGCTTTCTCAACACCTGAGGGACTCTACCAGTTTAGGGTCATGCCTTTTGGGTTGAAGAATGCCCCTGCCACCTTCCAGAGATTGGTCAACCATGCGCTCAGTGGGCTGGAAGCCTTTTGTGTGGCTTACTTAGACGACATTGCCGTCTACAGTTCCACCTGGGAAGAGCATTTGACACATCTGGATAAGGTGTTGCAGGCCTTGAAAAGGGCTAACCTCACTATCAAGGCCACCAAGTGCCAGATAGCTCAGGGGAAAGTTACCTATCTTGGTCATGAGGTAGGAGGGGGTCAAATCCAACCTCTCTCCAGTAAAGTACAGGATGTACAGAACTGGGAGACTCCCACTACTCAAACCCAGGTGAGAGCCTTTTTGGGCCTCACTGGGTACTATCGCAATTTCATGGCAGACTATGGAACCATAGCTGCACCCCTGACAGCTCTAACTTCACCCAAACAGCCTAGGAAGGTTAATTGGACCGAAGACTGTCAGAGGGCCTTTGATGGCTTGAAAGAAAGTCTGTGTAGGGCACCTGTGTTGTGTGCGCCTGACTACAGCCGACCCTTTATCGTCCAGACGGATGCCTGCGACACCGGAATCGGAGCTGTCTTGTCCCAGTTAGATGACAAAGGGAGAGAACATCCTATCATATTCATCAGTAGACAACTCAAGGGTAGAGAACTTAGGTGGGCTACTGTTGAAAAGGAGTGTTTTAGCATAGTTTGGAGCCTTAGGCGTTTTAGGCCCTACCTTACGGGGTCTACCTTCAAGGTCCAAACCGATCATAAGCCCCTGAAGTGGCTTATGCAGATGAAGGGTGAGAATCCGAAATTGCTCAGGTGGTCCATTAGCCTGCAAGGGCTAGACTTCACCATAGAGCACAGACCAGGGAAGAGTCACGATAATGCAGATGGCCTTTCCAGAAGGTATGCTGACCGTCTGGATGAGGGTGTCTATCCCGTGGGAGATTAGACACCCTCCACCTCAGTCTGGGGGGGGCGACTGTGATGCTGGAAATGCATCAGAGGGACAGGGCCTCTGAATCCTTGTCCTTTTCTGCCTTTTATCGTGTGTTCTGTTATGTTTTCTGCCCAGGAGTCCATTTGCGACTCCTGGCAGTGCAGCTCTCTCTTTTGGTTTGGTGAACAGACCCATGGGATACCCTTATGGCACCCCTGGGTAGGGGTACAACCCTGTGCCCCTAGTGTATGTTTTTGGGCACCTGTGGGTGGCCCACAGAGCAGGGTATGGGCTGGTGGCAGCTCCATGCTGAATTGGACAGGTGCTCTGGGTGTCCTCCATTTTGGGATACCCAGGCCCTGCCATTGGGATCAGTTGATTCCTGATAGAAAACAAGATGGCCCCTGTGGCCTCTTGCTTTCTATTGCCTGTTGTCTTGTTTTTCCCAAAGTCCTGGGAAGCCCTGACTCTGTACCTTCCCCCTGACTGGCTGTTGGGTGGAAGTTCCATATATGGTGTTGTTGTGAAGGCCCAGCTAGACTGACTGGAGCCTTCCCTTTGACTGTATGTTGTGGGTACCTCCTGTGGGTGGGACCTGGGTGAATGGAGTGTGTGACCAATATACACTTCTTGTTGTGGTTGTCTGGTTTCTGGCATGTGAGACAAAGACTGAGACAGCCCTGCCCGAAACTGGCCTGAATGCAGTGTGTAGTGTTGAATGGCTGGGTACTTGTCCCAATCCACATTCCTTGTTGTGAGTGTCTGAAAGGGAGGAGTGTGGCCTGAATGCACTGTGTGCCTGATTGGCTGACTGACTGCATGAATGCCCTTCTGTGTGATTGGCTGCTGTGTGTGTGCCAGCAGTGTGGATGAGAGACAGAATAGTATATCTGGGGACCTCTCACCACTGGAAATTGTTCAGAAGCATTCAGAAGCTGAGTCTCCACTCAAGAGTAACTGGATTTGCTGATCCTCGACGTCCAGCTGGAAGAAGAAGACTTGCTGTGGCATTTGCTTCGACAGAAACTGAAGGTTGTCGAAATCGTCGAGGACTGACCCGAGAGAGGACCTGGTTAGGCGCCCTCTTCCCGTGCTCCGAGGGACCATCGAGCACCGCTGAATCTTCGCCGAAGCGCCCTGGAAGTCAGACCCTCGAAAGGCTGCCGACCCGAGACGGGACCGCCGAGGAGATCGAAGTGAAGCACCCGGACATCGACGCTGTCGAAGTCCATTGCCGTCGACCAGGGTTCGCAGGTCTGTGTAACCGCTGGAGGCCCGTCGAAGTTGTGTTGCCCAGCCGTGGGAACCACTTGACGCCGTGCCGCCGACGACCGGAGCCGTCCGCTCCTTGCCTAAGAACATTTCAATCGAAGGACTCCCTCGACCGCATCGTCGACCGCTTATCCTGCCGGAGAAAGTCGAGGACGACCAACGCGCCGAGGAGAAACCTGCCGGTGGGTTTCCCGCCACCCAACGACCTCAAAGACTCGGACGACCCGACGCCCTTGCTGGGCTTCCGTCTCTACAATCTTTGCGGTCCAGAACTATTGTCATCGAGGTGCCCCGCACACCTCCGCCTTGCAGGACGCCGACGCCCCGATGCCGACGAGCACCGCTCGGACGAAGCTGCCGCCTCTTTGACATCGTTCTACCTCGTTTGTCGACGGACGTTCGACGCCCCGTGCCTCCCGCTTGAAAGGGAAGGCATTCAAGAAGGGCCGTCGATTCCCCGTCGCCGAACCCCGAGGTCTTTGACGTCTCTCGACGCCTCTCGACGATCCGTGACTCCCGCTTGAAAGGGGGGTCATTCAAGAAGGATCTGTCGACGCCTCTTCGAAGAACTCGACTCCACCAGGTACATTGGGGGGGTAAAAACATTGCAGGAGAGAATAAGACTATTGAACAATATATGGACTGGGCTTGTGTTATATCTCTTTATTTTACAGGTTGCCCAGGTGGGGGGATCTCCACACAGAACTGTGTCCAGTAGCTAGGGCCAGTATTCTGCCTATAGTTTCAACCATCTTTTATCTCTCCTCTCTCTATTGCTGGTTTCCTTCTTATTGATCTGTGTGCCATTTCTACAGTATTGTGAATGCACTTTAATGAGGTCTAATATTAGTGGTACCACTTTAGAATTGTAGATATTTACCATTATTGATTTTCCTGAGCACAAAGTGCGTTATAGTGATAAGTGTACATAACCCTTGAATATTAATTATATAAAGACTGTGTTTTCAGTAATACAGTGTGTGGACATTCCTTTGTGGGGGCTTGGGGATACACTGTACTTAAGAACCAGCCTGCATCACCTCCTGAGAAGCTAGGCCTTGATTGCTCGTCCATTGCTACCGTAATAGAGAATCTTGGCTGGGGTCTTCTGTGCCTCCCTTCTACCATATAGGGAGCAGAGGTACAGATACCCCCTACCGGTCTTTACAGAGACTCGGTGTCGCTTCAGGCCAGGTATCTGGATACTTGCTGCTGCTTCAGGGCCAGGTATCTGGAGACTTGGTGCTGCTTCAGGGCCAGGTGTCTGGATACTTGGTGCTGTTCAAGGACAGGTATCTGGAGACTTGGTGCCACTTCAGGGCCAGGTATCTGGAGACTTGATGCCACTTCAGGGCCAGGTATCTGGAGATTTGGTTCCGCTTCAAGGCCAGGTATCTGGAGACTTGGTGCTGCTTCAGGGCCTGATGTCTGGATACTTGGTGCCGCTTCAAGGCCAGGTATCTGGAGACTTGGTGCTGCTTCAGGGCCAGGTATCTGGAGACTTGGTGCTGCTTCAGGGCCATGTATCTGGAGACTTCCTTCCGCTTCAGGACCAGGTATCTGGAGACTTGGTTCTGCTTCATGGCCAGGTATCTGGATATTTGGTGCCACTTCAGGGCCAGGTATCTGAAGACTTGGTAACTCTCAGGGCCAGGTATCTGGATACTTGGTGCCGCTTCAGGGCCAGGTATCTGGAGACTTGCTGCCACTTCAGGGCAAGGTATCTGGATACTTGGTGCCTGTTCAGGTCCAGGTATCAGGAGACTTAGTGCCGCTTAAGGGCCAGGTATCTGGAGACTTGGTGCCGCTTCACGGCCAGGTATCTGGAGACTTGGTTCTGCTTCGGGCCAGGTATCTGGATACTTGGTTTTGCTTCAAGGCCAGGTATCTGGAGACTTGGTGCCGCTTCAAGGCCAGGTATCTGGAGACTTGGAGAAGCTTCAGGGCCAGGTATCTGGATACTTGGTGCCCCTTCAGGGCCAGGTATCTGGATACTCGGTGCTGCTTCAGGGCCAGGTATCTGGAGACTTGGTGCCGCTTCAAGGCCAGGTATCTGGAGACTTGGAGAAGCTTCAGGGCCAGGTATCTGGATACTTGGTGCCGCTTCGGGGCCAGGTATCTGGATGCTGGGCGCTGCTTCAGGGCCAGGTATCTGGATACTTGCTGCCGCTTCAGGGCAAGGTATCTGGAGACTTGGTGCCACTTCAAGGCTAGGTATCTGGATACTTGCTGCCGCTTCAGGACCAGGTATCTGGAGATTTGGTACCGATTCAAGGCCAGGTATCTGGAGACTTGGTGTCTCTTCAGGTCCAGGTATATGGATACTTGGTGCCGCTTCAGGGCCAGGTATCTGGATTCTTGGTGCTGCTTCAGGGCCAGGTATCTGGAGACTTAGTGCCGCTTCAGGGCCAGGTATCTGGAGACTTGGTGCCACTTCAGGGCCAGGTATCTGGAGACTTGGTTCCACTTCAGGACCAGGTATCTGGAGACTTGGTTCCGCTTCAGGCCCAGGTATTTGGATACTTGGTGCCGCTTCAAGGCCAGGTATCTGGATACTTGGTGCCGCTTCAGGGCCAGGTATCTGGATACTCGGTGCTGCTTCAGGGCCAGGTATCTGGAAACTTGGTGCCGCTTCAAGGCCAGGTATCTGGAGACTTGGTGACGCTTCAGGGCCAGGTATCTGGAGACTTGGTGCCGCTTCAAAGCCAGGTAACTGGAGACTTTGTGTTGCTTCATGGCCAGGTATCTGGATACTCAGTGCTGCTTCAGGGCCAGGTATCTGGAGACTTAGTACCCCTTCAGGGCCAGGTATCTGGAGACATGGTGTTGCTTCAGGACAGGTATCTGGAGACTTGGTTCTGCTTCAGGACCAGGTATCTGGAGACTTGGTGCCGCTTCAGGGCCAGGTATCTGGAGACTTGGTGCTGCTTCAGTGCCAGTTGTCTGAATACTTGGTGCCGCTTCAAGGACAGGTATCTGGACACTTGGTGCTGCTTCAGGGCCAGGTATCTGGATACTTGCTGACGCTTCAGGGCAAGGTATCTGGAGACTTGGTGCCGCTTCAAGGCTAGGTATATGGATACTTGGTGCCTCTTCAGGTCCAGGTATCTGGATACTTGGTGCCGCTTCAGGGCCAGGTATCTGGATTCTTGGTGCTGCTTCAGGGCCAGGTATCTGGAGACTTAGTGCCGTTTCAGGGCCAGGTATCTGGAGACTTGGTGCCACTTCAGGGCCAGGTATCTGGAGACTTGGTTCCACTTCAGGACCAGGTATCTGGAGACTTGGTTCCACTTCAGGGCCAGGTATCTGGAGACTTGGTTCCGCTTCAAGGCCAGGTATCTGGATATTTGGTGCCGCTTCAAGGCCAGGTATCTGGAGACTTGGTGCCTCTTCAGGGCCAGGAATCTGGATACTTGGTGCCGCTTCAGGGCCAGGTATCTGGATACTTGGTGCTGCTTCAGGGCCAGGTATCTGGAGACTTGGTGCCGCTTCAAAGCCAGGTAACTGGAGACTTTGTGTTGCTTCATGGCCAGGTATCTGGATACTCAGTGCTGCTTCAGGGCCAGGTATCTGGAGACTTAGTGCCCCTTCAGGGCCAGGTATCTGGAGACATGGTGTTGCTTCAGGACAGGTATCTGGAGACTTGGTTCTGCTTCAGGACCAGGTATCTGGAGACTTGGTGCCGCTTCAGGGCCAGGTATCTGGAGACTTGGTGCCGCTTCAGGGCCAGGTATCTGGAGACTTGGTGCCGCTTCAAGGCCAGGTATCTGGAGACTTGGTGCTGCTTCAGGGCCAGGTGTCTGGATGCTTGTTGCCGCTTCAAGGCCAGGTATCTGGATACTTGGTGCTGCTTCAGGGCCAGGTATCTGGAGACTTGGTGCCGCTTCAGGGCCAGGTATCTGGATACTTGCTGCTGCTTCATTGCAAGGTATCTGGAGACTTGGTGCCGCTTCAAGGCCTGGTATCTGGATACTTGGTGCTGCTTCATGGCAGGTATCTGGATACTCGGTGCCGCTTCGGGGCCAGGTATCTGGATACTCGGTGCTGCTTCAGGGCCAGGCATCTGGATACTTGCTGCCACTTCAGGGCAAGGTATCTGGAGACTTGGTGCCACTTCAGGGCCAGGTATCTGGAGATTTGGTTCCGCTTCAAGGCCAGGTATGTGGAGACTCGGTGTCGCTTCAGGCCAGGTATCTGGATACTTGGTGCTGCTTCAGGGCCAGGTATCTGGAGACTTGGTGCCGCTTCAGGGCCAGGTATCTGGAGACTTGGTGCCACTTCAGGGCCAGGTATCTGGAGATTTGGTTCCGCTTCAAGGCCAGGTATCTGGAGACTTGGTGCTGCTTCAGGGCCAGGTGTCTGGATACTTGGTGCCGCTTCAAGGCCAGGTATCTGGAGACTTGGTGCTGCTTCAGGGCCAGGTATCTGGAGACTTGGTGCCGCTTCAGGGCCATGTATCTGGAGACTTCCTTCCGCTTCAGGACCAGGTATCTGGAGACTTGGTTCTGCTTCATGGCCAGGTATCTGGATACTTGGTGCCGCTTCAGGGCCAGGTATCTGGAGACTTGCTGCCACTTCAGGGCAAGGTATCTGGATATTTGGTGCCTCTTCAGGTCCAGGTATCTGGAGACTTAGTGCCGCATCAGGGCCAGGTATCTGGAGACTTGGTGCCGCTTCAGGGCCAGGTATCTGGAGACTTGGTGCCTCTTCAGGGCCAGTTATCTGGATACTTGGTGCCCCTTCAGGGCCAGGTATCTGGATACTCGGTGGTGCTTCAGGGCCAGGTATCTGGAGACTTGGTGCCGCTTCAAGGCCAGGTATCTGGAGACTTGGAGAAGCTTCAGGGCCAGGTATCTGGATACTTGGTGCCGCTTCAGGGCCAGGTATCTGGATGCTGGGCGCTGCTTCAGGGACAGGTATCTGGATACTTGCTGCCGCTTCAGGGCAAGGTATCTGGAGACTTGGTGCCGCTTCAAGGCTAGGTATCTGGATACTTGCTGCCGCTTCAGGACCAGGTATCTGGAGACTTGGTACTGATTCAAGGCAAGGTATCTGGAGACTTGGTGCCTCTTCAGGTCCAGGTATCTGGATACTTGGTGCTGCTTCAGGGCCAGGTATCTGGAGACTTAGTGCTGCTTCAGGGCCAGGTATCTGGAGACTTGGTTCCACTTCAGGACCAGGTATCTGGAGACTTGGTTCCGCTTCAGGGCCAGGTATTTGGATACTTGGTGCCGCTTCAAGGCCAGGTATCTGGAGACTTGGTGCCTCTTCAGGGCCAGGTATCTGGATACTTGGTGCCGCTTCAGGGCCAGGTATCTGGATACTCAGTGCTACTTCAGGGCCAGGTATCTGGAGACTTGGTGCTGCTTCAAGGCCAGGTATCTGGAGACTTGGTGACGCTTCAGGGCCAGGTATCTGGATAATTGGTGCCGCTTCATGGCCAGGTATCTGGATACTCGGTGCCGCTTGAGGGCCAGGTATCTGGATACTCGGTGCCGCTTCAGGGACAGGTATCTGGATACATGCTGCTGCTTCAGGGCAAGGTATCTGGAGACTTGGTGCCGCTTCAAGGCCAGATATCTGGAGACTTGGTGTCGCTTCAGGGCCAGGTATCTGGATACTTGGTGCTGCTTCAGGGCCAGGTATCTGGAGACTTGGTGCTGCTTCAGTGCCAGGTGTCTGAATACTTGGTGCCGCTTCAAGGACAGGTATCTGGAGACTTGGTGCCGCTTCAGGGCCAGGTATCTGGAGACTTGGTGCCGCTTCAGGGCCAGGTATTTCGAGACTTGGTGCCGCTACAAGGCCAGGTATCTGGAGACTTGGTGCTGCTTCAGGGCCAGGTGTCTGGATACTTGGTACCTCTTCAAGGCCAAGTATCTGGATACTTGGTGCTGCTTCAGGGCCAGGTGTCTGGATACTTGGTGCCGCTTCAAGGCCAGGTATCTGGAGACTTGGTGCTGCTTCAGGGTCAGGTATCTGGATACTTGGTGCAGCTTCAGGGCCAGGTATCTAGAGACTTGGTAACTCTTCAGGGCCAGGTATCTGGATACTTGGTGCCGCTTTAGGACAAGGTATCTGGATACTTGGTGCCTCTTCAGGTCCAGGTATCTGGATACTTGGTACCGCTTCAGGGCCAGGTATCTGGAGACTTGCTGCCACTTCAGGGCAAGGTATCTGGATACTTGGTGCCTGTTCAGGTCCAGGTATCTGGAGACTTAGTGCCGCTTAAGGGCCAGGTATCTGGAGACTTGGTGCCGCTTCACGGCCAGGTATCTGGAGACTTGGTTCTGCTTCGGGCCAGGTATCTGGATACTTGGTTTTGCTTCAAGGCCAGGTATCTGGAGACTTGGTGCCTCTTCAGGGCCAGTTATCTGGATACTTGGTGCCCCTTCAGGGCCAGGTATCTGGATACTCGGTGCTGCTTCAGGGCCAGGTATCGGGAGACCTGGTGCCGCTTCAAGGCCAGGTATCTGGAGACTTGGAGAAGCTTCAGGGCCAGGTATCTGGATACTTGGTGCCGCTTCAGGGCCAGGTATCTGGATGCTGGGCGCTGCTTCAGGGCCAGGTATCTGGATACTTGCTGCCGCTTCAGGCAAGGTATCTGGAGACTTGGTGCCACTTCAAGGCTAGGTATCTGGATACTTGCTGCCGCTTCAGGACCAGGTATCTGGAGATTTGGTACCGATTCAAGGCCAGGTATCTGGAGACTTGGTGTCTCTTCAGGTCCAGGTATATGGATACTTGGTGCTGCTTCAGGGCCAGGTATCTGGATTCTTGGTGCTGCTTCAGGGCCAGGTATCTGGAGACTTAGTGCCGCTTCAGGGCCAGGTATCTGGAGACTTGGTGCCACTTCAGGGCCAGGTATCTGGAGACTTGGTTCCACTTCAGGACCAGGTATCTGGAGACTTGGTTCCGCTTCAGGCCCAGGTATTTGGATACTTGGTGCCGCTTCAAGGCCAGGTATCTGGATACTTGGTGCCGCTTCAGGGCCAGGTATCTGGATACTCGGTGCTGCTTCAGGGCCAGGTATCTGGAAACTTGGTGCCGCTTCAAGGCCAGGTATCTGGAGACTTGGTGACGCTTCAGGGCCAGGTATCTGGATAATTGGTGCCGCTTCATGGCCAGGTATCTGGATACTCAGTGCCGCTTCAGGGCCAGGTATCTGGATACTCGGTGCCACTTCAGGGCCAGGTATCTGGATACATGCTGCAGCTTCAGGGCAAGGTATCTGGAGACTTGGTGCTGCTTCAAGGCCAGGTATCTAGAGACTTGGTGTCGCTTCAGGGCCAGGTATCTGGATACTTGGTGCTGCTTCAGGGCCAGGTATCTGGAGACTTGGTGCTGCTTCAGTGCCAGTTGTCTGAATACTTGGTGCCGCTTCAAGGACAGGTATCTGGACACTTGGTGCTGCTTCAGGGCCAGGTATCTGGATACTTGCTGACGCTTCAGGGCAAGGTATCTGGAGACTTGGTACCGATTCAAGGCCAGGTATCTGGAGACTTGGTGCCTCTTCAGGTCCAGGTATCTGGATACTTGGTGCCGCTTCAGGGCCAGGTATCTGGATTCTTGGTGCTGCTTCAGGGCCAGGTATCTGGAGACTTAGTGCCGCTTCAGGGCCAGGTATCTGGAGACTTGGTGCCACTTCAGGGCCAGGTATCTGGAGACTTGGTGCCACTTCAGGGCCAGGTATCTGGAGACTTGGTTCCACTTCAGGACCAGGTATCTGGAGACTTGGTTCCACTTCAGGGCCAGGTATCTGGAGACTTGGTTCTGCTTCAAGGCCAGGTATCTGGATATTTGGTGCCGCTTCAAGGCCAGGTATCTGGAGACTTGGTGCCTCTTCAGGGCCAGGAATCTGGATACTTGGTGCCGCTTCAGGGCCAGGTATCTGGATACTTGGTGCTGCTTCAGGGCCAGGTATCTGGAGACTTGGTGCCGCTTCAAAGCCAGGTAACTGGAGACTTTGTGTTGCTTCATGGCCAGGTATCTGGATACTCAGTGCTGCTTCAGGGCCAGGTATCTGGAGACTTAGTGCCCCTTCAGGGCCAGGTATCTGGAGACATGGTGTTGCTTCAGGACAGGTATCTGGAGACTTGGTTCTGCTTCAGGACCAGGTATCTGGAGACTTGGTGCCGCTTCAGGGCCAGGTATCTGGAGACTTGGTGCCGCTTCAGGGCCAGGTATCTGGAGACTTGGTGCCGCTTCAAGGCCAGGTATCTGGAGACTTGGTGCTGCTTCAGGGCCAGGTGTCTGGATGCTTGTTGCCGCTTCAAGGCCAGGTATCTGGATACTTGGTGCTGCTTCAGGGCCAGGTATCTGGAGACTTGGTGCCGCTTCAGGGCCAGGTATCTGGATACTTGCTGCTGCTTCATTGCAAGGTATCTGGAGACTTGGTGCCGCTTCAAGGCCAGGTATCTGGATACTTGGTGCTGCTTCATGGCAGGTATCTGGATACTCGGTGCCGCTTCGGGGCCAGGTATCTGGATACTCGGTGCTGCTTCAGGGCCAGGCATCTGGATACTTGCTGCCACTTCAGGGCAAGGTATCTGGAGACTTGGTGCCACTTCAGGGCCAGGTATCTGGAGATTTGGTTCCGCTTCAAGGCCAGGTATGTGGAGACTCGGTGTCGCTTCAGGCCAGGTATCTGGATACTTGGTGCTGCTTCAGGGCCAGGTATCTGGAGACTTGGTGCCGCTTCAGGGCCAGGTATCTGGAGACTTGGTGCCACTTCAGGGCCAGGTATCTGGAGATTTGGTTCCGCTTCAAGGCCAGGTATCTGGAAACTTGGTGCTGCTTCAGGGCCAGGTGTCTGGATACTTGGTGCCGCTTCAAGGCCAGGTATCTGGAGACTTGGTGCTGCTTCAGGGCCAGGTATCTGGAGACTTGGTGCCGCTTCAGGGCCATGTATCTGGAGACTTCCTTCCGCTTCAGGACCAGGTATCTGGAGACTTGGTTCTGCTTCATGGCCAGGTATCTGGATACTTGGTGCCGCTTCAGGGCCAGGTATCTGGAGACTTGCTGCCACTTCAGGGCAAGGTATCTGGATATTTGGTGCCTCTTCAGGTCCAGGTATCTGGAGACTTAGTGCCGCATCAGGGCCAGGTATCTGGAGACTTGGTGCCGCTTCAGGGCCAGGTATCTGGAGACTTGGTGCCTCTTCAGGGCCAGTTATCTGGATACTTGGTGCCCCTTCAGGGCCAGGTATCTGGATACTCGGTGCTGCTTCAGGGCCAGGTATCTGGAGACTTGGTGCCGCTTCAAGGCCAGGTATCTGGAGACTTGGAGAAGCTTCAGGGCCAGGTATCTGGATACTTGGTGCCGCTTCAGGGCCAGGTATCTGGATGCTGGGCGCTGCTTCAGGGACAGGTATCTGGATACTTGCTGCCGCTTCAGGGCAAGGTATCTGGAGACTTGGTGCCGCTTCAAGGCTAGGTATCTGGATACTTGCTGCCGCTTCAGGACCAGGTATCTGGAGACTTGGTACTGATTCAAGGCAAGGTATCTGGAGACTTGGTGCCTCTTCAGGTCCAGGTATCTGGATACTTGGTGCTGCTTCAGGGCCAGGTATCTGGAGACTTAGTGCTGCTTCAAGGCCAGGTATCTGGATATTTGGTGCCGCTTCAAGGCCAGGTATCTGGAGACTTGGTGCCTCTTCAGGGCCAGGAATCTGGATACTTGGTGCCGCTTCAGGGCCAGGTATCTGGATACTTGGTGCTGCTTCAGGGCCAGGTATCTGGAGACTTGGTGCCGCTTCAAAGCCAGGTAACTGGAGACTTTGTGTTGCTTCATGGCCAGGTATCTGGATACTCAGTGCTGCTTCAGGACCAGGTATCTGGAGACTTAGTGCCCCTTCAGGGCCAGGTATCTGGAGACATGGTGTTGCTTCAGGACAGGTATCTGGAGACTTGGTTCTGCTTCAGGACCAGGTATCTGGAGACTTGGTGCCGCTTCAGGGCCAGGTATCTGGAGACTTGGTGCCGCTTCAGGGCCAGGTATCTGGAGACTTGGTGCCGCTTCAAGGCCAGGTATCTGGAGACTTGGTGCTGCTTCAGGGCCAGGTGTCTGGATGCTTGTTGCCGCTTCAAGGCCAGGTATCTGGATACTTGGTGCTGCTTCAGGGCCAGGTATCTGGAGACTTGGTGCCGCTTCAGGGCCAGGTATCTGGATACTTGCTGCTGCTTCATTGCAAGGTATCTGGAGACTTGGTTCTGCTTCAAGGCCAGGTATCTGGATATTTGGTGCCGCTTCAAGGCCAGGTATCTGGAGACTTGGTGCCTCTTCAGGGCCAGGAATCTGGATACTTGGTGCCGCTTCAGGGCCAGGTATCTGGATACTTGGTGCTGCTTCAGGGCCAGGTATCTGGAGACTTGGTGCCGCTTCAAAGCCAGGTAACTGGAGACTTTGTGTTGCTTCATGGCCAGGTATCTGGATACTCAGTGCTGCTTCAGGGCCAGGTATCTGGAGACTTAGTGCCCCTTCAGGGCCAGGTATCTGGAGACATGGTGTTGCTTCAGGACAGGTATCTGGAGACTTGGTTCTGCTTCAGGACCAGGTATCTGGAGACTTGGTGCCGCTTCAGGGCCAGGTATCTGGAGACTTGGTGCCGCTTCAGGGCCAGGTATCTGGAGACTTGGTGCCGCTTCAAGGCCAGGTATCTGGAGACTTGGTGCTGCTTCAGGGCCAGGTGTCTGGATGCTTGTTGCCGCTTCAAGGCCAGGTATCTGGATACTTGGTGCTGCTTCAGGGCCAGGTATCTGGAGACTTGGTGCCGCTTCAGGGCCAGGTATCTGGATACTTGCTGCTGCTTCATTGCAAGGTATCTGGAGACTTGGTGCCGCTTCAAGGCCAGGTATCTGGATACTTGGTGCTGCTTCATGGCAGGTATCTGGATACTCGGTGCCGCTTCGGGGCCAGGTATCTGGATACTCGGTGCTGCTTCAGGGCCAGGCATCTGGATACTTGCTGCCACTTCAGGGCAAGGTATCTGGAGACTTGGTGCCACTTCAGGGCCAGGTATCTGGAGATTTGGTTCCGCTTCAAGGCCAGGTATGTGGAGACTCGGTGTCGCTTCAGGCCAGGTATCTGGATACTTGGTGCTGCTTCAGGGCCAGGTATCTGGAGACTTGGTGCCGCTTCAGGGCCAGGTATCTGGAGACTTGGTGCCACTTCAGGGCCAGGTATCTGGAGATTTGGTTCCGCTTCAAGGCCAGGTATCTGGAAACTTGGTGCTGCTTCAGGGCCAGGTGTCTGGATACTTGGTGCCGCTTCAAGGCCAGGTATCTGGAGACTTGGTGCTGCTTCAGGGCCAGGTATCTGGAGACTTGGTGCCGCTTCAGGGCCATGTATCTGGAGACTTCCTTCCGCTTCAGGACCAGGTATCTGGAGACTTGGTTCTGCTTCATGGCCAGGTATCTGGATACTTGGTGCCGCTTCAGGGCCAGGTATCTGGAGACTTGCTGCCACTTCAGGGCAAGGTATCTGGATATTTGGTGCCTCTTCAGGTCCAGGTATCTGGAGACTTAGTGCCGCATCAGGGCCAGGTATCTGGAGACTTGGTGCCGCTTCAGGGCCAGGTATCTGGAGACTTGGTGCCTCTTCAGGGCCAGTTATCTGGATACTTGGTGCCCCTTCAGGGCCAGGTATCTGGATACTCGGTGCTGCTTCAGGGCCAGGTATCTGGAGACTTGGTGCCGCTTCAAGGCCAGGTATCTGGAGACTTGGAGAAGCTTCAGGGCCAGGTATCTGGATACTTGGTGCCGCTTCAGGGCCAGGTATCTGGATGCTGGGCGCTGCTTCAGGGACAGGTATCTGGATACTTGCTGCCGCTTCAGGGCAAGGTATCTGGAGACTTGGTGCCGCTTCAAGGCTAGGTATCTGGATACTTGCTGCCGCTTCAGGACCAGGTATCTGGAGACTTGGTACTGATTCAAGGCAAGGTATCTGGAGACTTGGTGCCTCTTCAGGTCCAGGTATCTGGATACTTGGTGCTGCTTCAGGGCCAGGTATCTGGAGACTTAGTGCTGCTTCAAGGCCAGGTATCTGGATATTTGGTGCCGCTTCAAGGCCAGGTATCTGGAGACTTGGTGCCTCTTCAGGGCCAGGAATCTGGATACTTGGTGCCGCTTCAGGGCCAGGTATCTGGATACTTGGTGCTGCTTCAGGGCCAGGTATCTGGAGACTTGGTGCCGCTTCAAAGCCAGGTAACTGGAGACTTTGTGTTGCTTCATGGCCAGGTATCTGGATACTCAGTGCTGCTTCAGGACCAGGTATCTGGAGACTTAGTGCCCCTTCAGGGCCAGGTATCTGGAGACATGGTGTTGCTTCAGGACAGGTATCTGGAGACTTGGTTCTGCTTCAGGACCAGGTATCTGGAGACTTGGTGCCGCTTCAGGGCCAGGTATCTGGAGACTTGGTGCCGCTTCAGGGCCAGGTATCTGGAGACTTGGTGCCGCTTCAAGGCCAGGTATCTGGAGACTTGGTGCTGCTTCAGGGCCAGGTGTCTGGATGCTTGTTGCCGCTTCAAGGCCAGGTATCTGGATACTTGGTGCTGCTTCAGGGCCAGGTATCTGGAGACTTGGTGCCGCTTCAGGGCCAGGTATCTGGATACTTGCTGCTGCTTCATTGCAAGGTATCTGGAGACTTGGTGCCGCTTCAAGGCCAGGTATCTGGATACTTGGTGCTGCTTCATGGCAGGTATCTGGATACTCGGTGCCGCTTCGGGGCCAGGTATCTGGATACTCGGTGCTGCTTCAGGGCCAGGCATCTGGATACTTGCTGCCACTTCAGGGCAAGGTATCTGGAGACTTGGTGCCACTTCAGGGCCAGGTATCTGGAGATTTGGTTCCGCTTCAAGGCCAGGTATGTGGAGACTCGGTGTCGCTTCAGGCCAGGTATCTGGATACTTGGTGCTGCTTCAGGGCCAGGTATCTGGAGACTTGGTGCCGCTTCAGGGCCAGGTATCTGGAGACTTGGTGCCACTTCAGGGCCAGGTATCTGGAGATTTGGTTCCGCTTCAAGGCCAGGTATCTGGAAACTTGGTGCTGCTTCAGGGCCAGGTGTCTGGATACTTGGTGCCGCTTCAAGGCCAGGTATCTGGAGACTTGGTGCTGCTTCAGGGCCAGGTATCTGGAGACTTGGTGCCGCTTCAGGGCCATGTATCTGGAGACTTCCTTCCGCTTCAGGACCAGGTATCTGGAGACTTGGTTCTGCTTCATGGCCAGGTATCTGGATACTTGGTGCCGCTTCAGGGCCAGGTATCTGGAGACTTGCTGCCACTTCAGGGCAAGGTATCTGGATATTTGGTGCCTCTTCAGGTCCAGGTATCTGGAGACTTAGTGCCGCATCAGGGCCAGGTATCTGGAGACTTGGTGCCGCTTCAGGGCCAGGTATCTGGAGACTTGGTGCCTCTTCAGGGCCAGTTATCTGGATACTTGGTGCCCCTTCAGGGCCAGGTATCTGGATACTCGGTGCTGCTTCAGGGCCAGGTATCTGGAGACTTGGTGCCGCTTCAAGGCCAGGTATCTGGAGACTTGGAGAAGCTTCAGGGCCAGGTATCTGGATACTTGGTGCCGCTTCAGGGCCAGGTATCTGGATGCTGGGCGCTGCTTCAGGGACAGGTATCTGGATACTTGCTGCCGCTTCAGGGCAAGGTATCTGGAGACTTGGTGCCGCTTCAAGGCTAGGTATCTGGATACTTGCTGCCGCTTCAGGACCAGGTATCTGGAGACTTGGTACTGATTCAAGGCAAGGTATCTGGAGACTTGGTGCCTCTTCAGGTCCAGGTATCTGGATACTTGGTGCTGCTTCAGGGCCAGGTATCTGGAGACTTAGTGCTGCTTCAGGGCCAGGTATCTGGAGACTTGGTTCCACTTCAGGACCAGGTATCTGGAGACTTGGTTCCGCTTCAGGGCCAGGTATTTGGATACTTGGTGCCGCTTCAAGGCCAGGTATCTGGAGACTTGGTGCCTCTTCAGGGCCAGGTATCTGGATACTTGGTGCCGCTTCAGGGCCAGGTATCTGGATACTCAGTGCTACTTCAGGGCCAGGTATCTGGAGACTTGGTGCTGCTTCAAGGCCAGGTATCTGGAGACTTGGTGACGCTTCAGGGCCAGGTATCTGGATAATTGGTGCCGCTTCATGGCCAGGTATCTGGATACTCGGTGCCGCTTCAGGGCCAGGTATCTGGATACTCGGTGCCGCTTCAGGGACAGGTATCTGGATACATGCTGCTGCTTCAGGGCAAGGTATCTGGAGACTTGGTGCCGCTTCAAGGCCAGATATCTGGAGACTTGGTGTCGCTTCAGGGCCAGGTATCTGGATACTTGGTGCTGCTTCAGGGCCAGGTATCTGGAGACTTGGTGCTGCTTCAGTGCCAGGTGTCTGAATACTTGGTGCCGCTTCAAGGACAGGTATCTGGAGACTTGGTGCCGCTTCAGGGCCAGGTATCTGGAGACTTGGTGCCGCTTCAGGGCCAGGTATTTCGAGACTTGGTGCCGCTACAAGGCCAGGTATCTGGAGACTTGGTGCTGCTTCAGGGCCAGGTGTCTGGATACTTGGTACCTCTTCAAGGCCAAGTATCTGGATACTTGGTGCTGCTTCAGGGCCAGGTGTCTGGATACTTGGTGCCGCTTCAAGGCCAGGTATCTGGAGACTTGGTGCTGCTTCAGGGCCAGGTATCTGGATACTTGGTGCAGCTTCAGGGCCAGGTATCTAGAGACTTGGTAACTCTTCAGGGCCAGGTATCTGGATACTTGGTGCCGCTTTAGGACAAGGTATCTGGATACTTGGTGCCTCTTCAGGTCCAGGTATCTGGATACTTGGTACCGCTTCAGGGCCAGGTATCTGGAGACTTGCTGCCACTTCAGAGCAAGGTATTGGATACTTGGTGTCTCTTCAGGTCCAGGTATCTGGAGACTTAGTGCCGCTTCAGGGCCAGGTATCTGGAGACTTGGTGCCGCTTCAGGGCCAGATATCTGGAGACTTGGTTCCACTTCAGGACCAGGTATCTGGAGACTTCGTTCTGCTTCGGGCCAGGTATCTGGATACTTGGTTTCGCTTCAAGGCCAGGTATCTGGAGACTTGGTGCCTCTTCAGGGCCAGTTATCTGGATACTTGGTGCCCCTTCAGGGCCAGGTATCTGGATACTCGGTGCTGCTTCAGGGCCAGGTATCTGGAGACTTGGTGCCGCTTCAAGGCCAGGTATCTGGAGACTTGGTGAACCTTCAGGGCCAGGTATCTGAATACTTGCTGCCACTTCAGGGCAAGGTATCTGGAGACTTGGTTCCGCTTCAAGGCCAGGTATGTGGAGACTCGGTGTCCCTTCAGGCCAGGTATCTGGATACTTGCTGCTGCTTCAGGGCCAGGTATCTGGAGACTTGGTGCTGCTTCAGGGCCAGGTGTCTGGATACTTGGTGCTGTTCAAGGACAGGTATCTGGAGACTTGGTGCCACTTCAGGGCCAGGTATTTGGAGACTTGATGCCACTTCAGGGCCAGGTATCTGGAGATTTGGTTCCGCTTCAAGGCCAGGTATCTGGAGACTTGGTGCTGCTTCAGGGCCAGGTGTCTGGATACTTGGTGCCGCTTCAAGGCCAGGTATCTGGAGACTTGGTGCTGCTTCAGGGCCAGGTATCTGGAGACTTGGTGCTGATTCAGGGCCATGTATCTGGAGACTTCCTTCCGCTTCAGGACCAGGTATCTGGAGACTTGGTTCTGCTTCATGGCCAGGTATCTGGATATTTGGTGCCACTTCAGGGCCAGGTATCTGAAGACTTGGTAACTCTCAGGGCCAGGTATCTGGATACTTGGTGCCGCTTCAGGGCCAGGTATCTGGAGACTTGCTGCCACTTCAGGGCAAGGTATCTGGATACTTGGTGCCTGTTCAGGTCCAGGTATCTGGAGACTTAGTGCCGCTTAAGGGCCAGGTATCTGGAGACTTGGTGCCGCTTCATGGCCAGGTATCTGGAGACTTGGTTCTGCTTCGGGCCAGGTATCTGGATACTTGGTTTTGCTTCAAGGTCAGGTATCTGGAGACTTGGTGCCTCTTCAGGGCCAGTTATCTGGATACTTGGTGCCCCTTCAGGGCCAGGTATCTGGATACTCGGTGCTGCTTCAGGGCCAGGTATCTGGAGACCTGGTGCCGCTTCAAGGCCAGGTATCTGGAGACTTGGAGAAGCTTCAGGGCCAGGTATCTGGATACTTGGTGCCGCTTCAGGGCCAGGTATCTGGATGCTGGGCGCTGCTTCAGGGCCAGGTATCTGGATACTTGCTGCCGCTTCAGGGCAAGGTATCTGGAGACTTGGTGCCACTTCAAGGCTAGGTATCTGGATACTTGCTGCCGCTTCAGGACCAGGTATCTGGAGATTTGGTACCGATTCAAGGCCAGGTATCTGGAGACTTGGTGTCTCTTCAGGTCCAGGTATATGGAGACATGGTGTTGCTTCAGGACAGGTATCTGGAGACTTGGTTCTGCTTCAGGACCAGGTATCTGGAGACTTGGTGCCGCTTCAGGGCCAGGTATCTGGAGACTTGGTGCCGCTTCAGGGCCAGGTATCTGGAGACTTGGTGCCGCTTCAAGGCCAGGTATCTGGAGACTTGGTGCTGCTTCAGGGCCAGGTGTCTGGATGCTTGTTGCCGCTTCAAGGCCAGGTATCTGGATACTTGGTGCTGCTTCAGGGCCAGGTATCTGGAGACTTGGTGCCGCTTCAGGGCCAGGTATCTGGATACTTGCTGCTGCTTCATTGCAAGGTATCTGGAGACTTGGTGCCGCTTCAAGGCCAGGTATCTGGATACTTGGTGCTGCTTCATGGCAGGTATCTGGATACTCGGTGCCGCTTCGGGGCCAGGTATCTGGATACTCGGTGCTGCTTCAGGGCCAGGCATCTGGATACTTGCTGCCACTTCAGGGCAAGGTATCTGGAGACTTGGTGCCACTTCAGGGCCAGGTATCTGGAGATTTGGTTCCGCTTCAAGGCCAGGTATGTGGAGACTCGGTGTCGCTTCAGGCCAGGTATCTGGATACTTGGTGCTGCTTCAGGGCCAGGTATCTGGAGACTTGGTGCCGCTTCAGGGCCAGGTATCTGGAGACTTGGTGCCACTTCAGGGCCAGGTATCTGGAGATTTGGTTCCGCTTCAAGGCCAGGTATCTGGAGACTTGGTGCTGCTTCAGGGCCAGGTGTCTGGATACTTGGTGCCGCTTCAAGGCCAGGTATCTGGAGACTTGGTGCTGCTTCAGGGCCAGGTATCTGGAGACTTGGTGCCGCTTCAGGGCCATGTATCTGGAGACTTCCTTCCGCTTCAGGACCAGGTATCTGGAGACTTGGTTCTGCTTCATGGCCAGGTATCTGGATACTTGGTGCCGCTTCAGGGCCAGGTATCTGGAGACTTGGTGCCGCTTCAAGGCCAGGTATCTGGAGACTTGGTGCTGCTTCAGGGCCAGGTGTCTTGATGCTTGTTGCCGCTTCAAGGCCAGGTATCTGGATACTTGGTGCTGCTTCAGGGCCAGGTATCTGGAGACTTGGTGCCGCTTCAGGGCCAGGTATCTGGATACTTGCTGCTGCTTCATTGCAAGGTATCTGGAGACTTGGTGCCGCTTCAAGGCCAGGTATCTGGATACTTGGTGCTGCTTCATGGCAGGTATCTGGATACTCGGTGCCGCTTCGGAGCCAGGTATCTGGATACTCGGTGCTGCTTCAGGGCCAGGCATCTGGATACTTGCTGCCACTTCAGGGCAAGGTATCTGGAGACTTGGTGCCACTTCAGTGCCAGGTATCTGGAGATTTGGTTCCGCTTCAAGGCCAGGTATGTGGAGACTCGGTGTCGCTTCAGGCCAGGTATCTGGATACTTGGTGCTGCTTCAGGGCCAGGTATCTGGAGACTTGGTGCCGCTTCAGGGCCAGGTATCTGGAGACTTGGTGCCACTTCAGGGCCAGGTATCTGGAGATTTGGTTCCGCTTCAAGGCCAGGTATCTGGAGACTTGGTGCTGCTTCAGGGCCAGGTGTCTGGATACTTGGTGCCGCTTCAAGGCCAGGTATCTGGAGACTTGGTGCTGCTTCAGGGCCAGGTATCTGGAGACTTGGTGCCGCTTCAGGGCCATGTATCTGGAGACTTCCCTCCGCTTCAGGACCAGGTATCTGGAGACTTGGTTCTGCTTCATGGCCAGGTATCTGGATACTTGGTGCCGCTTCAGGGCCAGGTATCTGGAGACTTGCTGCCACTTCAGGGCAAGGTATCTGGATATTTGGTGCCTCTTCAGGTCCAGGTATCTGGAGACTTAGTGCCGCATCAGGGCCAGGTATCTGGAGACTTGGTGCCGCTTCAGGGCCAGGTATCTGGAGACTTGGTGCCTCTTCAGGGCCAGTTATCTGGATACTTGGTGCCCCTTCAGGGCCAGGTATCTGGATACTCGGTGCTGCTTCAGGGCCAGGTATCTGGAGACTTGGTGCCGCTTCAAGGCCAGGTATCTGGAGACTTGGAGAAGCTTCAGGGCCAGGTATCTGGATACTTGGTGCCGCTTCAGGGCCAGGTATCTGGATGCTGGGCGCTGCTTCAGGGACAGGTATCTGGATACTTGCTGCCGCTTCAGGGCAAGGTATCTGGAGACTTGGTGCCGCTTCAAGGCTAGGTATCTGGATACTTGCTGCCGCTTCAGGACCAGGTATCTGGAGACTTGGTACTGATTCAAGGCAAGGTATCTGGAGACTTGGTGCCTCTTCAGGTCCAGGTATCTGGATACTTGGTGCTGCTTCAGGGCCAGGTATCTGGAGACTTAGTGCTGCTTCAGGGCCAGGTATCTGGAGACTTGGTTCCACTTCAGGACCAGGTATCTGGAGACTTGGTTCCGCTTCAGGGCCAGGTATTTGGATACTTGGTGCCGCTTCAAGGCCAGGTATCTGGAGACTTGGTGCCTCTTCAGGGCCAGGTATCTGGATACTTGGTGCTGCTTCAGGGCCAGGTATCTGGATACTCAGTGCTACTTCAGGGCCAGGTATCTGGAGACTTGGTGCTGCTTCAAGGCCAGGTATCTGGAGACTTGGTGACGCTTCAGGGCCAGGTATCTGGATAATTGGTGCCGCTTCATGGCCAGGTATCTGGATACTCGGTGCCGCTTCAGGGCCAGGTATCTGGATACTCGGTGCCGCTTCAGGGACAGGTATCTGGATACATGCTGCTGCTTCAGGGCAAGGTATCTGGAGACTTGGTGCCGCTTCAAGGCCAGATATCTGGAGACTTGGTGTCGCTTCAGGGCCAGGTATCTGGATACTTGGTGCTGCTTCAGGGCCAGGTATCTGGAGACTTGGTGCTGCTTCAGTGCCAGGTGTCTGAATACTTGGTGCCGCTTCAAGGACAGGTATCTGGAGACTTGGTGCCGCTTCAGGGCCAGGTATCTGGAGACTTGGTGCCGCTTCAGGGCCAGGTATTTCGAGACTTGGTGCCGCTACAAGGCCAGGTATCTGGAGACTTGGTGCTGCTTCAGGGCCAGGTGTCTGGATACTTGGTACCTCTTCAAGGCCAAGTATCTGGATACTTGGTGCTGCTTCAGGGCCAGGTGTCTGGATACTTGGTGCCGCTTCAAGGCCAGGTATCTGGAGACTTGGTGCTGCTTCAGGGCCAGGTATCTGGATACTTGGTGCAGCTTCAGGGCCAGGTATCTAGAGACTTGGTAACTCTTCAGGGCCAGGTATCTGGATACTTGGTGCCGCTTTAGGACAAGGTATCTGGATACTTGGTGCCTCTTCAGGTCCAGGTATCTGGATACTTGGTACCGCTTCAGGGCCAGGTATCTGGAGACTTGCTGCCACTTCAGGGCAAGGTATCTGGATACTTGGTGCCTGTTCAGGTCCAGGTATCTGGAGACTTAGTGCCGCTTAAGGGCCAGGTATCTGGAGACTTGGTGCCACTTCACGGCCAGGTATCTGGAGACTTGGTTCTGCTTCGGGCCAGGTATCTGGATACTTGGTTTTGCTTCAAGGCCAGGTATCTGGAGACTTGGTGCCTCTTCAGGGCCAGTTATCTGGATACTTGGTGCCCCTTCAGGGCCAGGTATCTGGATACTCGGTGCTGCTTCAGGGCCAGGTATCTGGAGACCTGGTGCCGCTTCAAGGCCAGGTATCTGGAGACTTGGAGAAGCTTCAGGGCCAGGTATCTGGATACTTGGTGCCGCTTCAGGGCCAGGTATCTGGATGCTGGGCGCTGCTTCAGGGCCAGGTATCTGGATACTTGCTGCCGCTTCAGGGCCAGGTATCTGGAGACCTGGTGCCGCTTCAAGGCCAGGTATCTGGAGACTTGGAGAAGCTTCAGGGCCAGGTATCTGGATACTTGGTGCCGCTTCAGGGCCAGGTATCTGGATGCTGGGCGCTGCTTCAGGGCCAGGTATCTGGATACTTGCTGCCGCTTCAGGACCAGGTATCTGGAGATTTGGTACCGATTCAAGGCCAGGTATCTGGAGACTTGGTTTCTCTTCAGGTCCAGGTATATGGATACTTGGTGCTGCTTCAGGGCCAGGTATCTGGATTCTTGGTGCTGCTTCAGGGCCAGGTATCTGGAGACTTAGTGCCGCTTCAGGGCCAGGTATCTGGAGACTTGGTGCCACTTCAGGGCCAGGTATCTGGAGACTTGGTTCCACTTCAGGACCAGGTATCTGGAGACTTGGTTCCGCTTCAGGCCCAGGTATTTGGATACTTGGTGCCGCTTCAAGGCCAGGTATCTGGATACTTGGTGCCGCTTCAGGGCCAGGTATCTGGATACTCGGTGCTGCTTCAGGGCCAGGTATCTGGAAACTTGGTGCCGCTTCAAGGCCAGGTATCTGGAGACTTGGTGACGCTTCAGGGCCAGGTATCTGGATAATTGGTGCCGCTTCATGGCCAGGCATCTGGATACTCAGTGCCGCTTCAGGGCCAGGTATCTGGATACTCGGTGCCACTTCAGGGCCAGGTATCTGGATACATGCTGCTGCTTCAGGGCAAGGTATCTGGAGACTTGGTGCTGCTTCAAGGCCAGGTATCTAGAGACTTGGTGTCGCTTCAGGGCCAGGTATCTGGATACTTGGTGCTGCTTCAGGGCCAGGTATCTGGAGACTTGGTGCTGCTTCAGTGCCAGTTGTCTGAATACTTGGTGCCGCTTCAAGGACAGGTATCTGGACACTTGGTGCTGCTTCAGGGCCAGGTATCTGGATACTTGCTGACGCTTCAGGGCAAGGTATCTGGAGACTTGGTACCGATTCAAGGCCAGGTATCTGGAGACTTGGTGCCTCTTCAGGTCCAGGTATCTGGATACTTGGTGCCGCTTCAGGGCCAGGTATCTGGATTCTTGGTGCTGCTTCAGGGCCAGGTATCTGGAGACTTAGTGCCGCTTCAGGGCCAGGTATCTGGAGACTTGGTGCCACTTCAGGGCCAGGTATCTGGAGACTTGGTGCCACTTCAGGGCCAGGTATCTGGAGACTTGGTTCCACTTCAGGACCAGGTATCTGGAGACTTGGTTCCACTTCAGGGCCAGGTATCTGGAGACTTGGTTCCGCTTCAAGGCCAGGTATCTGGATATTTGGTGCCGCTTCAAGGCCAGGTATCTGGAGACTTGGTGCCTCTTCAGGGCCAGGAATCTGGATACTTGGTGCCGCTTCAGGGCCAGGTATCTGGATACTTGGTGCTGCTTCAGGGCCAGGTATCTGGAGACTTGGTGCTGCTTCAAAGCCAGGTAACTGGAGACTTTGTGTTGCTTCATGGCCAGGTATCTGGATACTCAGTGCTGCTTCAGGGCCAGGTATCTGGAGACTTAGTGCCCCTTCAGGGCCAGGTATCTGGAGACATGGTGTTGCTTCAGGACAGGTATCTGGAGACTTGGTTCTGCTTCAGGACCAGGTATCTGGAGACTTGGTGCCGCTTCAGGGCCAGGTATCTGGAGACTTGGTGCCGCTTCAGGGCCAGGTATCTGGATACTTGGTGCTGCTTCAGGGCCAGGTATCTGGAGACTTGGTGCCGCTTCAAAGCCAGGTAACTGGAGACTTTGTGTTGCTTCATGGCCAGGTATCTGGATACTCAGTGCTGCTTCAGGGCCAGGTATCTGGAGACTTAGTGCCCCTTCAGGGCCAGGTATCTGGAGACATGGTGTTGCTTCAGGACAGGTATCTGGAGACTTGGTTCTGCTTCAGGACCAGGTATCTGGAGACTTGGTGCTGCTTCAGGGCCAGGTATCTGGAGACTTGGTGCCGCTTCAGGGCCAGGTATCTGGAGACTTGGTGCCGCTTCAAGGCCAGGTATCTGGAGACTTGGTGCTGCTTCAGGGCCAGGTGTCTGGATGCTTGTTGCCGCTTCAAGGCCAGGTATCTGGATACTTGGTGCTGCTTCAGGGCCAGGTATCTGGAGACTTGGTGCCGCTTCAGGGCCAGGTATCTGGATACTTGCTGCTGCTTCATTGCAAGGTATCTGGAGACTTGGTGCCGCTTCAAGGCCAGGTATCTGGATACTTGGTGCTGCTTCATGGCAGGTATCTGGATACTCGGTGCCGCTTCGGGGCCAGGTATCTGGATACTCGGTGCTGCTTCAGGGCCAGGCATCTGGATACTTGCTGCCACTTCAGGGCAAGGTATCTGGAGACTTGGTGCCACTTCAGGGCCAGGTATCTGGAGATTTGGTTCCGCTTCAAGGCCAGGTATGTGGAGACTCGGTGTCGCTTCAGGCCAGGTATCTGGATACTTGGTGCTGCTTCAGGGCCAGGTATCTGGAGACTTGGTGCCGCTTCAGGGCCAGGTATCTGGAGACTTGGTGCCACTTCAGGGCCAGGTATCTGGAGATTTGGTTCCGCTTCAAGGCCAGGTATCTGGAAACTTGGTGCTGCTTCAGGGCCAGGTGTCTGGATACTTGGTGCCGCTTCAAGGCCAGGTATCTGGAGACTTGGTGCTGCTTCAGGGCCAGGTATCTGGAGACTTGGTGCCGCTTCAGGGCCATGTATCTGGAGACTTCCTTCCGCTTCAGGACCAGGTATCTGGAGACTTGGTTCTGCTTCATGGCCAGGTATCTGGATACTTGGTGCCGCTTCAGGGCCAGGTATCTGGAGACTTGCTGCCACTTCAGGGCAAGGTATCTGGATATTTGGTGCCTCTTCAGGTCCAGGTATCTGGAGACTTAGTGCCGCATCAGGGCCAGGTATCTGGAGACTTGGTGCCGCTTCAGGGCTAGGTATCTGGAGACTTGGTGCCTCTTCAGGGCCAGTTATCTGGATACTTGGTGCCCCTTCAGGGCCAGGTATCTGGATACTCGGTGCTGCTTCAGGGCCAGGTATCTGGAGACTTGGTGCCGCTTCAAGGCCAGGTATCTGGAGACTTGGAGAAGCTTCAGGGCCAGGTATCTGGATACTTGGTGCCGCTTCAGGGCCAGGTATCTGGATGCTGGGCGCTGCTTCAGGGACAGGTATCTGGATACTTGCTGCCGCTTCAGGGCAAGGTATCTGGAGACTTGGTGCCGCTTCAAGGCTAGGTATCTGGATACTTGCTGCCGCTTCAGGACCAGGTATCTGGAGACTTGGTACTGATTCAAGGCAAGGTATCTGGAGACTTGGTGCCTCTTCAGGTCCAGGTATCTGGATACTTGGTGCTGCTTCAGGGCCAGGTATCTGGAGACTTAGTGCTGCTTCAGGGCCAGGTATCTGGAGACTTGGTTCCACTTCAGGACCAGGTATCTGGAGACTTGGTTCCGCTTCAGGGCCAGGTATTTGGATACTTGGTGCCGCTTCAAGGCCAGGTATCTGGAGACTTGGTGCCTCTTCAGGGCCAGGTATCTGGATACTTGGTGCCGCTTCAGGGCCAGGTATCTGGATACTCAGTGCTACTTCAGGGCCAGGTATCTGGAGACTTGGTGCTGCTTCAAGGCCAGGTATCTGGAGACTTGGTGACGCTTCAGGGCCAGGTATCTGGATAATTGGTGCCGCTTCATGGCCAGGTATCTGGATACTCGGTGCCGCTTCAGGGCCAGGTATCTGGATACTCGGTGCCGCTTCAGGGACAGGTATCTGGATACATGCTGCTGCTTCAGGGCAAGGTATCTGGAGACTTGGTGCCGCTTCAAGGCCAGATATCTGGAGACTTGGTGTCGCTTCAGGGCCAGGTATCTGGATACTTGGTGCTGCTTCAGGGCCAGGTATCTGGAGACTTGGTGCTGCTTCAGTGCCAGGTGTCTGAATACTTGGTGCCGCTTCAAGGACAGGTATCTGGAGACTTGGTGCCGCTTCAGGGCCAGGTATCTGGAGACTTGGTGCCGCTTTAGGGCCAGGTATTTCGAGACTTGGTGCCGCTACAAGGCCAGGTATCTGGAGACTTGGTGCTGCTTCAGGGCCAGGTGTCTGGATACTTGGTACCTCTTCAAGGCCAAGTATCTGGATACTTGGTGCTGCTTCAGGGCCAGGTGTCTGGATACTTGGTGCCGCTTCAAGGCCAGGTATCTGGAGACTTGGTGCTGCTTCAGGGCCAGGTATCTGGATACTTGGTGCAGCTTCAGGGCCAGGTATCTAGAGACTTGGTAACTCTTCAGGGCCAGGTATCTGGATACTTGGTGCCGCTTTAGGACAAGGTATCTGGATACTTGGTGCCTCTTCAGGTCCAGGTATCTGGATACTTGGTACCGCTTCAGGGCCAGGTATCTGGAGACTTGCTGCCACTTCAGAGCAAGGTATTGGATACTTGGTGTCTCTTCAGGTCCAGGTATCTGGAGACTTAGTGCCGCTTCAGGGCCAGGTATCTGGAGACTTGGTGCCGCTTCAGGGCCAGATATCTGGAGACTTGGTTCCACTTCAGGACCAGGTATCTGGAGACTTCGTTCTGCTTCGGGCCAGGTATCTGGATACTTGGTTTCGCTTCAAGGCCAGGTATCTGGAGACTTGGTGCCTCTTCAGGGCCAGTTATCTGGATACTTGGTGCCCCTTCAGGGCCAGGTATCTGGATACTCGGTGCTGCTTCAGGGCCAGGTATCTGGAGACTTGGTGCCGCTTCAAGGCCAGGTATCTGGAGACTTGGTGAACCTTCAGGGCCAGGTATCTGGATACTTGCTGCCACTTCAGGGCAAGGTATCTGGAGACTTGGTTCCGCTTCAAGGCCAGGTATGTGGAGACTCGGTGTCCCTTCAGGCCAGGTATCTGGATACTTGCTGCTGCTTCAGGGCCAGGTATCTGGAGACTTGGTGCTGCTTCAGGGCCAGGTGTCTGGATACTTGGTGCTGTTCAAGGACAGGTATCTGGAGACTTGGTGCCACTTCAGGGCCAGGTATTTGGAGACTTGATGCCACTTCAGGGCCAGGTATCTGGAGATTTGGTTCCGCTTCAAGGCCAGGTATCTGGAGACTTGGTGCTGCTTCAGGGCCAGGTGTCTGGATACTTGGTGCCGCTTCAAGGCCAGGTATCTGGAGACTTGGTGCTGCTTCAGGGCCAGGTATCTGGAGACTTGGTGCTGATTCAGGGCCATGTATCTGGAGACTTCCTTCCGCTTCAGGACCAGGTATCTGGAGACTTGGTTCTGCTTCATGGCCAGGTATCTGGATATTTGGTGCCACTTCAGGGCCAGGTATCTGAAGACTTGGTAACTCTCAGGGCCAGGTATCTGGATACTTGGTGCCGCTTCAGGGCCAGGTATCTGGAGACTTGCTGCCACTTCAGGGCAAGGTATCTGGATACTTGGTGCCTGTTCAGGTCCAGGTATCTGGAGACTTAGTGCCGCTTAAGGGCCAGGTATCTGGAGACTTGGTGCCGCTTCATGGCCAGGTATCTGGAGACTTGGTTCTGCTTCGGGCCAGGTATCTGGATACTTGGTTTTGCTTCAAGGTCAGGTATCTGGAGACTTGGTGCCTCTTCAGGGCCAGTTATCTGGATACTTGGTGCCCCTTCAGGGCCAGGTATCTGGATACTCGGTGCTGCTTCAGGGCCAGGTATCTGGAGACCTGGTGCCGCTTCAAGGCCAGGTATCTGGAGACTTGGAGAAGCTTCAGGGCCAGGTATCTGGATACTTGGTGCCGCTTCAGGGCCAGGTATCTGGATGCTGGGCGCTGCTTCAGGGCCAGGTATCTGGATACTTGCTGCCGCTTCAGGGCAAGGTATCTGGAGACTTGGTGCCACTTCAAGGCTAGGTATCTGGATACTTGCTGCCGCTTCAGGACCAGGTATCTGGAGATTTGGTACCGATTCAAGGCCAGGTATCTGGAGACTTGGTGTCTCTTCAGGTCCAGGTATATGGAGACATGGTGTTGCTTCAGGACAGGTATCTGGAGACTTGGTTCTGCTTCAGGACCAGGTATCTGGAGACTTGGTGCCGCTTCAGGGCCAGGTATCTGGAGACTTGGTGCCGCTTCAGGGCCAGGTATCTGGAGACTTGGTGCCGCTTCAAGGCCAGGTATCTGGAGACTTGGTGCTGCTTCAGGGCCAGGTGTCTGGATGCTTGTTGCCGCTTCAAGGCCAGGTATCTGGATACTTGGTGCTGCTTCAGGGCCAGGTATCTGGAGACTTGGTGCCGCTTCAGGGCCAGGTATCTGGATACTTGCTGCTGCTTCATTGCAAGGTATCTGGAGACTTGGTGCCGCTTCAAGGCCAGGTATCTGGATACTTGGTGCTGCTTCATGGCAGGTATCTGGATACTCGGTGCCGCTTCGGGGCCAGGTATCTGGATACTCGGTGCTGCTTCAGGGCCAGGCATCTGGATACTTGCTGCCACTTCAGGGCAAGGTATCTGGAGACTTGGTGCCACTTCAGGGCCAGGTATCTGGAGATTTGGTTCCGCTTCAAGGCCAGGTATGTGGAGACTCGGTGTCGCTTCAGGCCAGGTATCTGGATACTTGGTGCTGCTTCAGGGCCAGGTATCTGGAGACTTGGTGCCGCTTCAGGGCCAGGTATCTGGAGACTTGGTGCCACTTCAGGGCCAGGTATCTGGAGATTTGGTTCCGCTTCAAGGCCAGGTATCTGGAGACTTGGTGCTGCTTCAGGGCCAGGTGTCTGGATACTTGGTGCCGCTTCAAGGCCAGGTATCTGGAGACTTGGTGCTGCTTCAGGGCCAGGTATCTGGAGACTTGGTGCCGCTTCAGGGCCATGTATCTGGAGACTTCCTTCCGCTTCAGGACCAGGTATCTGGAGACTTGGTTCTGCTTCATGGCCAGGTATCTGGATACTTGGTGCCGCTTCAGGGCCAGGTATCTGGAGACTTGGTGCCGCTTCAAGGCCAGGTATCTGGAGACTTGGTGCTGCTTCAGGGCCAGGTGTCTTGATGCTTGTTGCCGCTTCAAGGCCAGGTATCTGGATACTTGGTGCTGCTTCAGGGCCAGGTATCTGGAGACTTGGTGCCGCTTCAGGGCCAGGTATCTGGATACTTGCTGCTGCTTCATTGCAAGGTATCTGGAGACTTGGTGCCGCTTCAAGGCCAGGTATCTGGATACTTGGTGCTGCTTCATGGCAGGTATCTGGATACTCGGTGCCGCTTCGGAGCCAGGTATCTGGATACTCGGTGCTGCTTCAGGGCCAGGCATCTGGATACTTGCTGCCACTTCAGGGCAAGGTATCTGGAGACTTGGTGCCACTTCAGTGCCAGGTATCTGGAGATTTGGTTCCGCTTCAAGGCCAGGTATGTGGAGACTCGGTGTCGCTTCAGGCCAGGTATCTGGATACTTGGTGCTGCTTCAGGGCCAGGTATCTGGAGACTTGGTGCCGCTTCAGGGCCAGGTATCTGGAGACTTGGTGCCACTTCAGGGCCAGGTATCTGGAGATTTGGTTCCGCTTCAAGGCCAGGTATCTGGAGACTTGGTGCTGCTTCAGGGCCAGGTGTCTGGATACTTGGTGCCGCTTCAAGGCCAGGTATCTGGAGACTTGGTGCTGCTTCAGGGCCAGGTATCTGGAGACTTGGTGCCGCTTCAGGGCCATGTATCTGGAGACTTCCCTCCGCTTCAGGACCAGGTATCTGGAGACTTGGTTCTGCTTCATGGCCAGGTATCTGGATACTTGGTGCCGCTTCAGGGCCAGGTATCTGGAGACTTGCTGCCACTTCAGGGCAAGGTATCTGGATATTTGGTGCCTCTTCAGGTCCAGGTATCTGGAGACTTAGTGCCGCATCAGGGCCAGGTATCTGGAGACTTGGTGCCGCTTCAGGGCCAGGTATCTGGAGACTTGGTGCCTCTTCAGGGCCAGTTATCTGGATACTTGGTGCCCCTTCAGGGCCAGGTATCTGGATACTCGGTGCTGCTTCAGGGCCAGGTATCTGGAGACTTGGTGCCGCTTCAAGGCCAGGTATCTGGAGACTTGGAGAAGCTTCAGGGCCAGGTATCTGGATACTTGGTGCCGCTTCAGGGCCAGGTATCTGGATGCTGGGCGCTGCTTCAGGGACAGGTATCTGGATACTTGCTGCCGCTTCAGGGCAAGGTATCTGGAGACTTGGTGCCGCTTCAAGGCTAGGTATCTGGATACTTGCTGCCGCTTCAGGACCAGGTATCTGGAGACTTGGTACTGATTCAAGGCAAGGTATCTGGAGACTTGGTGCCTCTTCAGGTCCAGGTATCTGGATACTTGGTGCTGCTTCAGGGCCAGGTATCTGGAGACTTAGTGCTGCTTCAGGGCCAGGTATCTGGAGACTTGGTTCCACTTCAGGACCAGGTATCTGGAGACTTGGTTCCGCTTCAGGGCCAGGTATTTGGATACTTGGTGCCGCTTCAAGGCCAGGTATCTGGAGACTTGGTGCCTCTTCAGGGCCAGGTATCTGGATACTTGGTGCTGCTTCAGGGCCAGGTATCTGGATACTCAGTGCTACTTCAGGGCCAGGTATCTGGAGACTTGGTGCTGCTTCAAGGCCAGGTATCTGGAGACTTGGTGACGCTTCAGGGCCAGGTATCTGGATAATTGGTGCCGCTTCATGGCCAGGTATCTGGATACTCGGTGCCGCTTCAGGGCCAGGTATCTGGATACTCGGTGCCGCTTCAGGGACAGGTATCTGGATACATGCTGCTGCTTCAGGGCAAGGTATCTGGAGACTTGGTGCCGCTTCAAGGCCAGATATCTGGAGACTTGGTGTCGCTTCAGGGCCAGGTATCTGGATACTTGGTGCTGCTTCAGGGCCAGGTATCTGGAGACTTGGTGCTGCTTCAGTGCCAGGTGTCTGAATACTTGGTGCCGCTTCAAGGACAGGTATCTGGAGACTTGGTGCCGCTTCAGGGCCAGGTATCTGGAGACTTGGTGCCGCTTCAGGACCAGGTATTTCGAGACTTGGTGCCGCTACAAGGCCAGGTATCTGGAGACTTGGTGCTGCTTCAGGGCCAGGTGTCTGGATACTTGGTACCTCTTCAAGGCCAAGTATCTGGATACTTGGTGCTGCTTCAGGGCCAGGTGTCTGGATACTTGGTGCCGCTTCAAGGCCAGGTATCTGGAGACTTGGTGCTGCTTCAGGGCCAGGTATCTGGATACTTGGTGCAGCTTCAGGGCCAGGTATCTAGAGACTTGGTAACTCTTCAGGGCCAGGTATCTGGATACTTGGTGCCGCTTTAGGACAAGGTATCTGGATACTTGGTGCCTCTTCAGGTCCAGGTATCTGGATACTTGGTACCGCTTCAGGGCCAGGTATCTGGAGACTTGCTGCCACTTCAGGGCAAGGTATCTGGATACTTGGTGCCTGTTCAGGTCCAGGTATCTGGAGACTTAGTGCCGCTTAAGGGCCAGGTATCTGGAGACTTGGTGCCGCTTCACGGCCAGGTATCTGGAGACTTGGTTCTGCTTCGGGCCAGGTATCTGGATACTTGGTTTTGCTTCAAGGCCAGGTATCTGGAGACTTGGTGCCTCTTCAGGGCCAGTTATCTGGATACTTGGTGCCCCTTCAGGGCCAGGTATCTGGATACTCGGTGCTGCTTCAGGGCCAGGTATCTGGAGACCTGGTGCCGCTTCAAGGCCAGGTATCTGGAGACTTGGAGAAGCTTCAGGGCCAGGTATCTGGATACTTGGTGCCGCTTCAGGGCCAGGTATCTGGATGCTGGGCGCTGCTTCAGGGCCAGGTATCTGGATACTTGCTGCCGCTTCAGGGCCAGGTATCTGGAGACCTGGTGCCGCTTCAAGGCCAGGTATCTGGAGACTTGGAGAAGCTTCAGGGCCAGGTATCTGGATACTTGGTGCCGCTTCAGGGCCAGGTATCTGGATGCTGGGCGCTGCTTCAGGGCCAGGTATCTGGATACTTGCTGCCGCTTCAGGACCAGGTATCTGGAGATTTGGTACCGATTCAAGGCCAGGTATCTGGAGACTTGGTGTCTCTTCAGGTCCAGGTATATGGATACTTGGTGCTGCTTCAGGGCCAGGTATCTGGATTCTTGGTGCTGCTTCAGGGCCAGGTATCTGGAGACTTAGTGCCGCTTCAGGGCCAGGTATCTGGAGACTTGGTGCCACTTCAGGGCCAGGTATCTGGAGACTTGGTTCCACTTCAGGACCAGGTATCTGGAGACTTGGTTCCGCTTCAGGCCCAGGTATTTGGATACTTGGTGCCGCTTCAAGGCCAGGTATCTGGATACTTGGTGCCGCTTCAGGGCCAGGTATCTGGATACTCGGTGCTGCTTCAGGGCCAGGTATCTGGAAACTTGGTGCCGCTTCAAGGCCAGGTATCTGGAGACTTGGTGACGCTTCAGGGCCAGGTATCTGGATAATTGGTGCCGCTTCATGGCCAGGCATCTGGATACTCAGTGCCGCTTCAGGGCCAGGTATCTGGATACTCGGTGCCACTTCAGGGCCAGGTATCTGGATACATGCTGCTGCTTCAGGGCAAGGTATCTGGAGACTTGGTGCTGCTTCAAGGCCAGGTATCTAGAGACTTGGTGTCGCTTCAGGGCCAGGTATCTGGATACTTGGTGCTGCTTCAGGGCCAGGTATCTGGAGACTTGGTGCTGCTTCAGTGCCAGTTGTCTGAATACTTGGTGCCGCTTCAAGGACAGGTATCTGGACACTTGGTGCTGCTTCAGGGCCAGGTATCTGGATACTTGCTGACGCTTCAGGGCAAGGTATCTGGAGACTTGGTACCGATTCAAGGCCAGGTATCTGGAGACTTGGTGCCTCTTCAGGTCCAGGTATCTGGATACTTGGTGCCGCTTCAGGGCCAGGTATCTGGATTCTTGGTGCTGCTTCAGGGCCAGGTATCTGGAGACTTAGTGCCGCTTCAGGGCCAGGTATCTGGAGACTTGGTGCCACTTCAGGGCCAGGTATCTGGAGACTTGGTGCCACTTCAGGGCCAGGTATCTGGAGACTTGGTTCCACTTCAGGACCAGGTATCTGGAGACTTGGTTCCACTTCAGGGCCAGGTATCTGGAGACTTGGTTCCGCTTCAAGGCCAGGTATCTGGATATTTGGTGCCGCTTCAAGGCCAGGTATCTGGAGACTTGGTGCCTCTTCAGGGCCAGGAATCTGGATACTTGGTGCCGCTTCAGGGCCAGGTATCTGGATACTTGGTGCTGCTTCAGGGCCAGGTATCTGGAGACTTGGTGCTGCTTCAAAGCCAGGTAACTGGAGACTTTGTGTTGCTTCATGGCCAGGTATCTGGATACTCAGTGCTGCTTCAGGGCCAGGTATCTGGAGACTTAGTGCCCCTTCAGGGCCAGGTATCTGGAGACATGGTGTTGCTTCAGGACAGGTATCTGGAGACTTGGTTCTGCTTCAGGACCAGGTATCTGGAGACTTGGTGCCGCTTCAGGGCCAGGTATCTGGAGACTTGGTGCCGCTTCAGGGCCAGGTATCTGGAGACTTGGTGCCGCTTCAAGGCCAGGTATCTGGAGACTTGGTGCTGCTTCAGGGCCAGGTGTCTGGATGCTTGTTGCCGCTTCAAGGCCAGGTATCTGGATACTTGGTGCTGCTTCAGGGCCAGGTATCTGGAGACTTGGTGCCGCTTCAGGGCCAGGTATCTGGATACTTGCTGCTGCTTCATTGCAAGGTATCTGGAGACTTGGTGCCGCTTCAAGGCCAGGTATCTGGATACTTGGTGCTGCTTCATGGCAGGTATCTGGATACTCGGTGCCGCTTCGGGGCCAGGTATCTGGATACTCGGTGCTGCTTCAGGGCCAGGCATCTGGATACTTGCTGCCACTTCAGGGCAAGGTATCTGGAGACTTGGTGCCACTTCAGGGCCAGGTATCTGGAGATTTGGTTCCGCTTCAAGGCCAGGTATGTGGAGACTCGGTGTCGCTTCAGGCCAGGTATCTGGATACTTGGTGCTGCTTCAGGGCCAGGTATCTGGAGACTTGGTGCCGCTTCAGGGCCAGGTATCTGGAGACTTGGTGCCACTTCAGGGCCAGGTATCTGGAGATTTGGTTCCGCTTCAAGGCCAGGTATCTGGAGACTTGGTGCTGCTTCAGGGCCAGGTGTCTGGATACTTGGTGCCGCTTCAAGGCCAGGTATCTGGAGACTTGGTGCTGCTTCAGGGCCAGGTATCTGGAGACTTGGTGCCGCTTCAGGGCCATGTATCTGGAGACTTCCTTCCGCTTCAGGACCAGGTATCTGGAGACTTGGTTCTGCTTCATGGCCAGGTATCTGGATACTTGGTGCCGCTTCAGGGCCAGGTATCTGGAGACTTGCTGCCACTTCAGGGCAAGGTATCTGGATATTTGGTGCCTCTTCAGGTCCAGGTATCTGGAGACTTAGTGCCGCATCAGGGCCAGGTATCTGGAGACTTGGTGCCGCTTCAGGGCCAGGTATCTGGAGACTTGGTGCCTCTTCAGGGCCAGTTATCTGGATACTTGGTGCCCCTTCAGGGCCAGGTATCTGGATACTCGGTGCTGCTTCAGGGCCAGGTATCTGGAGACTTGGTGCCGCTTCAAGGCCAGGTATCTGGAGACTTGGAGAAGCTTCATGGCCAGGTATCTGGATACTTGGTGCCGCTTCAGGGCCAGGTATCTGGATGCTGGGCGCTGCTTCAGGGACAGGTATCTGGATACTTGCTGCCGCTTCAGGGCAAGGTATCTGGAGACTTGGTGCCGCTTCAAGGCTAGGTATCTGGATACTTGCTGCCGCTTCAGGACCAGGTATCTGGAGACTTGGTACTGATTCAAGGCAAGGTATCTGGAGACTTGGTGCCTCTTCAGGTCCAGGTATCTGGATACTTGGTGCTGCTTCAGGGCCAGGTATCTGGAGACTTAGTGCTGCTTCAGGGCCAGGTATCTGGAGACTTGGTTCCACTTCAGGACCAGGTATCTGGAGACTTGGTTCCGCTTCAGGGCCAGGTATTTGGATACTTGGTGCCGCTTCAAGGCCAGGTATCTGGAGACTTGGTGCCTCTTCAGGGCCAGGTATCTGGATACTTGGTGCCGCTTCAGGGCCAGGTATCTGGATACTCAGTGCTACTTCAGGGCCAGGTATCTGGAGACTTGGTGCTGCTTCAAGGCCAGGTATCTGGAGACTTGGTGACGCTTCAGGGCCAGGTATCTGGATAATTGGTGCCGCTTCATGGCCAGGTATCTGGATACTCGGTGCCGCTTCAGGGCCAGGTATCTGGATACTCGGTGCCGCTTCAGGGACAGGTATCTGGATACATGCTGCTGCTTCAGGGCAAGGTATCTGGAGACTTGGTGCCGCTTCAAGGCCAGATATCTGGAGACTTGGTGTCGCTTCAGGGCCAGGTATCTGGATACTTGGTGCTGCTTCAGGGCCAGGTATCTGGAGACTTGGTGCTGCTTCAGTGCCAGGTGTCTGAATACTTGGTGCCGCTTCAAGGACAGGTATCTGGAGACTTGGTGCCGCTTCAGGGCCAGGTATCTGGAGACTTGGTGCCGCTTCAGGGCCAGGTATTTCGAGACTTGGTGCCGCTACAAGGCCAGGTATCTGGAGACTTGGTGCTGCTTCAGGGCCAGGTGTCTGGATACTTGGTACCTCTTCAAGGCCAAGTATCTGGATACTTGGTGCTGCTTCAGGGCCAGGTGTCTGGATACTTGGTGCCGCTTCAAGGCCAGGTATCTGGAGACTTGGTGCTGCTTCAGGGCCAGGTATCTGGATACTTGGTGCAGCTTCAGGGCCAGGTATCTAGAGACTTGGTAACTCTTCAGGGCCAGGTATCTGGATACTTGGTGCCGCTTTAGGACAAGGTATCTGGATACTTGGTGCCTCTTCAGGTCCAGGTATCTGGATACTTGGTACCGCTTCAGGGCCAGGTATCTGGAGACTTGCTGCCACTTCAGAGCAAGGTATTGGATACTTGGTGTCTCTTCAGGTCCAGGTATCTGGAGACTTAGTGCCGCTTCAGGGCCAGGTATCTGGAGACTTGGTGCCGCTTCAGGGCCAGATATCTGGAGACTTGGTTCCACTTCAGGACCAGGTATCTGGAGACTTCGTTCCGCTTCGGGCCAGGTATCTGGATACTTGGTTTCGCTTCAAGGCCAGGTATCTGGAGACTTGGTGCCTCTTCAGGGCCAGTTATCTGGATACTTGGTGCCCCTTCAGGGCCAGGTATCTGGATACTCGGTGCTGCTTCAGGGCCAGGTATCTGGAGACTTGGTGCCGCTTCAAGGCCAGGTATCTGGAGACTTGGTGAACCTTCAGGGCCAGGTATCTGGATACTTGCTGCCACTTCAGGGCAAGGTATCTGGAGACTTGGTTCCGCTTCAAGGCCAGGTATGTGGAGACTCGGTGTCGCTTCAGGCCAGGTATCTGGATACTTGCTGCTGCTTCAGGGCAAGGTATCTGGAGACTTGGTGCTGCTTCAGGGCCAGGTGTCTGGATACTTGGTGCTGTTCAAGGACAGGTATCTGGAGACTTGGTGCCACTTCAGGGCCAGGTATTTGGAGACTTGATGCCACTTCAGGGCCAGGTATCTGGAGATTTGGTTCCGCTTCAAGGCCAGGTATCTGGAGACTTGGTGCTGCTTCAGGGCCAGGTGTCTGGATACTTGGTGCCGCTTCAAGGCCAGGTATCTGGAGACTTGGTGCTGCTTCAGGGCCAGGTATCTGGAGACTTGGTGCTGCTTCAGGGCCATGTATCTGGAGACTTCCTTCCGCTTCAGGACCAGGTATCTGGAGACTTGGTTCTGCTTCATGGCCAGGTATCTGGATATTTGGTGCCACTTCAGGGCCAGGTATCTGAAGACTTGGTAACTCTCAGGGCCAGGTATCTGGATACTTGGTGCCGCTTCAGGGCCAGGTATCTGGAGACTTGCTGCCACTTCAGGGCAAGGTATCTGGATACTTGGTGCCTGTTCAGGTCCAGGTATCTGGAGACTTAGTGCCGCTTAAGGGCCAGGTATCTGGAGACTTGGTGCCGCTTCACGGCCAGGTATCTGGAGACTTGGTTCTGCTTCGGGCCAGGTATCTGGATACTTGGTTTTGCTTCAAGGCCAGGTATCTGGAGACTTGGTGCCTCTTCAGGGCCAGTTATCTGGATACTTGGTGCCCCTTCAGGGCCAGGTATCTGGATACTCGGTGCTGCTTCAGGGCCAGGTATCTGGAGACCTGGTGCCGCTTCAAGGCCAGGTATCTGGAGACTTGGAGAAGCTTCAGGGCCAGGTATCTGGATACTTGGTGCCGCTTCAGGGCCAGGTATCTGGATGCTGGGCGCTGCTTCAGGGCCAGGTATCTGGATACTTGCTGCCGCTTCAGGGCAAGGTATCTGGAGACTTGGTGCCACTTCAAGGCTAGGTATCTGGATACTTGCTGCCGCTTCAGGACCAGGTATCTGGAGATTTGGTACCGATTCAAGGCCAGGTATCTGGAGACTTGGTGTCTCTTCAGGTCCAGGTATATGGATACTTGGTGCCGCTTCAGGGCCAGGTATCTGGATTCTTGGTGCTGCTTCAGTGCCAGGTATCTGGAGACTTAGTGCCGCTTCAGGGCCAGGTATCTGGAGACTTGGTGCCACTTCAGGGCCAGGTATCTGGAGACTTGGTTCCACTTCAGGACCAGGTATCTGGAGACTTGGTTCCGCTTCAGGCCCAGGTATTTGGATACTTGGTGCCGCTTCAAGGCCAGGTATCTGGATACTTGGTGCCGCTTCAGGACCAGGTATCTGGATACTCGGTGCTGCTTCAGGGCCAGGTATCTGGAAACTTGGTGCCGCTTGAAGGCCAGGTATCTGGAGACTTGGTGACGCTTCAGGGCCAGGTATCTGGATAATTGGTGCCGCTTCATGGCCAGGTATCTGGATACTCGGTGCCGCTTCAGGGCCAGGTATCTGGATACTCGGTGCCACTTCAGGGCCAGGTATCTGGATACATGCTGCTGCTTCAGGGCAAGGTATCTGGAGACTTGGTGCTGCTTCAAGGCCAGGTATCTAGAGACTTGGTGTCGCTTCAGGGCCAGGTATCTGGATACTTGGTGCTGCTTCAGGGCCAGGTATCTGGAGACTTGGTGCTGCTTCAGTGCCAGTTGTCTGAATACTTGGTGCCGCTTCAAGGACAGGTATCTGGACACTTGGTGCTGCTTCAGGGCCAGGTATCTGGATACTTGCTGACGCTTCAGGGCAAGGTATCTGGAGACTTGGTACCGATTCAAGGCCAGGTATCTGGAGACTTGGTGCCTCTTCAGGTCCAGGTATCTGGATACTTGGTGCCGCTTCAGGGCCAGGTATCTGGATTCTTGGTGCTGCTTCAGGGCCAGGTATCTGGAGACTTAGTGCCGCTTCAGGGCCAGGTATCTGGAGACTTGGTGCCACTTCAGGGCCAGGTATCTGGAGACTTGGTTCCACTTCAGGACCAGGTATCTGGAGACTTGGTTCCACTTCAGGGTCAGGTATCTGGAGACTTGGTTCTGCTTCAAGGCCAGGTATCTGGATATTTGGTGCCGCTTCAAGGCCAGGTATCTGGAGACTTGGTGCCTCTTCAGGGCCAGGAATCTGGATACTTGGTGCCGCTTCAGGGCCAGGTATCTGGATACTTGGTGCTGCTTCAGGGCCAGGTATATGGAGACTTGGTGCCGCTTCAAAGCCAGGTAACTGGAGACTTTGTGTTGCTTCATGGCCAGGTATCTGGATACTCAGTGCTGCTTCAGGGCCAGGTATCTGGAGACTTAGTGCCCCTTCAGGGCCAGGTATCTGGAGACATGGTGTTGCTTCAGGACAGGTATCTGGAGACTTGGTTCTGCTTCAGGACCAGGTATCTGGAGACTTGGTGCCGCTTCAGGGCCAGGTATCTGGAGACTTGGTGCCGCTTCAGGGCCAGGTATCTGGAGACTTGGTGCCGCTTCAAGGCCAGGTATCTGGAGACTTGGTGCTGCTTCAGGGCCAGGTGTCTGGATGCTTGTTGCCGCTTCAAGGCCAGGTATCTGGATACTTGGTGCTGCTTCAGGGCCAGGTATCTGGAGACTTGGTGCCGCTTCAGGGCCAGGTATCTGGATACTTGCTGCTGCTTCATTGCAAGGTATCTGGAGACTTGGTGCCGCTTCAAGGCCAGGTATCTGGATACTTGGTGCTGCTTCATGGCAGGTATCTGGATACTCGGTGCCGCTTCGGGGCCAGGTATCTGGATACTCGGTGCTGCTTCAGGGCCAGGCATCTGGATACTTGCTGCCACTTCAGGGCAAGGTATCTGGAGACTTGGTGCCACTTCAGGGCCAGGTATCTGGAGATTTGGTTCCGCTTCAAGGCCAGGTATGTGGAGACTCGGTGTCGCTTCAGGCCAGGTATCTGGATACTTGGTGCTGCTTCAGGGCCAGGTATCTGGAGACTTGGTGCCGCTTCAGGGCCAGGTATCTGGAGACTTGGTGCCACTTCAGGGCCAGGTATCTAGAGATTTGGTTCCGCTTCAAGGCCAGGTATCTGGAGACTTGGTGCTGCTTCAGGGCCAGGTGTCTGGATACTTGGTGCCGCTTCAAGGCCAGGTATCTGGAGACTTGGTGCTGCTTCAGGGCCAGGTATCTGGAGACTTGGTGCCGCTTCAGGGCCATGTATCTGGAGACTTCCTTCCGCTTCAGGAACAGGTATCTGGAGACTTGGTTCTGCTTCATGGCCAGGTATCTGGATACTTGGTGCCGCTTCAGGGCCAGGTATCTGGAGACTTGCTGCCACTTCAGGGCCAGGTATCTGGATATTTGGTGCCTCTTCAGGTCCAGGTATCTGGAGACTTAGTGCCGCATCAGGGCCAGGTATCTGGAGACTTGGTGCCGCTTCAGGGCCAGGTATCTGGAGACTTGGTGCCTCTTCAGGGCCAGTTATCTGGATACTTGGTGCCCCTTCAGGGCCAGGTATCTGGATACTTGGTGCTGCTTCAGGGCCAGGTATCTGGAGACTTGGTGCCGCTTCAAGGCCAGGTATCTGGAGACTTGGAGAAGCTTCAGGGCCAGGTATCTGGATACTTGGTGCCGCTTCAGGGCCAGGTATCTGGATGCTGGGCGCTGCTTCAGGGCCAGGTATCTGGATACTTGCTGCCGCTTCAGGGCAAGGTATCTGGAGACTTGGTGCCGCTTCAAGGCTAGGTATCTGGATACTTGCTGCCGCTTCAGGACCAGGTATCTGGAGACTTGGTACTGATTCAAGGCAAGGTATCTGGAGACTTGGTGCCTCTTCAGGTCCAGGTATCTGGATACTTGGTGCTGCTTCAGGGCCAGGTATCTGGAGACTTAGTGCCGCTTCAGGGCCAGGTATCTGGAGACTTGGTTCCACTTCAGGACCAGGTATCTGGAGACTTGGTTCCGCTTCAGGGCCAGGTATTTGGATACTTGGTGCCGCTTCAAGGCCAGGTATCTGGAGACTTGGTGCCTCTTCAGGGCCAGGTATCTGGATACTTGGTGCCGCTTCAGGGCCAGGTATCTGGATACTCAGTGCTACTTCAGGGCCAGGTATCTGGAGACTTGGTGCTGCTTCAAGGCCAGGTATCTGGAGACTTGGTGACGCTTCAGGGCCAGGTATCTGGATAATTGGTGCCGCTTCATGGCCAGGTATCTGGATACTCGGTGCCGCTTCAGGGCCAGGTATCTGGATACTCGGTGCCGCTTCAGGGACAGGTATCTGGATACATGCTGCTGCTTCAGGGCAAGGTATCTGGAGACTTGGTGCCGCTTCAAGGCCAGATATCTGGAGACTTGGTGTCGCTTCAGGGCCAGGTATCTGGATACTTGGTGCTGCTTCAGGGCCAGGTATCTGGAGACTTGGTGCTGCTTCAGTGCCAGGTGTCTGAATACTTGGTGCCGCTTCAAGGACAGGTATCTGGAGACTTGGTGCCGCTTCAGGGCCAGGTATCTGGAGACTTGGTGCCGCTTCAGGGCCAGGTATTTTGAGACTTGGTGCCGCTACAAGGCCAGATATCTGGAGACTTGGTGCTGCTTCAGGGCCAGGTGTCTGGATACTTGGTACCTCTTCAAGGCCAAGTATCTGGATACTTGGTGCTGCTTCAGGGCCAGGTGTCTGGATACTTGGTGCCACTTCAAGGCCAGGTATCTGGAGACTTGGTGCTGCTTCAGGGCCAGGTATCTGGATACTTGGTGCAGCTTCAGGGCCAGGTATCTAGAGACTTGGTAACTCTTCAGGGCCAGTTATCTGGATACTTGGTGCCGCTTTAGGGTATCTGGATACTTGGTGCCTCTTCAGGTCCAGGTATCTGGATACTTGGTACCGCTTCAGGGCCAGGTATCTGGAGACTTGCTGCCACTTCAGAGCAAGGTATTGGATACTTGGTGTCTCTTCAGGTCCAGGTATCTGGAGACTTGGTGCCGCTTCAGGGCCAGATATCTGGAGACTTGGTTCCACTTCAGGACCAGGTATCTGGAGACTTCGTTCCGCTTCGGGCCAGGTATCTGGATACTTGGTTTCGCTTCAAGGCCAGGTATCTGGAGACTTGGTGCCCCTTCAGGGCCAGGTATCTGGATACTCGGTGCTGCTTCAGGGCCAGGTATCTGGAGACTTGGTGCCGCTTCAAGGCCAGGTATCTGGAGACTTGGTGAACCTTCAGGGCCAGGTATCTGGATACTTGCTGCCACTTCAGGGCAAGGTATCTGGAGACTTGGTTCCGCTTCAAGGCCAGGTATGTGGAGACTCGGTGTCGCTTCAGGCCAGGTATCTGGATACTTGCTGCTGCTTCAGGGCCAGGTATCTGGAGACTTGGTGCTGCTTCAGGGCCAGGTGTCTGGATACTTGGTGCTGTTCAAGGACAGGTATCTGGAGACTTGGTGCCACTTCAGGGCCAGGTATCTGGATACTTGGTGCCACTTCAGGGCCAGGTATCTGGAGATTTGGTTCCGCTTCAAGGCCAGGTATCTGGAGACTTGGTGCTGCTTCAGGGCCAGGTGTCTGGATACTTGGTGCCGCTTCAAGGCCAGGTATCTGAAGACTTGGTGCTGCTTCAGGGCCAGGAATCTGGAGACTTGGTGCCACTTCAGGGCCATGTATCTGGAGACTTCCTTCCGCTTCAGGACCAGGTATGTGGAGACTTGGTTCTGCTTCATGGCCAGGTATCTGGATATTTGGTGCCACTTCAGGGCCAGGTATCTGGAGACTTGGTAACTCTCAGGGCCAGGTATCTGGATACTTGGTGCCGCTTCAGGGCCAGGTATCTGGAGACTTGCTGCCACTTCAGGGCAAGGTATCTGGATACTTGGTGCCTGTTCAGGTCCAGGTATCTGGAGACTTAGTGCCACTTAAGGGCCAGGTATCTGGAGACCTGGTGCCGCTTCAGGGCCAGGTATCTGGAGACTTGGTTCCACTTCAGGACCAGGTATCTGGAGACTTGGTTCTGCTTCGGGCCAGGTATCTGGATACTTGGTTTTGCTTCAAGGCCAGGTATCTGGAGACTTGTTGCCTCTTCAGGGCCAGTTATCTGGATACTTGGTGCCCCTTCAGGGCCAGGTATCTGGATACTCGGTGCTGCTTCAGGGCCAGGTATCTGGAGACTTGGTGCCGCTTCAAGGCCAGGTATCTGGAGACTTGGAGAAGCTTCAGGGCCAGGTATCTAGATACTTGGTGCCGCTTCAGGGCCAGGTATCTGGAATCTGGGCACTGCTTCAGGGCCAGGTATCTGGATACTTGCTGCCGCTTCAGGGCAAGGTATCTGGAGACTTGGTGCCACTTCAAGGCTAGGTATCTGGATACTTGCTGCCGCTTCAGGACCAGGTATCTGGAGATTTGGTACCGATTCAAGGCCAGGTAACTGGAGACTTGGTGCCTCTTCAGGTCCAGGTATCTGGATACTTGGTGCCGCTTCAGGGCCAGGTATCTGGTTTCTTGGTGCTGCTTCAGGGCCAGGTATCTGGAGACTTAGTGCCGCTTCAGGGCCAGGTATCTGGAGACTTGGTGCCACTTCAGGGCCAGGTATCTGGAGACTTGGTTCCACTTCAGGACCAGGTATCTGGAGACTTGGTTCCGCTTCAGGGCCAGGTATTTGGATACTTGGTGCCGCTTCAAGGCCAGGTATATGGAGACTTGGTGCCTCTTCAGGGCCAGGTATCTGGATACTTGGTGCCGCTTCAGGGCCAGGTATCTGGATACTCGGTGGTGCTTCAGGGCCAGGTATCTGGAAACTTGGTGCCGCTTCAAGGCCAGGTATCTGGAGACTTGGTGACGCTTCAGGGCCAGGTATCTGGATAATTGGTGCCGCTTCATGGCCAGGTATCTGGATACTCGGTGCCGCTTCAGGGCCAGGTATCTGGATACTCGGTGCCACTTCAGGGCCAGGTATCTGGATACATGCTGCTGCTTCAGGGCAAGGTATCTGGAGACTTGGTGCCGCTTCAAGGCCAGGTATCTAGAGACTTGGTGTCGCTTCAGGGCCAGGTATCTGGATACTTGGTGCTGCTTCAGGGCCAGGTATCTGGAGACTTGGTGCTGCTTCTGTGCCAGTTGTCTGAATACTTGGTGCCGCTTCAAGGACAGGTATCTGGACACTTGGTGCCGCTTCAGGGACAGGTATCTGGAGACTTTGTGCCTCTTCAGGGCCAGGTGTCTGGATACTTGGTACCGCTTCAAGGCCAAGTATCTGGATACTTGGTGCTGCTTCAGGGCCAGGTGTCTGGATACTTGGTGCCGCTTCAGGGCCAGGTATCTGGAGACTTGGTACCGCTTCACGGCCAGGTATCTGGAGACTTGCTGCCACTTCAGGGCAAGGTATCTGGATACTTGGTGCCTCTTCAGGTCCAGGTATCTGGAGACTTGGTAACTCTTCAGGGCCAGGTATCTGGATACTTGGTGCCGCTTCAGGGCAAGGTATCTGGATACTTGGTGCCTCTTTGGGTCCAGGTATCTGGATACTTGGTACCGCTTCAGGGCCAGGTATCTGGAGACTTGCTGCCACTTCAGGGCAAGTTATCTGGATACTTGGTGCCTCTTCAGGTCCAGGTATCTGGAGACTTAGTGCCGCTTCAAGGCTAGGTATCTGGATACTTGCTGCCGCTTCAGGACCAGGTATCTGGAGATTTGGTACCGATTCAAGGCCAGGTATCTGGAGACTTGGTGCCTCTTCAGGTCCAGGTATCTGGATACTTGGTGCCGCTTCAGGGCCAGGTATCTGGTTTCTTGGTGCTGCTTCAGGGCCAGGTATCTGGAGACTTAGTGCCGCTTCAGGGCCAGGTATCTGGAGACTTGGTGCCACTTCAGGGCCAGGTATCTGGAGACTTGGTTCCACTTCAGGACCAGGTATCTGGAGACTTGGTTCCGCTTCAGGGCCAGGTATTTGGATATTTGGTGCCGCTTCAAGGCCAGTTATATGGAGACTTGGTGCCTCTTCAGGGCCAGGTATCTGGATACTTGGTGCCGCTTCAGGGCCAGGTATCTGGATACTCGGTGGTGCTTCAGGGCCAGGTATCTGGAAACTTGGTGCCGCTTCAAGGCCAGGTATCTGGAGACTTGGTGACGCTTCAGGGCCAGGTATCTGGATAATTGGTGCCGCTTCATGGCCAGGTATCTGGATACTCGGTGCCGCTTCAGGGCCAGGTATCTGGATACTCGGTGCCACTTCAGGGCCAGGTATCTGGATACATGCTGCTGCTTCAGGGCAAGGTATCTGGAGACTTGGTGCCGCTTCAAGGCCAGGTATCTAGAGACTTGGTGTCGCTTCAGGGCCAGGTATCTGGATACTTGGTGCTGCTTCAGGGCTAGGTATCTGGAGACTTGGTGCTGCTTCAGTGCCAGTTGTCTGAATACTTGGTGCCGCTTCAAGGACAGGTATCTGGACACTTGGTGCCGCTTCAGGGACAGGTATCTGGAGACTTTGTGCCGCTTCAGGGCCAGGTGTCTGGATACTTGGTACCGCTTCAAGGCCAAGTATCTGGATACTTGGTGCTGCTTCAGGGCCAGGTGTCTTGATACTTGGTGCCGCTTCAGGGCCAGGTGTCTGGAGACTTGGTACTGCTTCAGGGCCAGGTATCTGGAGACTTGCTGCCACTTCAGGGCAAGGTATCTGGATACTTGGTGCCTCTTCAGGTCCAGGTATCTGGAGACTTGGTAACTCTTCAGGGCCAGGTATCTGGATACTTGGTGCCGCTTCAGGGCAAGGTATCTGGATACTTGGTGCCTCTTTGGGTCCAGGTTTCTGGATACTTGGTACCGCTTCAGGGCCAGGTATCTGGAGACTTGCTGCCACTTCAGGGCAAGGTATCTGGATACTTGGTGCCTCTTCAGGTCCAGGTATCTGGAGACTTAGTGCCGCTTCAGGGCCAGGTATCTGGAGACTTGGTGCCGCTTCAGGGCCAGGTATCTGGAGACTTGGTTCCACTTCAGGACCAGGTATCTGGAGACTTGGTTCCGCTTCGGGCCAGGTATCTGGATACTTGGTTTCGCTGCAAGGCCAGGTATCTGGAGACTTGGTGCCTCTTCAGGGCCAGTTATCTGGATACTTGGTGCCCCTTCAGGGCCAGGTATCTGGATACTCGGTACTGCTTCAGGGCCAGGTATCTGGAGACTTGGTGCTGCTTCAAGGCCAGGTATCTGGAGACTTGGTGAAGCTTCAGGGCCAGGTATCTGGATACTTGGTGCCGCTTCAGGGCCAGGTATCTGGATTCTGGGTGCTGCTTCAGGGCCAGGTATCTGGATATTTGCTGCCGCTTCAGGGCAAGGTATCTGGAGACTTGGTGCTGCTTCAAGGACAGGTATCTGGATACTTGCTGCCGCTTCAGGACCAAGTATCTGGAGACTTGGTACCGATTCAAGGCCAGGTATCTGGAGACTTGGTGCCTCTTCAGGTCCAGGTATCTGGAGCCTTGGTTTCGCTGCAAGGCCAGGTATCTGGAGACTTGGTGCCTCTTCAGGGCCAGTTATCTGGATACTTGGTGCCCCTTCAGGGCCAGGTATCTGGATACTCGGTACTGCTTCAGGGCCAGGTATCTGGAGACTTGGTGCTGCTTCAAGGCCAGGTATCTGGAGACTTGGTGAAGCTTCAGGGCCAGGTATCTGGATACTTGGTGCCGCTTCAGGGCCAGGTATCTGGATTCTGGGTGCTGCTTCAGGGCCAGGTATCTGGATATTTGCTGCCGCTTCAGGGCAAGGTATCTGGAGACTTGGTGCTGCTTCAAGGACAGGTATCTGGATACTTGCTGCCGCTTCAGGACCAAGTATCTGGAGACTTGGTACCGATTCAAGGCCAGGTATCTGGAGACTTGGTGCCTCTTCAGGTCCAGGTATCTGGATACCTGGTGCCGCTTCAGGGCCAGGTATCTGGATTCTTGGTGCTGCTTCAGGGCCAGGTATCTGGAGACTTAGTGCCGCTTCAGGGCCAGGTATCTGGAGACTTGGTGGCGCTTCAGGGCCAGGTATCTGGAGACTTGGTTCCACATCAGGACCAGGTATCTGGAGACTTGGTTCCGCTTCAGGACCAGGTATTTGGATACTTGGTGCCGCTTCAAGGCCAGGTATCTGGAGACTTGGTGCCGCTTCAGGGCCAGGTATCTGGATACTCGGTGCTGCTTCAGGGCCAGGTATCTGGCGATTTTGTGCCGCTTCAAGGCCAGGTATCTGGAGACTTGGTGACGCTTCAGGGCCAGGTATCTGGATAATTGGTGCCACTTCATGGCCAGGTATCTGCATACTCGGTGCCGCTTTAGGGCCAGGTATCTGGATACTCGGTGCCGCTTCAGGGCCAGGTATCTGGATACATGCTGCTGCTTCAGGGCAAGTTATCTGGAGACTTGGTGCCGCTTCAAGGCCAGGTATCTGGAGACTTGGTGTCGCTTCGCCAGGTATCTGGATACTTGGTGCCTCTTCAGGGCCAGGTATCTGGAGACTTGGTTCTGCTTCAAGGCCAGGTATCTGGAGACTTGGTGCTGCTTCAGTGCCACGTGTTTGAATACTTGGTGCCGCTTCAAGGACAGGTATCTGGAGACTTGGTGCCGCTTCAGGGACAGGTATCTGGAGACTTGGTGCCACTTCAGGGCCAGGTATTTCGAGACTTGGTGCCGCTCCAAGGCCAGGTATCTGGAGACTTGGTGTAGCTTCAGGGCCAGGTATCTGGATACTTGGTGCCGCTTCAGGGCCAGGCATCTGAAGACTTGTTGCTGCTTCAGGGCCAGGTGTCTGGCGACTTGGTGCCTCTTCAGGGCCAGGTATCTGGATACTTGGTGCCGCTTCAGGGCCAGGTATCTGGATACTCGGTGCCACTTCAGGGCCAGGTATCTGGAGACTTGGTGCCGCTTCAAGGCAAGGTATCTGGAGACTTGGTGTCGCTTCAGGGCCAGGTATCTGGATACTTGGTGCCGCTTCAGGGCCAGGTATCTGAAGACTTGTTGCTGCTTCAGGGCCAGGTGTCTGGATACTTGGTGCCGCTTCAGGGACAGGAATCTGGAGACTTGGTGCCACTTCAGGGACAGGTATCTGGAGACTTGGTGCTGCTTCAGGGCCAGGTATCTGGAGACTTGATGCTACTTCAAGGCCAGGTATCTGGATACTTACTGCCACTTCAGGACCAGGTATCTGGAGACTTGGTATCGATTCAAGGCCATGTATCTGGAGTCTTGGTACCTTTTCAGGTCCAGGTATCTGGATACTTGGTGCCGCTTCAGGGCCAGGTATCTGGATTCTTGGTGCTGCTTCAGGGCCAGGTATCTGGAGACTCAGTGCCGCTTCAGGGCCAGGTATCTGGAGACTTGGTGCTGCTTCAGGGCCAGGTATCTGGAACTTGGTTCCGCTTCAGGACCAGGTATCTGGAGACTTGGTTCCGCTTCAAGGCCAGGTATCTGGAGACTTGGTGCCTCTTCAGGGCCAGGAATCTGGATACTTGGTGCCACTTCAGGGCCAGGTATCTGGATACTCGGTGCTGATTCAGGGCCAGGTATCTGGAGACATGGTGCCGCTTCAAGGCCAGGTATCTGGAGACTTGGTTCTGCTTCAGGACCAGGTATCTGGAGACTTGGTGCCGCTTCAGGGCCAGGTATCTGGAGACTTGGTGCCGCTTCAGGGCCAGGTATCTGGAGACTTGGTGCCGCTTCAAGGCCAGGTATCTGGAGACTTGGTGCTGCTTCAGGGCCAGGTGTCTGGATACTTGGTGCCGCTTCAAGGCCAGGTATCTGGATACTTTGTGCTGCTTCAGGGCCAGGTATCTGGAGACTTGGTGCCGCTTCAGGGCCAGGTATCTGGATACTCGGTGCCGCTTCAGGGCCAGGTATCTGGATACTCGTTGCCGCTTCAGGTCCAGGCATCTGGATACTTGCTGCCGCTTCAGGGCAAGGTATCTGGAGACTTGGTTCCGCTTCAAGGCCAAGTATGTGGAGACTCGGTGTCGCTTCAGGCCAGGTATCTGGATACTTGGTGCTGCTTCAGGGCCAGGTATCTGGAGACTTGGTGCTGCTTCAGGGCCAGGTGTCTGGATACTTGGTGCTGTTCAAGGACAGGTATCAGGAGACTTGGTGCCGCTTCAGGGCCAGGTATCTGGAGACTTGGTGCCACTTCAGGGCCAGGTATCTGGAGATTTGGTGCCGCTTCAAGGCCAGGTATCTGGAGACTTGGTGCTGCTTCAGGGCCAGGTGTCTAGATACTTGGTGCCGCTTCAAGGCCAGGTATCTGGAGACTTGGTGCTGCTTCAGGGCCAGGTATCTGGAGACTTGGTGCCGCTTCAGGCCAGGCATCTGGAGACTTCCTTCCGCTTCAGGACCAGGTATCTGGAGACTTGGTTCTGCTTCATGGCCAGGTATCTGGATACTTGGTGCCGCTTCAGGGCCAGGTATCTGGAGACTTGCTGCCACTTCAGGGCAAGGTATCTGGATACTTGGTGCCTCTTCAGGTCCAGGTATCTGGAGACTTAGTGTCGCTTCAGGGCCAGGTATCTGGAGACTTGGTGCCACTTCAGGGCCAGGTATCTGGAGACTTGGTTCCACTTCAGGACCAGGTATCTGGAGACTTGGTTCTGCTTTGGGCCAGGTATCTGGATACTTGGTTTCACTTCAAGGCCAGGTATCTGGAGACTTGGTGCCTCTTCAGGTCCCGGTATCTGGATACTTGGTGCCGCTTCTGGGGCAGGTATCTGGATTCTTGGTGCTGCTTCAGGGCCAGGTATTTGGAGACTTAGTGCCGCTTCAGGGCCAGGTATCTGGAGACCTGGTGCCACTTCAGGGCCAGGTATCTGGAGACTTGGTTCCACTTCAGGACCAGGTATCTGGAGACTTGGTTCCGCTTCAGGGCCAGGTATTTGGATACTTGGTGCCGCTTCAAGGCCAGGTATCTGGAGACTTGGTGCCTCTTCAGGGCTAGGTATCTGGATACTTGGTGCCGCTTCAGGGCCAGGTATCTGGATACTCGGTGCTGCTTAGGGCCAGGTATCTGGAGACTTGGTGCCGCTTCAAGGCCAGGTATCTGGAGACTTGGTGACGCTTCAGGGACAGGTATCTGGATAATTGGTGCTGCTTCATGGCCAGGTATCTGGATACTCGGTGCCGCTTCAGGGCCAGGTATCTGGATACTCGGTGCCGCTTCAGGGCCAGGTATCTGGATACATGCTGCTGCTTCAGGGCAAGGTATCTGGAGACTTGATGCTGCTTCAAGGCCAGGTATCTGGAGACTTGGTGTCGCTTCAGGGCCAGGTATCTGGATACTTGGTGCCGCTTCAGGGCAAGGTATCTGGAGACTTGGTGCTGCTTCAGTGCCAGGTGTCTGAATACTTGGTGCTGCTTCAAGGACAGGTATCTGGAGACTTGGTGCCGCTTCAGGGACAGGTATCTGGAGACTTGGTGCCGCTTCAGGGCCAGGTATTTCGAGACTTGGTGCCGGTCCAAGGCCAGTTATCTGGAGACTTGGTGCTGCTTCAGGGCCAGGTGTCTGGATACTTGGTACCGCTTCAAGGCCAAGTATCTGGATACTTGGTGCTGCTTCAGGGCCAGGTGTCTGGATACTTGGTGCCTGCTTCAAGGCCAAGTATCTGGAGACTTGGTGCTGCTTCAGGGCCAGGTATCTGGATACTTGGTGCCACTTCAGGGCCAGGTATCTGGAGACTTGGTAACTCTTCAGGGCCAGGTATCTGGATACTTGGTGCCGCTTCAGGGCCAGGTATGTAGATACTCGGTGCCGCTTCAGGGCCAGGTTTCTGGAGACTTGCTCTCACTTCAGGGCAAGGTATCTGGATACTTGGTGCCTCTTCAGGTCCAGGTATCTGGATACTTGGTACCGCTTCAGGGCCAGGTATCTGGAGACTTACTGCCGTTTCAGGGCCAGGTATCTGGAGACTTGATTCCGCTTCAGGGCCAGGTATCTGGATACTTGGTTCTGCTTCAGGGTCAGTTATCTGGATACTTGGTGCCGCTTCAAGACCAGGTATCTGGAGATTTGGTGCCTCTTCAGTGCCAGGTATCTGGGTACTTGGTGCCGCTTCAGGGCCAGGTATCTGGATACTCAGTGCTGCTTCAGGGCCAGGTATCTGGAGACTTGGTGCCGCTTCAAGGCCAGGTATCTGGAGACTAGGTGAGGCTTCAGGGCCAGGTATCTGGATACTTGGTGCTGCTTCATGGCCAGGTATCTGGATACTCGGTGCCGCTTCAGGGCCAGGTATCTGGAGACTTGGTTCTGCTTCAGGGCCAGGTATCTGGAGACTTGGTAACTCTTCAGGGCCATGTATCTTGATACTTGGTGCCGCTTCAGGGCCAGGTATCTGGATACTTGGTGCTGCTTCATGGCCAGGTATCTGGATACTCGGTGCCGCTTCAGGGCCAGGTATCTGGAGACTTGGTTCTGCTTCAGGACCAGGTATCTGGATACTTGTTGCTGTTTCAGGGCCAGGTATCTGGAGACTTGGTAACTCTTCAGGGCCATGTATCTTGATACTTGGTGCCGCTTCAGGGCCAGGTATCTAGATACTCAGTGCTGCTTCAGGGCCAGGTATCTGGAGACTTGCTGCCACTTCAGGAGAAGGTATCTGGATACTTGGTGCCTCTTCAGGTCCAGGTATCGGGATACTTGGTGCCGCATCAGGGCCAGGTATCTGGATTCTTGGTGCTGCTTCAGGGCCAGGTATCTGTAGACTTAGTGCAGCTTCAGGGCCAGGTATCTGGAGACTTGGTGCCGCTTCAGGGCCAGGTATCTGGAGACTTGGTTCCGCTTCAGGGCCAGGTATCTGGAAACTTGGTGCTGCTTCAAGGCCAGGTATCTGGAGACTTGGAGCCTCTTCAGGGCCAGGTATCTGGACACTTGGTGCTGCTTCAGGGCCAGTTATCTGGAGACTTGGTGCCGCTTCAGGTCCAGGTATCTGGAGACTTGGTGCTGCTTCAGGGCCAGGTATCTGGAGAGTTGGTGCTGCTTCAGGGTCAGGTATCTGGAGACTTGGTACCGCTTCAGGGCCAGGTATCTGGAGACTTTGTTCTGCTTAAGGAGCATGTATCTGTAGACTTGGTTCCGCTTCAGGGCCAGGTATCTGGATACTTGGTGCCGCTTCAGGGCCAGGTATCTGGAGACTTGCTGTCACTTCAGTGCAAGGTATCTGGTTACTTGGTGCCTCTTCAGGGCCAGGTATCTGCATACTTAGTGCCACTTCAGGGCCAGGTATCTGGATGCTCGGTGCTGCTTCAGGGCCAGGTATCTGGAGACTTGGTGCCACTTCAAGGCCAGGTATCTGGAGACTTAGTGACACTTCAGGGCCAGGTATCTGGATACTCGGTGGCGCTTCAGGGCCAGGTATCTGGATACTCGGTGCTGCTTCAGGGCCAGGTATCTGGATACTTGCTGCCGCTTCAGGGCAAGGTATCTGGAGACTTGGTGCCGCTTCAAGACCAGGTATTTGGAGACTTGGTGTCACTTCAGGGACAGGTATCTGGACACTTGGTGCCATTTCAGGGCCAGGTATCTGGAGACTTGGCGCTGCTTCAGGGCCAGGTGTCTGGATACTTGGTGCCGCTTCAAGGACAGGTATCTGTAGACTTGGTGCCACTTCAGGGCCAGGTATCTGGAGACTTGGTGCCGCTTCAGGGCCAGGTATCTGGAGACTTGGCGCCTCTTCAGGGCCAGGTATCTGGATACTTGGTGCCGCTTCAGGACCATGTATCTGGATACTCGGTGCTGCTTCAGGGCCAGGGATCTGGAGACTTTGTGCCGCTTCAAGGCCAGGTATCTGGAGACTTGGTGACACTTCAGGGCCAGGTATCTGGATACTTGGTGCTGCTTCAGGGCCAGGTATCTGGATACTCGGTGCTGCTTCAGGGCCAGGGATCTGGAGACTTTGTGCCGCTTCAAGGCCAGGTATCTGGAGACTTGGTGACACTTCAGGGCCAGGTATCTGGATACTTGGTGCTGCTTCAGGGCCAGGTATCTGGGGACTTGGTAACTCTTCAGGGCCAGGTATCTGGAGATTTAGTGACACTTCAGGGCCAGGTATCTGGATACCTGATGCCTCTTCATGGCCAGGTATCTGGAGACTTGGTGCTGCTTCAGGGCCAGGTATCTGGATACTCAGTGCTGCTTCAGGGCCAGGTATCTGGATACTCGGTGCCACTTCAGGGCCAGGTATCTGGATACATGCTGCTGCTTCAGGGCAAGGTATCTGGAGACTTGGTGCCGCTTCAAGGCCAGGTATCTAGAGACTTGGTGTCGCTTCAGGGCCAGGTATCTGGATACTTGGTGCTGCTTCAGGGCCAGGTATCTGGAGACTTGGTGCTGCTTCAGTGCGAGTTGTCTGAATACTTGGTGCCACTTCAAGGACAGGTATCTGGACACTTGGTGCCGCTTCAGGGACAGGTATCTGGAGACTTTGTGTCACTTCAGGGCCAGGTGTCTGGATACTTGGTACCGCTTCAATGCCAAGTATCTGGATACTTGGTGCTGCTTCAGGGCCAGGTGTCTGGATACTTGGTGCCGCTTCAGGGCCAGGTATCTGGAGACTTGGTGCTGCTTCAGGGCCAGGTATCTGGATACTCAGTGCTGCTTCAGGGCCAGGTATCTGGATACTCGGTGCCACTTCAGGGCCAGGTATCTGGATACATGCTGCTGCTTCAGGGCAAGGTATCTGGAGACTTGGTGCCGCTTCAAGGCCAGGTATCTAGAGACTTGGTGTCGCTTCAGGGCCAGGTATCTGGATACTTGGTGCTGCTTCAGGGCCAGGTATCTGGAGACTTGGTGCTGCTTCAGTGCGAGTTGTCTGAATACTTGGTGCCACTTCAAGGACAGGTATCTGGACACTTGGTGCCGCTTCAGGGACAGGTATCTGGAGACTTTGTGTCACTTCAGGGCCAGGTGTCTGGATACTTGGTACCGCTTCAATGCCAAGTATCTGGATACTTGGTGCTGCTTCAGGGCCAGGTGTCTGGATACTTGGTGCCGCTTCAGGGCCAGGTATCTGGAGACTTGGTACCGCTTCAGGGCCAGGTATCTGGAGACTTGCTGCCACTTCAGGGCAAGGTATCTGGATACTTGGTGCCTCTTCAGGTCCAGGCATCTGGAGACTTGGTAACTCTTCAGGGCCAGGTATCTGGATACTTGGTGCCGCTTCAGGGCAAGGTATCTGGATACTTGGTGCCTCTTTGGGTCCAGGTATCTGGATACTCGGTACAGCTTCAGGGCCAGGTATCTGGAGACTTGCTGCCACTTCAGGGCAAGGTATCTGGATACTTGGTGCCTCTTCAGGTCCAGGTATCTGGAGACTTAGTGCCGCTTCAGGGCCAGGTATCTGGAGACTTGGTGCCGCTTCAGGGCCAGGTATCTGGAGACTTGGTTCCACTTCAGGACCAGGTATCTGGAGACTTGGTTCCGCTTCGGGCCAGGTATCTGGATACTTGGTTTCGCTGCAAGGCCAGGTATCTGGAGACTTGGTGCCTCTTCAGGGCCAGTTATCTGGATACTTGGTGCCCCTTCAGGGCCAGGTATCTGGATACTCGGTGCTGCTTCAGGGCCAGGTATCTGGAGACTTGGTGCTGCTTCAAGGCCAGGTATCTGGAGACTTGGTGAAGCTTCAGGGCCAGGTATCTGGATACTTGGTGCCGCTTCAGGGCCAGGTATCTGGATTCTGGGTGCTGCTTCAGGGCCAGGTATCTGGATATTTGCTGCCGCTTCAGGGCAAGGTATCTGGAGACTTGGTGCTGCTTCAAGGACAGGTATCTGGATACTTGCTGCCGCTTCAGGACCAAGTATCTGGAGACTTGGTACTGATTCAAGGCCAGGTATCTGGAGACTTGGTGCCTCTTCAGGTCCAGGTATCTGGATACCTGGTGCCGCTTCAGGGCCAGGTATCTGGATTCTTGGTGCTGCTTCAGGGCCAGGTATCTGGAGACTTAGTGCCGCTTCAGGGCCAGGTATCTGGAGACTTGGTGGCGCTTCAGGGCCAGGTATCTGGAGACTTGGTTCCACATCAGGACCAGGTATCTGGAGACTTGGTTCCGCTTCAGGACCAGGTATTTGGATACTTGGTGCCGCTTCAAGGCCAGGTATCTGGAGACTTGGTGCCGCCTCAGGGCCAGGTATCTGGATACTCGGTGCTGCTGCAGGGCCAGGTATCTGGAGATTTTGTGCCGCTTCAAGGCCAGGTATCTGGAGACTTGGTGACGCTTCAGGGCCAGGTATCTGGATAATTGGTGCCACTTCATGGCCAGGTATCTGCATACTCGGTGCCGCTTTAGGGCCAGGTATCTGGATACTCGGTGCCGCTTCAGGGCCAGGTATCTGGATACATGCTGCTGCTTCAGGGCAAGTTATCTGGAGACTTGGTTCTGCTTCAGGACCAGGTATCTGGAGACTTGGTGCCGCTTCAGGGCCAGGTATCTGGAGACTTGGTGCCGCTTCAGGGCCAGGTATCTGGAGACTTGGTGCCGCTTCAAGGCCAGGTATCTGGAGACTTGATGCTGCTTCAGGGCCAGGTGTCTGGATACTTGGTGCCGCTTCAAGGCCAGGTATCTGGATACTTGGTGCTGCTTCAGGGCCAGGTATCTGGAGACTTGGTGCCGCTTCAGGGCCAGGTATCTGGATACTTGCTGCCGCTTCAGGGCAAAGTATCTGGAGACTTGGTGCTGCTTCAAGGCTAGGTATCTGGATACTTGGTGCTGCTTCATGGCAGGTATCTGGATACTTGGTGCCGCTTCAGGGCCAGGTATCTGGATACTCGTTGCCGCTTCAGGTCCAGGCATCTGGATACTTGCTGCCGCTTCAGGGCAAGGTATCTGGAGACTTGGTTCTGCTTCAAGGCCAAGTATGTGGAGACTCGGTGTTGCTTCAGGCCAGGTATCTGGATACTTGGTGCTGCTTCAGGGCCAGGTATCTGGAGACTTGGTGCTGCTTCAGGGCCAGGTGTCTGGATACTTGGTGCTGTTCAAGGACAGGTATCTGTAGACTTGGTGCCGCTTCAGGGCCAGGTATCTGGAGACTTGGTGCCACTTCAGGGCCAGGTATCTGGAGATTTGGTGCCGCTTCAAGGCCAGGTATCTGGAGACTTGGTGCTGCTTCAGGGCCAGGTGTCTGGATACTTGGTGCCGCTTCAAGGCCAGGTATCTGGAGACTTGGTGTTGCTTCAGGGCCAGGTATCTGGAGACTTGGTGCCGCTTCAGGGCCAGGTATCTGGATTCTTGGTGCTGCTTCCGGGCCAGGTATCTGGAGACTCAGTGCCGCTTCAGGGCCAGGTATCTGCATACTTAGTGCTGCTTCAGGGCCAGGTATCTGGATGCTCGGTGCTGCTTCAGGGCCAGGTATCTGGAGACTTGGTGCCACTTCAAGGCCAGGTATCTGGAGACTTAGTGACACTTCAGGGCCAGGTATCTGGATACTCGGTGGCGCTTCAGGGCCAGGTATCTGGATACTCGGTGCTGCTTCAGGGCCAGGTATCTGGATACTTGCTGCCGCTTCAGGGCAAGGTATCTGGAGACTTGGTGCCGCTTCAAGACCAGGTATCTGGAGACTTGGTGTCACTTCAGGGACAGGTATCTGGACACTTGTTGCCATTTCAGGGCCAGGTATCTGGAGACTTGGCGCTGCTTCAGGGCCAGGTATCTGGAGACTTGGTGCCGCTTCAGGGCCAGGTATCTGGATACTTGCAGCCGCTTCAGGGCAAAGTATCTGGAGACTTGGTGCTGCTTCAAGGCTAGGTATCTGGATACTTGGTGCTGCTTCATGGCAGGTATCTGGATACTTGGTGCCGCTTCAGGGCCAGGTATCTGGATACTCGTTGCCGCTTCAGGTCCAGGCATCTGGATACTTGCTGCCGCTTCAGGGCAAGGTATCTGGAGACTTGGTTCTGCTTCAAGGCCAAGTATGTGGAGACTCGGTGTTGCTTCAGGCCAGGTATCTGGATACTTGGTGCTGCTTCAGGGCCAGGTATCTGGAGACTTGGTGCTGCTTCAGGGCCAGGTGTCTGGATACTTGGTGCTGTTCAAGGACAGGTATCTGTAGACTTGGTGCCGCTTCAGGGCCAGGTATCTGGAGACTTGGTGCCACTTCAGGGCCAGGTATCTGGAGATTTGGTGCCGCTTCAAGGCCAGGTATCTGGAGACTTGGTGCTGCTTCAGGGCCAGGTGTCTGGATACTTGGTGCCGCTTCAAGGCCAGGTATCTGGAGGCTTGGTGTTGCTTCAGGGCCAGGTATCTGGAGACTTGGTGCCGCTTCAGGGCCAGGTATCTGGATTCTTGGTGCTGCTTCAGGGCCAGGTATCTGGAGACTCAGTGCCGCTTCAGGGCCAGGTATCTGCATACTTAGTGCCGCTTTAGGGCCAGGTATCTGGATGCTCGGTGCTGCTTCAGGGCCAGGTATCTGGAGACTTGGTGCCACTTCAAGGCCAGGTATCTGGAGACTTAGTGACACTTCAGGGCCAGGTATCTGGATACTCGGTGGCGCTTCAGGGCCAGGTATCTGGATACTCGGTGCTGCTTCAGGGCCAGGTATCTGGATACTTGCTGCCGCTTCAGGGCAAGGTATCTGGAGACTTGGTGCCGCTTCAAGACCAGGTATCTGGAGACTTGGTGTCACTTCAGGGACAGGTATCTGGACACTTGGTGCCATTTCAGGGCCAGGTATCTGGAGACTTGGCGCTGCTTCAGGGCCAGGTGTCTGGATACTTGGTGCCGCTTCAAGGACAGGTATCTGTAGACTTGGTGCCACTTCAGGGCCAGGTATCTGGAGACTTGGTGCCGCTTCAGGGCCAGGTATCTGGAGACTTGGCGCCTCTTCAGGGCCAGGTATCTGGATACTTGGTGCCGCTTCAGGACCATGTATCTGGATACTCGGTGCTGCTTCAGGGCCAGGGATCTGGAGACTTTGTGCCGCATCAAGGCCAGGTATCTGGAGACTTGGTGACACTTCAGGGCCAGGTATCTGGATACTTGGTGCTGCTTCAGGGCCAGGTATCTGGGGACTTGGTAACTCTTCAGGGCCAGGTATCTGGATACTCGGTGCTGCTTCAGGGCCAGGTATCTGGAGACTTGGTGCCGCTTCAAGGCCAGGTATCTGGAGATTTAGTGACACTTCAGGGCCAGGTATCTGGATACCTGATGCCTCTTCATGGCCAGGTATCTGGAGACTTGGTGCTGCTTCAGGGCCAGGTATCTGGATACTCGGTGCTGCTTCAGGGCCAGGTATCTGGATACTCGGTGCCACTTCAGGGCCAGGTATCTGGATACATGCTGCTGCTTCAGGGCAAGGTATCTGGAGACTTGGTGCCGCTTCAAGGCCAGGTATCTAGAGACTTGGTGTCGCTTCAGGGCCAGGTATCTGGATACTTGGTGCTGCTTCAGGGCCAGGTATCTGGAGACTTGGTGCTGCTTCAGTGCCAGTTGTCTGAATACTTGGTGCCACTTCAAGGACAGGTATCTGGACACTTGGTGCCGCTTCAGGGACAGGTATCTGGAGACTTTGTGCCGCTTCAGGGCCAGGTGTCTGGATACTTGGTACCGCTTCAAGGCCAAGTATCTGGATACTTGGTGCTGCTTCAGGGCCAGGTGTCTGGATACTTGGTGCCGCTTCAGGGCCAGGTATCTGGAGACTTGGTACCGCTTCAGGGCCAGGTATCTGGAGACTTGCTGCCACTTCAGGGCAAGGTATCTGGATACTTGGTGCCTCTTCAGGTCCAGGTATCTGGAGACTTGGTAACTCTTCAGGGCCAGGTATCTGGATACTTGGTGCCGCTTCAGGGCCAGGTATCTGGAGATTTTGTGCTGCTTCAAGGCCAGGTATCTGGAGACTTGGTGACGCTTCAGGGCCAGGTATCTGGATAATTGGTGCCACTTCATGGCCAGGTATCTGCATACTCGGTGCCGCTTTAGGGCCAGGTATCTGGATACTCGGTGCCGCTTCAGGGCCAGGTATCTGGATACATGCTGCTGCTTCAGGGCAAGTTATCTGGAGACTTGGTTCTGCTTCAGGACCAGGTATCTGGAGACTTGGTGCCGCTTCAGGGCCAGGTATCTGGAGACTTGGTGCCGCTTCAGGGCCAGGTATCTGGAGACTTGGTGCCGCTTCAAGGCCAGGTATCTGGAGACTTGGTGCTGCTTCAGGGCCAGGTGTCTGGATACTTGGTGCCGCTTCAAGGCCAGGTATCTGGATACTTGGTGCTGCTTCAGGGCCAGGTATCTGGAGACTTGGTGCCGCTTCAGGGCCAGGTATCTGGATACTTGCTGCCGCTTCAGGGCAAAGTATCTGGAGACTTGGTGCTGCTTCAAGGCTAGGTATCTGGATACTTGGTGCTGCTTCATGGCAGGTATCTGGATACTTGGTGCCGCTTCAGGGCCAGGTATCTGGATACTCGTTGCCGCTTCAGGTCCAGGCATCTGGATACTTGCTGCCGCTTCAGGGCAAGGTATCTGGAGACTTGGTTCTGCTTCAAGGCCAAGTATGTGGAGACTCGGTGTTGCTTCAGGCCAGGTATCTGGATACTTGGTGCTGCTTCAGGGCCAGGTATCTGGAGACTTGGTGCTGCTTCAGGGCCAGGTGTCTGGATACTTGGTGCTGTTCAAGGACAGGTATCTGTAGACTTGGTGCCGCTTCAGGGCCAGGTATCTGGAGACTTGGTGCCACTTCAGGGCCAGGTATCTGGAGATTTGTTGCCGCTTCAAGGCCAGGTATCTGGAGACTTGGTGCTGCTTCAGGGCCAGGTGTCTGGATACTTGGTGCCGCTTCAAGGCCAGGTATCTGGAGACTTGGTGTTGCTTCAGGGCCAGGTATCTGGAGACTCAGTGCCGCTTCAGGGCCAGGTATCTGCATACTTAGTGCCGCTTCAGGGCCAGGTATCTGGATGCTCGGTGCTGCTTCAGGGCCAGGTATCTGGAGACTTGGTGCCACTTCAAGGCCAGGTATCTGGAGACTTAGTGACACTTCAGGGCCAGGTATCTGGATACTCGGTGGCGCTTCAGGGCCAGGTATCTGGATACTCGGTGCTGCTTCAGGGCCAGGTATCTGGATACTTGCTGCCGCTTCAGGGCAAGGTATCTGGAGACTTGGTGCCGCTTCAAGACCAGGTATCTGGAGACTTGGTGTCACTTCAGGGACAGGTATCTGGACACTTGGTGCCATTTCAGGGCCAGGTATCTGGAGACTTGGCGCTGCTTCAGGGCCAGGTATCTGGAGACTTGGTGCCGCTTCAGGGCCAGGTATCTGGATACTTGCTGCCGCTTCAGGGCAAAGTATCTGGAGACTTGGTGCTGCTTCAAGGCTAGGTATCTGGATACTTGGTGCTGCTTCATGGCAGGTATCTGGATACTTGGTGCCGCTTCAGGGCCAGGTATCTAGATACTCGTTGCCGCTTCAGGTCCAGGCATCTGGATACTTGCTGCCGCTTCAGGGCAAGGTATCTGGAGACTTGGTTCTGCTTCAAGGCCAAGTATGTGGAGACTCGGTGTTGCTTCAGGCCAGGTATCTGGATACTTGGTGCTGCTTCAGGGCCAGGTATCTGGAGACTTGGTGCTGCTTCAGGGCCAGGTGTCTGGATACTTGGTGCTGTTCAAGGACAGGTATCTGTAGACTTGGTGCCGCTTCAGGGCCAGGTATCTGGAGACTTGGTGCCACTTCAGGGCCAGGTATCTGGAGATTTGGTGCCGCTTCAAGGCCAGGTATCTGGAGACTTGGTGCTGCTTCAGGGCCAGGTGTCTGGATACTTGGTGCCGCTTCAAGGCCAGGTATCTGGAGACTTGGTGTTGCTTCAGGGCCAGGTATCTGGAGACTTGGTGCCGCTTCAGGGCCAGGTATCAGGATTCTTAGTGCTGCTTCAGGGCCAGGTATCTGGAGACTCAGTGCCGCTTCAGGGCCAGGTATCTGCATACTTAGTGCCGCTTCAGGGCCAGGTATCTGGATGCTCGGTGCTGCTTCAGGGCCAGGTATCTGGAGACTTGGTGCCACTTCAAGGCCAGGTATCTGGAGACTTAGTGACACTTCAGGGCCAGGTGTCTGGATACTCAGTGGCGCCTCAGGGCCAGGTATCTGGATACTCGGTGCTGCTTCAGGGCCAGGTATCTGGATACTTGCTGCCGCTTCAGGGCAAGGTATCTGGAGACTTGGTGCCGCTTCAAGACCAGGTATCTGGAGACTTGGTGTCACTTCAGGGACAGGTATCTGGACACTTGGTGCCATTTCAGGGCCAGGTATCTGGAGACTTGGTGCTGCTTCAGGGCCAGGTGTCTGGATACTTGGTGCCGCTTCAAGGACAGGTATCTGTAGACTTGGTGCCACTTCAGGGCCAGGTATCTGGAGACTTGGTGCCGCTTCAGGGCCAGGTATCTGGAGACTTGGCGCCTCTTCAGGGCCAGGTATCTGGATACTTGGTGCCGCTTCAGGACCATGTATCTGGATACTCGGTGCTGCTTCAGGGCCAGGGATCTGGAGACTTTGTGCCGCTTCAAGGCCAGGTATCTGGAGACTTGGTGACACTTCAGGGCCAGGTATCTGGATACTTGGTGCTGCTTCAGGGCCAGGTATCTGGGTACTTGGTAACTCTTCAGGGCCAGGTATCTGGATACTCGGTGCTGCTTCAGGGCCAGGTATCTGGAGACTTGGTGCCGCTTCAAGGCCAGGTATCTGGAGATTTAGTGACACTTCAGGGCCAGGTATCTGGATACCTGATGCCTCTTCATGGCCAGGTATCTGGAGACTTGGTGCTGCTTCAGGGCCAGGTATCTGGATACTCGGTGCTGCTTCAGGGCCAGGTATCTGGATACTCGGTGCCACTTCAGGGCCAGGTATCTGGATACATGCTGCTGCTTCAGGGCAAGGTATCTGGAGACTTGGTGCCGCTTCAAGGCCAGGTATCTAGAGACTTGGTGTCGCTTCAGGGCCAGGTATCTGGATACTTGGTGCTGCTTCAGGGCCAGGTATCTGGAGACTTGGTGCTGCTTCAGTGCCAGTTGTCTGAATACTTGGTGCCGCTTCAAGGACAGGTATCTGGACACTTGGTGCCGCTTCAGGGACAGGTATCTGGAGACTTTGTGCCGCTTCAGGGCCAGGTGTCTGGATACTTGGTACCGCTTCAAGGCCAAGTATCTGGATACTTGGTGCTGCTTCAGGGCCAGGTGTCTGGATACTTGGTGCCGCTTCAGGGCCAGGTATCTGGAGACTTGGTACCGCTTCAGGGCCAGGTATCTGGAGACTTGCTGCCACTTCAGGGCAAGGTATCTGGATACTTGGTGCCTCTTCAGGTCCAGGTATCTGGAGACTTGGTAACTCTTCAGGGCCAGGTATCTGGATACTTGGTGCCGCTTCAGGGCAAGGTATCTGGATACTTGGTGCCTCTTTGGGTCCAGGTATCTGGATACTTGGTACCGCTTCAGGGCCAGGTATCTGGAGACTTGCTGCCACTTCAGGGCAAGGTATCTGGATACTTGGTGCCTCTTCAGGTCCAGGTATCTGGAGACTTAGTGCCGCTTCAGGGCCAGGTATCTGGAGACTTGGTGCCGCTTCAGGGCCAGGTATCTGGAGACTTGGTTCCACTTCAGGACCAGGTATCTGGAGACTTGGTTCCGCTTCGGGCCAGGTATCTGGATACTTGGTTTCGCTGCAAGGCCAGGTATCTGGAGACTTGGTGCCTCTTCAGGGCCAGTTATCTGGATACTTGGTGCCCCTTCAGGGCCAGGTATCTGGATACTCGGTGCTGCTTCAGGGCCAGGTATCTGGAGACTTGGTGCTGCTTCAAGGCCAGGTATCTGGAGACTTGGTGAAGCTTCAGGGCCAGGTATCTGGATACTTGGTGCCGCTTCAGGGCCAGGTATCTGGATTCTGGGTGCTGCTTCAGGGCCAGGTATCTGGATATTTGCTGCCGCTTCAGGGCAAGGTATCTGGAGACTTGGTGCTGCTTCAAGGACAGGTATCTGGATACTTGCTGCCGCTTCAGGACCAAGTATCTGGAGACTTGGTACCGATTCAAGGCCAGGTATCTGGAGACTTGGTGCCTCTTCAGGTCCAGGTATCTGGATACCTGGTGCCGCTTCAGGGCCAGGTATCTGGATTCTTGGTGCTGCTTCAGGGCCAGGTATCTGGAGACTTAGTGCCGCTTCAGGGCCAGGTATCTGGAGACTTGGTGGCGCTTCAGGGCCAGGTATCTGGAGACTTGGTTCCACATCAGGACCAGGTATCTGGAGACTTGGTTCCGCTTCAGGACCAGGTATTTGGATACTTGGTGCCGCTTCAAGGCCAGGTATCTGGAGACTTGGTGCCGCTTCAGGGCCAGGTATCTGGATACTCGGTGCTGCTTCAGGGCCAGGTATCTGGAGATTTTGTGCCGCTTCAAGGCCAGGTATCTGGAGACTTGGTGACGCTTCAGGGCCAGGTATCTGGATAATTGGTGCCACTTCATGGCCAGGTATCTGCATACTCGGTGCCGCTTTAGGGCCAGGTATCTGGATACTCGGTGCCGCTTCAGGGCCAGGTATCTGGATACATGCTGCTGCTTCAGGGCAAGTTATCTGGAGACTTGGTGCCGCTTCAAGGCCAGGTATCTGGAGACTTGGTGTCGCTTCGCCAGGTATCTGGATACTTGGTGCCTCTTCAGGGCCAGGTATCTGGAGACTTGGTTCTGCTTCAAGGCCAGGTATCTGGAGACTTGTTGCTGCTTCAGTGCCACGTGTTTGAATACTTGGTGCCGCTTCAAGGACAGGTATCTGGAGACTTGGTGCCGCTTCAGGGACAGGTATCTGGAGACTTGGTGCCACTTCAGGGCCAGGTATTTCGAGACTTGGTGCCGCTCCAAGGCCAGGTATCTGGAGACTTGGTGTAGCTTCAGGGCCAGGTATCTGGATACTTGGTGCCGCTTCAGGGCCAGGCATCTGAAGACTTGTTGCTGCTTCAGGGCCAGGTGTCTGGCGACTTGGTGCCTCTTCAGGGCCAGGTATCTGGATACTTGGTGCCGCTTCAGGGCCAGGTATCTGGATACTCGGTGCCGCTTCAGGGCCAGGTATCTGGAGACTTGGTGCCGCTTCAAGGCAAGGTATCTGGAGACTTGGTGTCGCTTCAGGGCCAGGTATCTGGATACTTGGTGCCGCTTCAGGGCCAGGTATCTGAAGACTTGTTGCTGCTTCAGGGCCAGGTGTCTGGATACTTGGTGCCGCTTCAGGGACAGGAATCTGGAGACTTGGTGCCACTTCAGGGACAGGTATCTGGAGACTTGGTGCTGCTTCAGGGCCAGGTATCTGGAGACTTGATGCTACTTCAAGGCCAGGTATCTGGATACTTACTGCCACTTCAGGACCAGGTATCTGGAGACTTGTTATCGATTCAAGGCCATGTATCTGGAGTCTTGGTACCTTTTCAGGTCCAGGTATCTGGATACTTGGTGCCGCTTCAGGGCAGGTATCTGGATTCTTGGTGCTGCTTCAGGGCCAGGTATCTGGAGACTCAGTGCCGCTTCAGGGCCAGGTATCTGGAGACTTGGTGCTGCTTCAGGGCCAGGTATCTGGAACTTGGTTCCGCTTCAGGACCAGGTATCTGGAGACTTGGTTCCGCTTCAAGGCCAGGTATCTGGAGACTTGGTGCCTCTTCAGGGCCAGGAATCTGGATACTTGGTGCCACTTCAGGGCCAGGTATCTGGATACTCGGTGCTGATTCAGGGCCAGGTATCTGGAGACATGGTGCCGCTTCAGGGCCAGGTATCTGGAGACTTGGTTCTGCTTCAGGACCAGGTATCTGGAGACTTGGTGCCGCTTCAGGGCCAGGAGTCTGGAGACTTGGTGCCGCTTCAGGGCCAGGTATCTGGAGACTTGGTGCCGCTTCAAGGCCAGGTATCTGGAGACTTGGTGCTGCTTCAGGGCCAGGTGTCTGGATACTTGGTGCCGCTTCAAGGCCAGGTATCTGGATACTTGGTGCTGCTTCAGGGCCAGGTATCTGGAGACTTGGTGCCGCTTCAGGGCCAGGTATCTGGATACTCGGTGCCGCTTCAGGGCCAGGTATCTGGATACTCGTTGCCGCTTCAGGTCCAGGCATCTGGATACTTGCTGCCGCTTCAGGGCAAGGTATCTGGAGACTTGGTTCCGCTTCAAGGCCAAGTATGTGGAGACTCGGTGTCGCTTCAGGCCAGGTATCTGGATACTTGGTGCTGCTTCAGGGCCAGGTATCTGGAGACTTGGTGCTGCTTCAGGGCCAGGTGTCTGGATACTTGGTGCTGTTCAAGGACAGGTATCAGGAGACTTGGTGCCGCTTCAGGGCCAGGTATCTGGAGACTTGGTGCCACTTCAGGGCCAGGTATCTGGAGATTTGGTGCCACTTCAAGGCCAGGTATCTGGAGACTTGGTGCTGCTTCAGGGCCAGGTGTCTGGATACTTGGTGCCGCTTCAAGGCCAGGTATCTGGAGACTTGGTGCTGCTTCAGGGCCAGGTATCTGGAGACTTGGTGCCGCTTCAGGCCAGGCATCTGGAGACTTCCTTCCGCTTCAGGACCAGGTATCTGGAGATTTGGTTCTGCTTCATGGCCAGGTATCTGGATACTTGGTGCCGCTTCAGGGCCAGGTATCTGGAGACTTGCTGCCACTTCAGGGCAAGGTATCTGGATACTTGGTGCCTCTTCAGGTCCAGGTATCTGGAGACTTAGTGTCGCTTCAGGGCCAGGTATCTGGAGACTTGGTGCCACTTCAGGGCCAGGTATCTGGAGACTTGGTTCCACTTCAGGACCAGGTATCTGGAGACTTGGTTCTGCTTTGGGCCAGGTATCTGGATACTTGGTTTCACTTCAAGGCCAGGTATCTGGAGACTTGGTGCCTCTTCAGGTCCCGGTATCTGGATACTTGGTGCCGCTTCTGGGGCAGGTATCTGGATTCTTGGTGCTGCTTCAGGGCCAGGTATTTGGAGACTTAGTGCCGCTTCAGGGCCAGGTATCTGGAGACCTGGTGCCACTTCAGGGCCAGGTATCTGGAGACTTGGTTCCACTTCAGGACCAGGTATCTGGAGACTTGGTTCCGCTTCAGGGCCAGGTATTTGGATACTTGGTGCCGCTTCAAGGCCAGGTATCTGGAGACTTGGTGCCTCTTCAGGGCTAGGTATCTGGATACTTGGTGCCGCTTCAGGGCCAGGTATCTGGATACTCGGTGCTGCTTAGGGCCAGGTATCTGGAGACTTGGTGCCGCTTCAAGGCCAGGTATCTGGAGACTTGGTGACGCTTCAGGGACAGGTATCTGGATAATTGGTGCTGCTTCATGGCCAGGTATCTGGATACTCGGTGCCGCTTCAGGGCCAGGTATCTGGATACTCGGTGCCGCTTCAGGGCCAGGTATCTGGATACATGCTGCTGCTTCAGGGCAAGGTATCTGGAGACTTGATGCTGCTTCAAGGCCAGGTATCTGGAGACTTGGTGTCGCTTCAGGGCCAGGTATCTGGATACTTGGTGCCGCTTCAGGGCAAGGTATCTGGAGACTTGGTGCTGCTTCAGTGCCAGGTGTCTGAATACTTGGTGCTGCTTCAAGGACAGGTATCTGGAGACTTGGTGCCGCTTCAGGGACAGGTATCTGGAGACTTGGTGCCGCTTCAGGGCCAGGTATTTCGAGACTTGGTGCCGGTCCAAGGCCAGTTATCTGGAGACTTGGTGCTGCTTCAGGGCCAGGTGTCTGGATACTTGGTACCGCTTCAAGGCCAAGTATCTGGATACTTGGTGCTGCTTCAGGGCCAGGTGTCTGGATACTTGGTGCCTGCTTCAAGGCCAGGTATCTGGAGACTTGGTGCTGCTTCAGGGCCAGGTATCTGGATACTTGGTGCCACTTCAGGGCCAGGTATCTGGAGACTTGGTAACTCTTCAGGGCCAGGTATCTGGATACTTGGTGCCGCTTCAGGGCCAGGTATGTAGATACTCGGTGCCGCTTCAGGGCCAGGTTTCTGGAGACTTGCTCTCACTTCAGGGCAAGGTATCTGGATACTTGGTGCCTCTTCAGGTCGAGGTATCTGGATACTTGGTACCGCTTCAGGGCCAGGTATCTGGAGACTTACTGCCGTTTCAGGGCCAGGTATCTGGAGACTTGATTCCGCTTCAGGGCCAGGTATCTGGATACTTGGTTCTGCTTCAGGGTCAGTTATCTGGATACTTGGTGCCGCTTCAAGACCAGGTATCTGGAGATTTGGTGCCTCTTCAGTGCCAGGTATCTGGGTACTTGGTGCCGCTTCAGGGCCAGGTATCTGGATACTCAGTGCTGCTTCAGGGCCAGGTATCTGGAGACTTGGTGCCGCTTCAAGGCCAGGTATCTGGAGACTAGGTGAGGCTTCAGGGCCAGGTATCTGGATACTTGGTGCTGCTTCATGGCCAGGTATCTGGATACTCGGTGCCGCTTCAGGGCCAGGTATCTGGAGACTTGGTAACTCTTCAGGGCCATGTATCTTGATACTTGGTGCCGCTTCAAGGCCAGGTATCTAGATACTCAGTGCTGCTTCAGGGCCAGGTATCTGGAGACTTGCTGCCACTTCAGGAGAAGGTATCTGGATACTTGGTGCCTCTTCAGGTCCAGGTATCGGGATACTTGGTGCCGCATCAGGGCCAGGTATCTGGATTCTTGGTGCTGCTTCAGGGCCAGGTATCTGTAGACTTAGTGCAGCTTCAGGGCCAGGTATCTGGAGACTTGGTGCCGCTTCAGGGCCAGGTATCTGGAGACTTGGTTCCGCTTCAGGGCCAGGTATCTGGAAACTTGGTGCTGCTTCAAGGCCAGGTATCTGGAGACTTGGAGCCTCTTCAGGGCCAGGTATCTGGACACTTGGTGCTGCTTCAGGGCCAGTTATCTGGAGACTTGGTGCCGCTTCAGGTCCAGGTATCTGGAGACTTGGTGCTGCTTCAGGGCCAGGTATCTGGAGAGTTGGTGCTGCTTCAGGGTCAGGTATCTGGAGACTTGGTACCGCTTCAGGGCCAGGTATCTGGAGACTTTGTTCTGCTTAAGGAGCATGTATCTGTAGACTTGGTTCCGCTTCAGGGCCAGGTATCTGGATACTTGGTGCCGCTTCAGGGCCAGGTATCTGGAGACTTGCTGTCACTTCAGTGCAAGGTATCTGGTTACTTGGTGCCTCTTCAGGGCCAGGTATCTGCATACTTAGTGCCGCTTCAGGGCCAGGTATCTGGATGCTCGGTGCTGCTTCAGGGCCAGGTATCTGGAGACTTGGTGCCACTTCAAGGCCAGGTATCTGGAGACTTAGTGACACTTCAGGGCCAGGTATCTGGATACTCGGTGGCGCTTCAGGGCCAGGTATCTGGATACTCGGTGCTGCTTCAGGGCCAGGTATCTGGATACTTGCTGCCGCTTCAGGGCAAGGTATCTGGAGACTTGGTGCCGCTTCAAGACCAGGTATTTGGAGACTTGGTGTCACTTCAGGGACAGGTATCTGGACACTTGGTGCCATTTCAGGGCCAGGTATCTGGAGACTTGGCGCTGCTTCAGGGCCAGGTGTCTGGATACTTGGTGCAGCTTCAAGGACAGGTATCTGTAGACTTGGTTCCACTTCAGGGCCAGGTATCTGGAGACTTGGTGCCGCTTCAGGGCCAGGTATCTGGAGACTTGGCGCCTCTTCAGGGCCAGGTATCTGGATACTTGGTGCCGCTTCAGGACCATGTATCTGGATACTCGGTGCTGCTTCAGGGCCAGGGATCTGGAGACTTTGTGCCGCTTCAAGGCCAGGTATCTGGAGACTTGGTGACACTTCAGGGCCAGGTATCTGGATACTTGGTGCTGCTTCAGGGCCAGGTATCTGGGGACTTGGTAACTCTTCAGGGCCAGGTATCTGGATACTCGGTGCTGCTTCAGGGCCAGGTATCTGGATACTCGGTGCTGCTTCAGGGCCAGGGATCTGGAGACTTTGTGCCGCTTCAAGGCCAGGTATCTGGAGACTTGGTGACACTTCAGGGCCAGGTATCTGGATACTTGGTGCTGCTTCAGGGCCAGGTATCTGGGGACTTGGTAACTCTTCAGGGCCAGGTATCTGGATACTCGGTGCCGCTTCAAGGCCAGGTATCTGGAGATTTAGTGACATTTCAGGGCCAGGTATCTGGATACCTGATGCCTCTTCATGGCCAGGTATCTGGAGACTTGGTGCTGCTTCAGGGCCAGGTATCTGGATACTCAGTGCTGCTTCAGGGCCAGGTATCTGGATACTCGGTGCCACTTCAGGGCCAGGTATCTGGATACATGCTGCTGCTTCAGGGCAAGGTATCTGGAGACTTGGTGCCGCTTCAAGGCCAGGTATCTAGAGACTTGGTGTCGCTTCAGGGCCAGGTATCTGGATACTTGGTGCTGCTTCAGGGCCAGGTATCTGGAGACTTGGTGCTGCTTCAGTGCGAGTTGTCTGAATACTTGGTGCCACTTCAAGGACAGGTATCTGGACACTTGGTGCCGCTTCAGGGACAGGTATCTGGAGACTTTGTGTCACTTCAGGGCCAGGTGTCTGGATACTTGGTACCGCTTCAATGCCAAGTATCTGGATACTTGGTGCTGCTTCAGGGCCAGGTGTCTGGATACTTGGTGCCGCTTCAGGGCCAGGTATCTGGAGACTTGGTACCGCTTCAGGGCCAGGTATCTGGAGACTTGCTGCCACTTCAGGGCAAGGTATCTGGATACTTGGTGCCTCTTCAGGTCCAGGTATCTGGAGACTTGGTAACTCTTCAGGGCCAGGTATCTGGATACTTGGTGCCGCTTCAGGGCAAGGTATCTGGATACTTGGTGCCTCTTTGGGTCCAGGTATCTGGATACTTGGTACCGCTTCAGGGCCAGGTATCTGGAGACTTGCTGCCACTTCAGGGCAAGGTATCTGGATACTTGGTGCCTCTTCAGGTCCAGGTATCTGGAGACTTAGTGCCGCTTCAGGGCCAGGTATCTGGAGACTTGGTGCCGCTTCAGGGCCAGGTATCTGGAGACTTGGTTCCACTTCAGGACCAGGTATCTGGAGACTTGGTTCCGCTTCGGGCCAGGTATCTGGATACTTGGTTTCGCTGCAAGGCCAGGTATCTGGAGACTTGGTGCCTCTTCAGGGCCAGTTATCTGGATACTTGGTGCCCCTTCAGGGCCAGGTATCTGGATACTCGGTGCTGCTTCAGGGCCAGGTATCTGGAGACTTGGTGCTGCTTCAAGGCCAGGTATCTGGAGACTTGGTGAAGCTTCAGGGCCAGGTATCTGGATACTTGGTGCCGCTTCAGGGCCAGGTATCTGGATTCTGGGTGCTGCTTCAGGGCCAGGTATCTGGATATTTGCTGCCGCTTCAGGGCAAGGTATCTGGAGACTTGGCGCTGCTTCAAGGACAGGTATCTGGATACTTGCTGCCGCTTCAGGACCAAGTATCTGGAGACTTGGTACTGATTCAAGGCCAGGTATCTGGAGACTTGGTGCCTCTTCAGGTCCAGGTATCTGGATACCTGGTGCCGCTTCAGGGCCAGGTATCTGGATTCTTGGTGCTGCTTCAGGGCCAGGTATCTGGAGACTTAGTGCCGCTTCAGGGCCAGGTATCTGGAGACTTGGTGGCGCTTCAGGGCCAGGTATCTGGAGACTTGGTTCCACATCAGGACCAGGTATCTGGAGACTTGGTTCCGCTTCAGGACCAGGTATTTGGATACTTGGTGCCGCTTCAAGGCCAGGTATCTGGAGACTTGGTGCCGCCTCAGGGCCAGGTATCTGGATACTCGGTGCTGCTGCAGGGCCAGGTATCTGGAGATTTTGTGCCGCTTCAAGGCCAGGTATCTGGAGACTTGGTGACGCTTCAGGGCCAGGTATCTGGATAATTGGTGCCACTTCATGGCCAGGTATCTGCATACTCGGTGCCGCTTTAGGGCCAGGTATCTGGATACTCGGTGCCGCTTCAGGGCCAGGTATCTGGATACATGCTGCTGCTTCAGGGCAAGTTATCTGGAGACTTGGTTCTGCTTCAGGACCAGGTATCTGGAGACTTGGTGCCGCTTCAGGGCCAGGTATCTGGAGACTTGGTGCCGCTTCAGGGCCAGGTATCTGGAGACTTGGTGCCGCTTCAAGGCCAGGTATCTGGAGACTTGGTGCTGCTTCAGGGCCAGGTGTCTGGATACTTGGTGCCGCTTCAAGGCCAGGTATCTGGATACTTGGTGCTGCTTCAGGGCCAGGTATCTGGAGACTTGGTGCCGCTTCAGGGCCAGGTATCTGGATACTTGCTGCCGCTTCAGGGCAAGGTATCTGGAGACTTGGTGCTGCTTCAAGGCTAGGTATCTGGATACTTGGTGCTGCTTCATGGCAGGTATCTGGATACTTGGTGCCGCTTCAGGGCCAGGTATCTGGATACTCGTTGCCGCTTCAGGTCCAGGCATCTGGATACTTGCTGCCGCTTCAGGGCAAGGTATCTGGAGACTTGGTTCTGCTTCAAGGACAAGTATGTGGAGACTCGGTGTTGCTTCAGGCCAGGTATCTGGATACTTGGTGCTGCTTCAGGGCCAGGTATCTGGAGACTTGGTGCTGCTTCAGGGCCAGGTGTCTGGATACTTGGTGCTGTTCAAGGACAGGTATCTGTAGACTTGGTGCCGCTTCAGGGCCAGGTATCTGGAGACTTGGTGCCACTTCAGGGCCAGGTATCTGGAGATTTGGTGCCGCTTCAAGGCCAGGTATCTGGAGACTTGGTGCTGCTTCAGGGCCAGGTGTCTGGATACTTGGTGCCGCTTCAAGGCCAGGTATCTGGAGACTTGGTGTTGCTTCAGGGCCAGGTATCTGGAGACTTGGTGCCGCTTCAGGGCCAGGTATCTGGATTCTTGGTGCTGCTTCAGGGCCAGGTATCTGGAGACTCAGTGCCGCTTCAGGGCCAGGTATCTGCATACTTAGTGCTGCTTCAGGGCCAGGTATCTGGATGCTCGGTGCTGCTTCAGGGCCAGGTATCTGGAGACTTGGTGCCACTTCAAGGCCAGGTATCTGGAGACTTGGTGTCACTTCAGGGACAGGTATCTGGACACTTGGTGCCATTTCAGGGCCAGGTATCTGGAGACTTGGTGCTGCTTCAGGGCCAGGTGTCTGGATACTTGGTGCCGCTTCAAGGACAGGTATCTGTAGACTTGGTGCCACTTCAGGGCCAGGTATCTGGAGACTTGGTGCCGCTTCAGGGCCAGGTATCTGGAGACTTGGCGCCTCTTCAGGGCCAGGTATCTGGATACTTGGTGCCGCTTCAGGACCATGTATCTGGATACTCGGTGCTGCTTCAGGGCCAGGGATCTGGAGACTTTGTGCCGCTTCAAGGCCAGGTATCTGGAGACTTGGTGACACTTCAGGGCCAGGTATCTGGATACTTGGTGCTGCTTCAGGGCCAGGTATCTGGGTACTTGGTAACTCTTCAGGGCCAGGTATCTGGATACTCGGTGCTGCTTCAGGGCCAGGTATCTGGAGACTTGGTGCCGCTTCAAGGCCAGGTATCTGGAGATTTAGTGACACTTCAGGGCCAGGTATCTGGATACTCGGTGCCACTTCAGGGCCAGGTATCTGGATACATGCTGCTGCTTCAGGGCAAGGTATCTGGAGACTTGGTGCCGCTTCAAGGCCAGGTATCTAGAGACTTGGTGTCGCTTCAGGGCCAGGTATCTGGATACTTGGTGCTGCTTCAGGGCCAGGTATCTGGAGACTTGGTGCTGCTTCAGTGCCAGTTGTCTGAATACTTGGTGCCGCTTCAAGGACAGGTATCTGGACACTTGGTGCCGCTTCAGGGACAGGTATCTGGAGACTTTGTGCCGCTTCAGGGCCAGGTGTCTGGATACTTGGTACCGCTTCAAGGCCAAGTATCTGGATACTTGGTGCTGCTTCAGGGCCAGGTGTCTGGATACTTGGTGCCGCTTCAGGGCCAGGTATCTGGAGACTTGGTACCGCTTCAGGGCCAGGTATCTGGAGACTTGCTGCCACTTCAGGGCAAGGTATCTGGATACTTGGTGCCTCTTCAGGTCCAGGTATCTGGAGACTTGGTAACTCTTCAGGGCCAGGTATCTGGATACTTGGTGCCGCTTCAGGGCAAGGTATCTGGATACTTGGTGCCTCTTTGGGTCCAGGTATCTGGATACTTGGTACCGCTTCAGGGCCAGGTATCTGGAGACTTGCTGCCACTTCAGGGCAAGGTATCTGGATACTTGGTGCCTCTTCAGGTCCAGGTATCTGGAGACTTAGTGCCGCTTCAGGGCCAGGTATCTGGAGACTTGGTGCCGCTTCAGGGCCAGGTATCTGGAGACTTGGTTCCACTTCAGGACCAGGTATCTGGAGACTTGGTTCCGCTTCGGGCCAGGTATCTGGATACTTGGTTTCGCTGCAAGGCCAGGTATCTGGAGACTTGGTGCCTCTTCAGGGCCAGTTATCTGGATACTTGGTGCCCCTTCAGGGCCAGGTATCTGGATACTCGGTGCTGCTTCAGGGCCAGGTATCTGGAGACTTGGTGCTGCTTCAAGGCCAGGTATCTGGAGACTTGGTGAAGCTTCAGGGCCAGGTATCTGGATACTTGGTGCCGCTTCAGGGCCAGGTATCTGGATTCTGGGTGCTGCTTCAGGGCCAGGTATCTGGATATTTGCTGCCGCTTCAGGGCAAGGTATCTGGAGACTTGGTGCTGCTTCAAGGACAGGTATCTGGATACTTGCTGCCGCTTCAGGACCAAGTATCTGGAGACTTGGTACCGATTCAAGGCCAGGTATCTGGAGACTTGGTGCCTCTTCAGGTCCAGGTATCTGGATACCTGGTGCCGCTTCAGGGCCAGGTATCTGGATTCTTGGTGCTGCTTCAGGGCCAGGTATCTGGAGACTTAGTGCCGCTTCAGGGCCAGGTATCTGGAGACTTGGTGGCGCTTCAGGGCCAGGTATCTGGAGACTTGGTTCCACATCAGGACCAGGTATCTGGAGACTTGGTTCCGCTTCAGGACCAGGTATTTGGATACTTGGTGCCGCTTCAAGGCCAGGTATCTGGAGACTTGGTGCCGCTTCAGGGCCAGGTATCTGGATACTCGGTGCTGCTTCAGGGCCAGGTATCTGGAGATTTTGTGCCGCTTCAAGGCCAGGTATCTGGAGACTTGGTGACGCTTCAGGGCCAGGTATCTGGATAATTGGTGCCACTTCATGGCCAGGTATCTGCATACTCGGTGCCGCTTTAGGGCCAGGTATCTGGATACTCGGTGCCGCTTCAGGGCCAGGTATCTGGATACATGCTGCTGCTTCAGGGCAAGTTATCTGGAGACTTGGTGCCGCTTCAAGGCCAGGTATCTGGAGACTTGGTGTCGCTTCGCCAGGTATCTGGATACTTGGTGCCTCTTCAGGGCCAGGTATCTGGAGACTTGGTTCTGCTTCAAGGCCAGGTATCTGGAGACTTGTTGCTGCTTCAGTGCCACGTGTTTGAATACTTGGTGCCGCTTCAAGGACAGGTATCTGGAGACTTGGTGCCGCTTCAGGGACAGGTATCTGGAGACTTGGTGCCACTTCAGGGCCAGGTATTTCGAGACTTGGTGCCGCTCCAAGGCCAGGTATCTGGAGACTTGGTGTAGCTTCAGGGCCAGGTATCTGGATACTTGGTGCCGCTTCAGGGCCAGGCATCTGAAGACTTGTTGCTGCTTCAGGGCCAGGTGTCTGGCGACTTGGTGCCTCTTCAGGGCCAGGTATCTGGATACTTGGTGCCGCTTCAGGGCCAGGTATCTGGATACTCGGTGCCGCTTCAGGGCCAGGTATCTGGAGACTTGGTGCCGCTTCAAGGCAAGGTATCTGGAGACTTGGTGTCGCTTCAGGGCCAGGTATCTGGATACTTGGTGCCGCTTCAGGGCCAGGTATCTGAAGACTTGTTGCTGCTTCAGGGCCAGGTGTCTGGATACTTGGTGCCGCTTCAGGGACAGGAATCTGGAGACTTGGTGCCACTTCAGGGACAGGTATCTGGAGACTTGGTGCTGCTTCAGGGCCAGGTATCTGGAGACTTGATGCTACTTCAAGGCCAGGTATCTGGATACTTACTGCCACTTCAGGACCAGGTATCTGGAGACTTGTTATCGATTCAAGGCCATGTATCTGGAGTCTTGGTACCTTTTCAGGTCCAGGTATCTGGATACTTGGTGCCGCTTCAGGGCCAGGTATCTGGATTCTTGGTGCTGCTTCAGGGCCAGGTATCTGGAGACTCAGTGCCGCTTCAGGGCCAGGTATCTGGAGACTTGGTGCTGCTTCAGGGCCAGGTATCTGGAACTTGGTTCCGCTTCAGGACCAGGTATCTGGAGACTTGGTTCCGCTTCAAGGCCAGGTATCTGGAGACTTGGTGCCTCTTCAGGGCCAGGAATCTGGATACTTGGTGCCACTTCAGGGCCAGGTATCTGGATACTCGGTGCTGATTCAGGGCCAGGTATCTGGAGACATGGTGCCGCTTCAGGGCCAGGTATCTGGAGACTTGGTTCTGCTTCAGGACCAGGTATCTGGAGACTTGGTGCCGCTTCAGGGCCAGGAGTCTGGAGACTTGGTGCCGCTTCAGGGCCAGGTATCTGGAGACTTGGTGCCGCTTCAAGGCCAGGTATCTGGAGACTTGGTGCTGCTTCAGGGCCAGGTGTCTGGATACTTGGTGCCGCTTCAAGGCCAGGTATCTGGATACTTGGTGCTGCTTCAGGGCCAGGTATCTGGAGACTTGGTGCCGCTTCAGGGCCAGGTATCTGGATACTCGGTGCCGCTTCAGGGCCAGGTATCTGGATACTCGTTGCCGCTTCAGGTCCAGGCATCTGGATACTTGCTGCCGCTTCAGGGCAAGGTATCTGGAGACTTGGTTCCGCTTCAAGGCCAAGTATGTGGAGACTCGGTGTCGCTTCAGGCCAGGTATCTGGATACTTGGTGCTGCTTCAGGGCCAGGTATCTGGAGACTTGGTGCTGCTTCAGGGCCAGGTGTCTGGATACTTGGTGCTGTTCAAGGACAGGTATCAGGAGACTTGGTGCCGCTTCAGGGCCAGGTATCTGGAGACTTGGTGCCACTTCAGGGCCAGGTATCTGGAGATTTGGTGCCACTTCAAGGCCAGGTATCTGGAGACTTGGTGCTGCTTCAAGGCCAGGTGTCTGGATACTTGGTGCCGCTTCAAGGCCAGGTATCTGGAGACTTGGTGCTGCTTCAGGGCCAGGTATCTGGAGACTTGGTGCCGCTTCAGGCCAGGCATCTGGAGACTTCCTTCCGCTTCAGGACCAGGTATCTGGA